>NW_026067918.1:10372999-10495342 GCF_014885135.2 Alexandromys fortis | reverse complement strand
AGAGAGAGAGAGAGAGAGAGAGAGAGAGAGAGAGAGAGAGAGAGAGAGAGAGAGAGAGAAGCCACCGGCAAAAGCGAAGACTGACTGTCACAAACCTTAAGCTGAAGGGTCTCCAGGAAGAGAGAGAGAGAGAGAGAGAGAGAGAGAGAGAGAGGAGCCGCCGGCAAAAGCGAAGGCTTACTGTCACAAACCTTAAACCTTAAGCTTTGGAAAAACACAATCCCTACTCTTTTTCATGTGCAGATTGACAGATAGGAAGTCACCCTTGTCCTTAACCCCAACAGCTCTTAGAATCCCCTTCCTGCAACACCCCAGCTCTGAATGTGCTAGGGCCCCTTCTGTGTGTTCTTTCTTGCCCAGCCTCCTGCTCTGGTCTTCTTAAGTGACCCAGAATAAGAGGCGTGGCTACATCCCCAACGGCGAGAAAAGGAGGAACCCCCAAACCACCCCAGAGGAAGCTGTAGACTCGGTCCAGCCCCGAGACCTCAATTCTTTCCCCTCTCACCGTCTTTTTCTCCACACATCAGGCAGCTCACGAAGGGGCAAGGGACCAAGCTCCCCAAGAAGCTCCCTCGTGCGGCGACCAGCTCTGGACCAGACAGGGCTGTGAGGGAGTGGGGTGGGGTCATGTGGCAGTACCCCCCCCCTCCCGCCTCCGGGGGCAGCGTCTCCTCCCCTCCTCCCCTCCACCCACTCCCGCCTTCCCCGCAGTTTCCTTTGCCTCTGTGTGCACTTCCTGCACCGGAGCGGGAGGGCACAGGTGAGAGGTGCTTGGTGGGCACCACGTGTACCTGCCTGCTCCCTTCCCCTCCCCTTCCCGCCCAGGCGTAGAGGACCCCGTTATCTGCCGTCTGCAGTCACCCTGGGAGAGCAGAGAGCGTGATAGTGACGTGTGGAGGGCCCCACAACACCCAGCTGCTGGCTCTCTAGAACCTGGCGTTATGTCTTTTCTTTTTTGTTATTCCAAGGCAGGGTCTCCCTGGTCGCTATGATTGTCCTGAAACTCACCAGGCTGGCCTTGAACTCACAGAGGTACCTGCCCAAGGCTGGGGTTAAAGGCCTGCACTCTTACTCCCGGCTGGGAGTATTTCTGAACTTGCTGCTCTCACGGCAGGCACTGCCCTCCCTTTATGGTATGCCCTGGCGCCAAGCCCAGCCTAAGTGCTCAGGAAGCGACTCGGAGCCATCACCGACTAGACCTTGAGGAGTCTTGGCCAGTTCCCAGTTCTGAGAGCTCTAGCCTTTCCTCACTGTTCACCTCCTTTAAGGCCTTCTCATCTTAGCTCTGGCTTCCCTGGGCCTCCCAGCGTCCCTGAGCAGTGGCTGTTATTCCACAAAGTTCATGCAGGAAGGCTTCCCAGGAAATGGCTTTCAAGCTGGGCCAGAAGCCATGTAAAATTCAGTGTTCAGAGCAATGGGGAGCTGAGGACGGTTGAGTCTGCAGGCCAGGGATGCCCCACCCAGCCCCACAGGGACAGTTGCTGAGAATTGTCACTGCCCCTTCCACTCCCCAGCTCAACCAGACCCTGTTATATCAGGCGTCACCACATCACTGTACCCCACACGCTTTTGTGGGGGCAGGGGCTCATTTTCCGTTTTATTTCCTTCTCATAATCACCCTGCCTGTCACATGGGGGAAGGGGCTCTATGGAGCATTCTGGTGGCCAAGTGCCCTGTTCCAGCTGGTGACACCGGGAGGCTGGTGGAACTTTCTCAGCCTCAATTTCCTCGTCTGTGAAATAGAAAGGCTAGCGTCTGGGACGGTGGGTACCGGAAGCGGCTTGAACTCTAGCTTCAGAAATAGACACCATGCCCAGGGCAAAGGAGGCGGTAACCCCTTTCCTCAGCGGGAGATGGGGATCAGTGAACCGAGGCTGGGAGGAGGGGATTACTCAATTCCTCGTGGAGTGGCTGAGGATTGGTAAGTAACCTCGGGACGTGAGTGGGCTTGGAAATACCGACCCATTTAGAAACTTGGAGAAACCGAGTCCTACAAAAATTAGGGGCTCCACCTAGGGATCTTATCTATCCAAATACTCGGCCGCGCCCACTTTGTTCAGACTTCAGGGTGGAGTCCAAAGCAGGCGGGCACAGGGCACTGTTTTGGATGGGCGGGACCTACTCGCAGGCGGGAGCAGATCATGTGACTTGCTGGGCCCGCTGCCACGTGGGCGGGTAGTGGGGCCACCTCTAGCTGCCAGCCTGGGAACCATCAAAGGTTGCCCCCTGGACCTTAATTACTGTCTGTTAATGACGTCTGCCGGTCAAGCCGAGACTGCGCGGTTGCCCGCGGCGGGTACGCGCACAGGTGAGCCACTTGGGGGAGCGGGGCTCCTCCGGTCCAGCTGGGCGCCTGGACCCGGGTGCAGGGTCGCAGCTCGGCTGTGGGCGCGGCTGCCCCGCCGGTGTGTGTGTGTGTGTGACACTTTGGCTGCGGGTTCCTGGGGGCTGCGGCTGCCGGCCTCTCCCGGTCTGGCTCTGGGCGCAGGATGGAAGTGCGTCCCGGAACTGCGCGCACCTGGCCGGCCCCGGGCGGGACTGAAAACCTGAGGCCCGAGCGGATCCGGACTCCGGGCCTGGAGCCTCAGAGAACTTCCAGCATCTTGTGGAGAAGAGGTGTGGGGTGGCCTGGGGTGGCTTGAGCCTGAGAAGTCTTGTGGCCAGGGAGGGGACCGGGAAACTAAGCGGGCACCACCTTGCCTGGCTGCTTTCCCTTGACTGACTCCAGGCTGGAGCAGCGCAGGCGGGGGCGTGCCTGGCGCGAATCGGGGTTTCGTGGGGACTCTCGGCCGTCGGGGGAGCTCTCCGAAAACTGCGAGTTCCCTAAGTGAAGACGGAGAGGGTTTGCTGACAGGGCTGAACCTGCCTTCTGGTGGGGGAGATCCTGCGGGAGTCAGGGGATTGGTTGCTCTTTCCGCCGCGCCCTCCCTTAGGGCCTTAGGTCAGGAGGACAATGAGCCCCTTACAACGCTCTGGTTACTTTGTGCCCGGTGACAGAGCCGGACAAAGGGAGCTTGTGTGGGCTCAGCTCCCTCCTCCAGCTTTACGCTGCGTTGGGAATGTAGGGAGGCACTCTCCCGTGGACACGAGAACCTCGGAGCGTCCAGACCCGAGTGTTGGGGGTGGGCTTCAAAGAGTCCTGTGTGCGGAGTGGGCGGTGCTAGGGGCAGGGCTTTGCGGCCGCCCGGCCGCGCTTCCTGCTCAAAAGAGCACTTTGGGGTCATAGGGCGGGCACAGGGAAGTCCTCTAAACTTCCCAGCCTTTTCTCTGAGAGAGTTGAAGCCCTAGGGCCACGCCTGAGAACTGACCTGAAGGGGTAGTGTTCACAGACTTTTCCCCGGGACTAGTGACATCTAGGAAGCTAACGGGGGAACTGCGCCTCACCCTTCCTTCCTGTTTGCTTTCCTTCCCCATAGCCGGTTACTGGTGAGAATGCCATTTGGGGCCGGTTAACCAAGTGTTTAGCTGTCGATGGGGGGCAGGGTGGAGATTCCTGTAGTGAGTAAGTGTGTGTGTGTGTGACTTAAGTATGGGCCCCCAGGGAATGGGTGCCAGGCATTGAAAGCTGGTTTTGTCTCAACAGATGGCCTGTTTGGGCTCCCATAGGCTGCGTCTAGTCTCTGAGCTCCCTTAGGCCTGCAGCTGGGCTGAGGGTGTACCACAGCCATGGCTCAGCCACTGACTTTAGTCCTCAATGTCCCAGAGACCACGGGGGACGAAGAGTAAGTACCCTGGTGCTGGTGGTCTGGGATGATGTGAAGTCTTCTGGGAGTGGGGGAGGACAGGAGCATGGGTTCCCACACGCCCCCCTCCCCGGCAGCCTGGAACCCAGCCCCTATGAAGAGAGCGAGGTGCACGACTCCTTCCACCGGCTCATTCAAGAGCAGAGTCTTCTGGTCGCCGAGGAGGGGCTGGAGCTGCTGCCCCAGGCTCCAGGTGAGCTCAGCCCTGCACTGTGACCTGGTGTGGGCAGGACCTGGGAATATCTGCCCTACATGCTACAGGCCCGGGTGAGGCAGCTGCAGTGTCTCCGTCCTTCCTAGACAGAGGTTACCAGACCCTCCGGAGGCCTGAAGGTGCCCCCACCCACAGCACGGCCACTCTCCGCATCTTGGCCAGCATGCCTAGTCGCACCATTGGTGAGTAGGACCCTCTGCCCTTGCTCTGACTTTGACGCCAGCCTAGGTGTCTGAACCTAGTTCCTCTGAGCTCCCAGCCTCCCTGTGCCTGGGGCCTGGAGCTCAGCACAGCCCTGTGCCACACTCAGCCCTGCTGGATTCTAAACATAACGGCGTTTGTCATGGGGTAAAAATAGGCTCTTGGGGCCAGATGACGGCGCATGCCTTTAATCCCAGCACTCAGGAGGCAGAGGAGGTGGATCTCTGAGTTTGAGGCCAGCCTGGTCTACAGAGTTCCAGGACAGCCAGGTTACACAGAGAAACTGTCTCAAAAACAAAGGCTCTTGGGTTTCTGGTAAAGGCATTTTCCCCAGCCCTGGGAAAGGCTAAAGGACAGGGAGGCCTGGTGCTAAGAACTGTCCAGAGGGATGTGAGGCCGGTCTAGCCTCTGCCATCTGCTACCCTGCCACCTGTTTTCCAAGGTCGCAGCCGCGGGGCCATCATCTCCGAGTACTACAACCGCACAGTGAGGCTGCGGCGCAGGAGTAGCCGGCCCCTGCTGGGGAACATGGTGCGCTCTGCCCGGCCCAGCCTTCGCCTGTATGACCTGGAGCTGGACCACACCATCTTGGAGGAGGATGGTAAGTGAACGACGCAACCTGCTACCTGAGGGCTGTATTAGGCGAATGCTTTACCACCCACTAGTCTGTGTCGCCAGCCCTTGCTGAGTGAAGACAGGGTCCAGTCCTGCCCATTGGCCTTGAATTCCGACCCTCCTGCTTCTGAAGGTCATTTATGTTTTGACTCAGAGTTAGGGAACTTCCCCCCACCGGCTGGCCCGCCTGCCTGATTTGTGGGGGCCGGAAGTGTGGCAACAGGTTTCTTTTCCTGTTGTGATAAATTGCTGTGCTAGAAGCAGCATAACAGAGCCAGGGCTTCCTCAGCTCACAGTTCGCACTGTGGTACAGGGTGGTGGGGTCGTCAAGGTGGCAGGAGCTCGAAGCCGCTGGTCCCCGGCATCCACAGTCGAGAATGAATGCCTGCTGGGGCTCAGCTCGTTTCCTCATTTTATATTGTCCAGGATCCCCTACCCAGGGAACATTCTTGTAACAGTTAAGGTGTGGCTTCCCACATTGATTAAAGTAACAGTATAACTCTTCACAGGCGTGCCCAGGGACCCACTTCAGGTGATTCTAGAGTCTGTCAAGTTGACACTTAACACTGACATCACAGCGGCCATGAGAGGAGGCAGTGTTAACCTGTCCCCGTTCCCTTGTGGCTTTGCTTATCTGTTAAAACAGGCTTATGACTCCTAATATGAGGGAGAACACCTGAGATTTTAAAAAAAAAAGCATTATTTATTTATTATGTATATAGTGTTCTGTCTGCATGTTTGCATGTAGGTCAGAAAGGGCACCAGATCCCATTATAGATGGTTGTGAGATACCATGTGGTTGCTGGAAATTGAACTCAGGACCTCTAGAAGAGCAGCCAGTGCTCTTAACCTCTGAGCCATCTCTCCAGCCCTCTCCCCCCACTCTGTATAAGGAGTCCCAGGGTAGCTTGATCAGGTCAGACCCTGCCCTCCATTCTACGAGGACTGACCACAGCTGGGAAGCACTGGCCTCGGGGATGCCAGGATCTGGTGGGGATGAGAGAAGGGGCTCCTGAGTTCGAGGGGTAGGAGGACGAGGGGCGAGGGTCCTGGAGGGTTGTGCTGGGTCAGCAGGAAGGATGCTGGGCACTGAGGGACCTTCTTCCTCTGGGCAGAGAAGCGGAGGCTGCTAGTGAAGGAGCTTCAGGGTCTGTCGGTGGCCCAGCGGGACCACATGGTCCGGAACATGCCTTTGAGCCTGGGTGAGAAGCGCTGGCTTCGGTGAGTGCCCCATGGCCCCAGCGGGCCTCCCTGAGTCAGGAGGCAGCCACAGTCCTCTGTAATCTAGGCATTTATGGTCTAGGCATTGTCTTTGTCCCCAGAGAGAATAGTTGGAGCCCAAAGGGAAAGAGGAGGGGCCAGCAGGACCGAGGTGGGGCCTTCTCCTGCTGCAGCAGGCTCAGATACAGCTGCATTCTGGTACGAGCTCTGAACTGTGAGGTCTGCTGTGGGTGTGGCTGACTGGGGTGGGGGACACCCTATCCTGTTGCTGTCCTACCAAGGGACTTTTAGCTCTACTTTTTTCCTGGGGCTGGGCATGATCTGGGTGGACCTGCCCTCAGAACTGACCTGCAGCTGTTCCTCCAGGCTCTGCACAGCCTGGGGCTGGTGCTGGTCTCAGGACTGTATGCTGCCAGGCCATGGCGCTATGCTCTGAAGCAGATTGGCGGCCAGTTTGGCTCCAGCGTCCTCTCCTACTTCATCTTCCTCAAGACCTTATTGGCCTTCAATGTGCTGATGTTGCTGCCTTTGCTGGGCTTCCTCGTGGGTGTGCAGGCTGCCTTCCCGCCTGACCCACCAGACCCGGTCCCTACCTGCTCTGGTCTAGAACTCCTCACAGGCAGGGTAAGGTCTTCAGCTCCCGCCGTGCCCTCCTGTGCCCGTCCTGTCCCAGTGTCTCTGGTGGGATCCTGCCTGTTCCTAGATGTCCCTATGAGTGGCTTCCCCTCCTTCTGGAGGCCTCAGGGAAGGCTAGGGCAGTGCATTGGTTCTCAACCTGTGGGTCGCAACAACCCCTTTGGGGATTGCATATCAGGTGTCCTGATTATCAGATACATTACAATTCATAATAGTAGCAAAATTAAAGTTGTGTATCGACGAATTAATTTTATGGCTGGCGGTCACCACATGAACTGAATTAAAGGATCACAGCATCAGGGAGTCTGAGAACCACTGGGCTTGGTGGGAAGGGAGGATCCCTGACTCTACTTGACCTCCTGACAGGGCTGCTTCACGCACACCGTCATGTACTACGGCTACTACAGTAACAGCACGCTGAGCCAGTCATGTGACTCCTCACGGGACAGTGGCCGGTGCAGCCCCGGGTCGGGCAGCCTGCCCTATAACATGCCGCTGGCCTACCTCTTCACGGTGGGGGCCGCCTTCTTCATTACCTGCATCACTCTGGTGTACAGGTACTGACCAACCACGTGGCCCTTGCTCTGAGCCCCATTCTTGCGCCCATTAGTCCTCCATCTGTACCTAGTTCCTTGTCTGCCCACCCACCTGTCCGTCCCCACATCTACCTACTCATGTTCCCACCGATCAATCCATCTACCCACCTTCTAGCCATCTCTCTTGATCAGTTTTTTCTCCTATGTACCTACTCATCCTCCCACTCACACCCATTCATTCATCAACCTGCCTGTCCATCTGTCCACCCACTTATCCATCTAACCATCCTCATCCCCCATTTATTAGCGCTTTCTTCTGTCAGTCCATCCATCCGTCTATCCACCCATTTGCCCACCTACCTGCCGGCCAACCCACTTACCAGTCTATCCACCCACCCACGCATCCACCTACCCACCCATCCACCTACCTACTCATCCACCCATCTTCCCGTCCCTCCTGTTCACTTCCTGCCTGTCTCTGCTGCTTGCTAGCATGTCCCACTCCTTTGGGGAAAGTTATCGGGTCGGCAGCACCAAAGGCATCCATGCTCTTACGGTCTTCTGCTCCTGGGACTACAAGGTGACTCAGAAGCGGGCCTCCCGTGTGCAGCAGGACAGCATCTGCACCCAGCTGAAGGTAAGCAGCTACCTACCCAGACCTGGCCCTGCAGACCTGGCCTGGATCCTCTCCAGACACTGGACTGGTGTCTGCGAGCTGGTGGTCCTCCCCACAGTGTCCAGGCAGGTCTGATGCTCCTGCCCCCTCGAGCTCCAGGGACACGAAGGGGCTGGAGTTACAGAAACTGCTCCAGTGTGCTTAGGCTTGGGCCAGGAGGACAGGGGTCCCTCTCTGTGTGACACTCTGTCCTCATATCCTGAAGCATCAGCTGCAGCTAAGAATGACTCCTCAATAGTCATTTAATCACTGCGGTAGCCAGGGGCTTAGGACTACAGGGGAAACTGCAGCATTGAGCTCAGATCCTTCCTGCAAGGTTCAGGGTCCCAGGGCCAACTGGGCTTCATGGGAATGCTCTACCTTTCTGGGTTTCATGCTGTTGTGACTCATGGGAGTTTCTACTGGGGACAGGTGTCCTCATCCTGGGGGCTCTGGTTGTAATGGGGCGAAGGCCACAGGCTAGGCACTGAGGATATCTGGAGACTAGGCTATGGCGAAGGGATGAGAAAGGGCCCCACGGCGGCAGCCATCCTGCTTTCGCTGAGTCTCAGCAGAGGCAGGCGTGGCCTGGGCCTCTCTAGGGAAGGGAGGGACTTGGGCAATCTGCCTTGTGTGTTGGGATCCAGTGATAGGGACATGCTACCTGGCATCTGCAGGAGTTGCTGGCTGTGTGGCAACTGCAGAAGCACCCCCGGAGTGCATGCGGGCAGCTGTGGCAGGCTGCCATGCTAGCTGTGGGAGGGCTGCTGTGTCTGGGCACCACGGTGGGCTGTGCAGCGGCTGTCTTCACCTTTTCAGAGGTCATGATGCAGGTAAGGCAAGGGACAGACCATCCCGGGGCTGAGACTCCCACAACCCCACTAGGCCCATGGTTCTCATGCTCCTTCTTGGTTCCTGTGTCTTTGGAACTGAAGCCTGGGGCAAGCTGCATGTCTTGGAGGGAGGTGCTACATGCATGTTGCTCCCATCTTCCAGCCAGACCCTTCCTGTAGTGCCTGCTCCCACAGGACAACAGTGAACATGTCCCCATGTGTCTTTTCTGATGGAGTCCTCTCTCTGTCCTCATAGCGCGGCCAGGGGGTGGAGCTGCTGGCCCTGCCCCTGGTGGTCAGTGCCCTTAATCTGGGTGCCTCCTACCTGTTCTGTGGCCTGGCTACTCTGGAGCGACATGACTCCCCTGTGTTGGAGGTATACATGGCCATCTGCAGGTATGTGGCCTGGAGCATGAGCTGGTGGGTAGGGCTTCTTGGAGCATCCCCCTGAGCCTTCACAACCTCTCCCTGTACAGGAGTCTCATTCTGAAGACGGCTGTCCTGGGCGTGCTTTGCTATCACTGGCTGGGCCGCAGGGTGGCTACACTGCAGGACGGGTGCTGGGAGAACTTTGTGGGCCAGGAGCTGTACCGCTTCCTGGTCGTGGATTTCATCTTCACGCTCTTGGACTCCCTTTTCGGGGAGCTGGTGTGGAGGTGAGGAGGCTCCACCTAGCCCTCCCATCCTGCCCTCAGTCTGTCAGGGACAGGTGGGGAAAGTTGATGTGTGCTCGCTACCCCCACCAGCCCGTGAGGGTGGTGGGTGGCAGGATGTCGGGTAATTTCAGATCGGAAAAAAAAATGGTTTCAGTGTTGCTCAGAGACAGGAAGAGAGAGGGGAGGGGGTGTTGTTAGAATGTGATGTCTTGGGGTCTGGCTTTTTGAGTGCTCTTTGAGTCCTTTTGTGTTTTCTTTGAGAATACAGGGCTTTAATGGTAGTTGAAAAGCAAGGTATTTTTTTTTTTCAAACTTTTTTTTTTTTTTTGGTTTTTTCGAGACAAGGTTTCTCTGTAGCTTTGGAGCCTGTCCTGGAACTAGCTCTTGTAGTCCAGGCTGGTCTCGAACTCCCAGAGATCTGCCTGCCTCTGCCTCCCGAGTGCTGGGATTAAAGGCGTGCAGCATCACCACCCAGCTCAAACTTTTCTTACACATTTATTTAGTGTGTTTTTGTGCATGTGTGTGCATGTGTGCTGGGGAATGTGGAGATCGGTTCTCTCTCCTAACCATGTGGGTCTTGGGGATTGAGCTCAGGGCATTGGGTTTGGCAGTAAGCATGTTTACCTACCTGCCTAGCCATTTTACCAGCCCCCCCCCACCCTTTTCATTAGAGGTAAATCTTGATGAGTTGCCTCTGCTAGCTTGAACTTCCTTCTTCCTCACCTTTCTGAGCAGCTGAGCTGCCCGACCCACAAGTCCTTGTTTGTTTTGAGATAAGGTCTCTAAGTAGTCCCAGCTGGCCTGGAGTTCCCTACACAGACCAAGCTGGCCTCAAACTCAGAAATCCCCCTGCCTCAGCTTCCTGAGAATTATTTCAGTCATGCACCGCCTTGTCCATTCCAGTTTGTTCTGTTTTAAAGCACTACAACACTCGATGCTGTTGAGATTGGTGTCTCTTAGAGAAGGGGCTCAGAGGAGCTTGAGTGGTTGTGATGGCCCTGTCTCTCTTGACGTTTGCTGGGTGCTGGCTTGCACTGGTGCAGGTGGCCCCTGCCTGGTGCCCTGGGGATAAGGGTCTCCCTGCCCATCTCTCAGGGACTCCTCTGTCCAGGCTCATCTCCGAGAAGAAGCTCAAGAGGAGGCAGAAGCCCGAGTTTGATATTGCTAGGAATGTTCTGGACCTGATTTACGGGCAGACGCTGACCTGGTGAGAGTTTCTCATCTGCATCCCACTGGCTGTCAGCCACCACCTTCCTTCCCTGGGCCGCAGCCTTTTGGTTCTGGGTGGGTGGCTCAGGTTGGGAAGACACTTACTAGCCCTGCCTGCTGCCACCATCCCTAGGCTGGGTGTCCTGTTCTCACCGCTCCTGCCCGCAGTGCAGATACTCCGGCTGCTGTTCCTTTTCTATGTCAAAAAGGTAATGTGAGCCAAGAGTCGTGGCAGGCACTTGTAATCCCAGAATTCCCAGCAGTTGGGAGGCAGAGGCAGGCAGTCTCTTATTTGATGGCCAGCCTGGTCTACAGAGCAAGTTCCAGAACAGTTGAGGCTTAAAAAAAAAAAAAGGAAAGACAGAAACTTGGGCCTGCTGCTACCCTGGGCTGCCCCTCCCTGGCAGTCCTATCTTAGGCAGGCTGGAGACATCTGCTGGTTCCCCAGTCCTTTGGGAGTGACTCTGAGTCCTTCTCAGTTGGTGTGCTCAGGGGCTGACAGCCAGGACCTTGGTCCCACTGGCTCTGGCCCTCCACACTGGGGCTGGTGTAGTCACCAGGCTGATGTGGGCAGCACAGATCTGGAGTGCAATCTCTGCTTGTCCTGACTAGGAATTTACACCACTCACAGGGGTGCCTGGACGCTTTCCTCCCTGGTGACGCTAGACCAGTCAGGCTGACGAGCCACATTAATCATAATCTTAGAAGAGGAGGAGGGGGAAAGGTGCTTGGGGGAAGGGCATGGTGACCTTGGCAGAGTGAAAATCAGTCTTTGTCCCTAGGCAAGCCTGATGGCCAACTGCCAGGCCCCTCGCAGGCCTTGGCTGGCATCACACATGAGCACCGTCTTCCTCACCCTGCTCTGCTTCCCGTCGTTCCTGGGCACAGCTGTTTTTCTCTGCTATGCTGTCTGGCAGTGAGTGGAGGGCCTAGTTCTTTGGCTTTGGGGTGACACAGGAACGTTGTCCTGGCTGAGAGCGGGACTGCTGCCTCAGGGTCTCGTCCCTCTCTTCTCCAGGGTGAAGCCCTCAAGCACTTGTGGCCCCTTCCGAACTCTGACTACCATGTATGAGGCAGGCACGGTCTGGGTGCGTCGTCTGGAGCGTGCTGGCTCCAGGGGCTCCTGGCTGCCCTGGCTGCACCACCTCCTGGTGGAGAATACTTTCTTCCTTTTCCTGGTGTCGGCCCTGTTACTGTGAGTTCGCAGGTGGGGGCTGGCCTAAGGTGGTGCCCTAAGCTGCTCTGGCCTAGCCTTCAGCCTGAGCCCCCATTTCCTCAGGGCTGTCATCTACCTCAACATCCAGGTGGTGAAAGGGCAAAGGAAGGTCATTTGCCTGCTCAAGGAACAGATCCGGAATGTAAGTCCTACCTGTGTGGTTTCTGGGTCTGGTCACCTGTCCACCTAGCTTCTGGGGTTCCCCTTGGCACACCTGTGCTTGTTCTATTGCTTTTAGAGATAGGATTTCCCTCTGTAGCCCAGGTTGTCCTGTATACTGAGGATGACGTTGAATGGATTTACGGTCTCTCTCTTGTTTATGTGGTACCAGGTATTGCACCCAGGACCCTCTGTGTGCTAGGCAAGCACTCCACCAGCTGAGCTACATTTCCACTCTTTTTTTTTTTGATAGGGTTTCTCTGTGTAGTCCTGTCCTAGAACTTGCTTTGTAGACCAGGCTGGCCTCAAACTCAAGAGTTCTACCTGCCTCTGCCTCTTGAGTGCTGGAATTAAAGGTGTACATTCTGACTAAATTTTTAGATTTTATTTTTAGTCATTGTGTGTGGAGTTGGTTCTCCCACTTCTTTGTGGGTTCTGCTGTCATAAGACACTTTTTCAGGGTGACTTCTGCTAGGCTTCTTGTCGCAGCGGGGAGCTTTTCTGCAGATCCATCTCCACCGCCCTGGTTTTTGAGATAGGGTCTTATTTTAATCTCAAAGTGATCCTCCTGTCTAAGGTGCTTGAGTACTGAGACTAGTGGGAGCCACTTCTCTTGACTGGGTTAAGCAGAGAGCAGGCAGGAAGTGGTCAGGCCTGGGGATGGAGTTGGCAGGTAGCCTGCTGTCTGCTTTAGGTGTGGGAAATACTGGGCTCACACGCTTTTCTCATGACTAGGTATTTCTGTGTATGCACATGGGCTGTCAGCTGGGATCAGGACTAAAAACATTGTTAAGGAGACAGTATAAGACAGGTGTGGTGCATGCCTGAAATTGCAGCAACTGAGCTGGTTTAAGGTCATCCCCAGTTAGCTGAATCTGAGACCAGCCTGGGTTTCATGAGACCCTTTCTCAAGGGAAAAAGAAAGGGGGTGGGGTAGGAAGACAACCTGTCTAGGGCAGAGGCGGAGCCTGTGTAAGTCTAGCTCATGGCTTTCTTCTCTTTACCTTCATTGCTAGGCTTGGATCACAAATATCCTTTGACCTTTTTGATTTTTGAGGCATGGCTTTACCATGTAGCCCCTGCCTAAAATGGATTTTGCTCCAAAGCCAAAGCCCAGGCCTCCCTCACAGAGATCTGCCTGCCTCTACCTCCTGGGATAGAAGGTGTGGGCCACCATGCCTGGGCCCCTTTGACCTCTTAACTCTGTTCCTTGTGATGTTGAACTTCCTACATGAGCTCCACAGAAGTCCAGAACAGGCCAACTCTAGGGTGGAGTGATGAACAACTCTGTTGTCTCATGCTGTGCTCTGGCCTTTCCAGGAGGGAGAGGACAAGATCTTCCTGATCAACAAGCTTCACTCTGTTTACGAGGGGGAGCAGAACAGGTGATGGAGAGGCCCATGGGAGGGGCAGGAGGGTGGTGTGAAGTGGCACTGCCCCATTGCAGTAGTGAGGTACTCTGGGGCTCCAGGAGTCAGCTCCTGGCTTGCCTCACCCTCTGCTCTAGAGCCTTCAACCTGGAAGGCCTGATATGAAACATCAGGGGCTCAGAGCATCCACTGAGCCCAGCCACACAGGTTAGAGGGGTTTCTCATTGGTTTGGTCACCCTGATTCTCCTTTCTGGCAGGCCTGGCAGAACCGAGGAGGCCACTACATTATCTGCCCAGTTTGTGGATGGAGGGGACAGTCACCATGACCCTGCAGGCAGAGACTTGGACACAGCAGTAGAATAACTTTCCTCGTCACCGACTCCTCGAGGTGATGGCCAAGCAAGGATGTGGGGCTACTCTGTCCTACCTGGGACTCCCTTCCCCTAGGTTCTTCAATTTATTTATTTTGAAGACAGGATCTATCCACACAGCCTTGGCTGTCCTGAGTTCACTATGTACAACAGGCTGGCCTTGATCTGCCTGCCAAGTACTGGAATCAAAGGCACGTGCCACCACACCTGGCTTTACCCAACTTTTTTTTTTTTTTTTTTTTTTTTGTTTTTCGAGACAGGGTTTCTCTGTGGTTTTGGAGCCTGTCCTGGAACTAGCTCTGTAGACCAGGCTGGTCTCGAACTCACAGAGATCCACCTGCCTCTGCCTCCCGAGTGCTGGGATTCAAGGCGTGCGCCACCATCGCCCGGCCCAACTGTTTTTTTTTCTAATTAACTGTTTTTTATTCTAATTAAATGGGTTTTGCAATCTGGATTTGTTTTGGGATAGGCTCGTGACCTGCTCCTGCCAGGTACATGTAGGTGCTTGGGACCCACAAGCCTTCCATGGGAACCTCAGGACTTGGGGCTCAGTCAAGGTCATCTTCTAGCAAAGGGGAAGTGGCCACATTTTCCTGAGCAAGATCAAAGGCCTGGCTATGTGCCCAGGGTGAAAAACTGATCAGTGGTGATGTTATGTGGGCAAAGGAAGGGGGCATATTTAGGGAAGGACTCCCATATTTAGGGATGACTCAATGCTATGGGTTAAGAAGCCCCTTGGTTCACCCATCAGCACCCAGTCTAAGGTGGATGGTGTGGGGTGAGATGCCCTGGGTGAACTGAGCTACAGGAGCTTGTAGGTTTTACTCCTGAGACTCAACATAGCATCCTTCAAGTCTGAATGACCTTCAGTAGGTGCAGTTTTTTGGGGGGAGTCACCCTGGGTCAGGACAAAATAGCAGTGCTGGGCCCACTTGTCCCCATGGGTGTCTCAGCTGTCACAGCTGGATGGTACTGTATCTCCAGTCCCTGTGGGCCCTGCATTAAATGAAGATATCAGTTCTGTCTCACAAAGTCAGGATGCACCACTGAGAAGGAGAACATACCCAGGGAGTTTTCACAGAATCACCAGCACTGCCTTCCGTGGGGTGTGACACAAGGATCCAGGCAATGCCTGAGAGCAGCAGAGGCTGTCAGCACCCCAGCCGACCATGCTTTTTGTCTACAACCTCCATTCCTTACCTTGGGATGGGGCTCTAGGGTTCCTGGGAGTGCTTAGCATCAGGGGCTCTACCACAAAGCCACCCCCCACTGGTGTTTGTAGGAAAGGGAGGGAAGATGAGTTTGCTGTAACTGGCAAATGCAATCAACTCCAGACTGGGAAACTGTAAACTTCTGTTTAGCAGGTCGTAGCATTTCAGTGAATACAGAGCTCATGTAGCCCATGCTAGGCAAGGATAACTGCAGTCCTGATCCTCTTGCCTGCACTCCCTAATGCTGGCATTGCAGCCGTGCGTTCCTGTCACCTCTGCTTCTTGACCTTGGCTGCACAGGGGAGCACACAGGCTTTGAAACCACCTGGGCCTCTGCTCTCCTTAAGGAATACTCAGACCAAGCACTATGATTTTGAAGATTTCTGGGTGCAATCTAGCACCATCTGTCATAGGTGGACACCTAAGCTGAAGGCTGTTCACAAGGATGGATGGGGTTGACAGATGAGCTTGTGAGGACACCTTTATCAGCAGTGACTCCGAAAAGCACTGGCTCACAAGGGCACTTGTCACCCTGGCCGCACAGAAGCTTCTTGGGATATAACCCTTGCTGCCAACGTCTGTCTGCTTCATTCATCGCAGGCCCCACAGTAGCTCCCACCGTGGCTTGGGTCCCAGTCGGGCTTGCCCACCTCCACGGGCATTCTCTTCTGTCAGGCACACCACCTTGGCTGGGCATCCTGCCTTCTGCTGTCACTGCTGTGCCACAGTCTCGTCAGAACAGTGTGGTGCTAGGGCAGCTCCAAACCTACTGCTTCCTGGATCTGACATAAGGCCTACTTCATCCAATCCAATCCCATGAGGTTTCTTCCACTGGTTCTCATTCTGCTCCTCATCAAAATCCAACATGGCTTCGATGGCCGGGCCGGGTGCCACCTCCACAAACCTGTTCACTCCCTGGCTGTCTTGAAGGCACTGGAAGGCTGACAACAGCATCTGACTGACAGGGAGCCTCCTCTAAGCCACTGCTTCTTTACTACAGGAGACAAAAACACAGCAGCTCCAAGGCTAGCCGTAGTCTGCTCTTCTGCTGAAGCTCTGGTCAGCTGAGCTGGAGGTTGCTGGAAGGCCAAGGGCAGCTTGAAATCCTGAGTCTCACTCTTCCCTCTGGATTCCCATGAGGCCAGGACCCCATGGGTGATTTCCTCAGCAGAGCTACCAGCTCTCCTCCTCAGCACATGGTGGGCCAACAATAGCGTTTGAGAGCTGACCTAGTGCCACCCATGAGCCCTAGGGCAACAATGCCTCTGTTTTGTGCATTTTAGCCAATAGGTCTTAGGGGCAGAGATCAATAAAACACTTAGAAAGCACATTCATGCCCCCCTTTTTTTTCTGAGTTGGGACCTTGTTGCATGACCTGTGGACTCAGGCAGTGCTACTCCTCAGCCTCCTGGGTCCAGGCACATAACCACCGTGATTTTTCCAGATAGCACTGGGGATGGAGCCCAGTACCTTGTGCCTACACACAAAAGCCCAGCCTCTCTGGTTTCTTTTTAAACGCCTGTACTGGACATGTGACAAAGTATGGGTGGCAGTTCTGGGAAAACCTGCAGCCTGGGTTTACTGGTCTTCAGATGCATCCAATTCAGTCAGGCCAGGGGGACTTAGAAGCTGTTGTCTCTCAGTGGCTACTGACAGACTCCACATATTCTTAGCAAAACCAAAGCAATGCCTCAAGTCAAACAGCCAAGACTGAGTTTAGCCAGGAATGAAGGCCAAATCAGCAGAAAGTGAAAAAGGAAGTCCCTGCCTCTCACAGATAGATAATGACCCAGCAAGAGTGAATAGCCAAGAAAAACCGCAGTTTATTAAGACTCAACAAAGCGCTGTATTTTTAAAAGCAACCTCTGGTGTGCGTCCAACCACCACATTCCATGAGGAGGGGCACTAAGCGCCACAAATGTTTTTTCTTTTAAGAGTCAGAGACATTTTAAATTCAAAAGATTCAAAAAAAAAAAAAAAAGAAAAAAAAAAGGGGGGGCACAAAGATTGAAAACATCCTTTACTTCATCCCCAATTTTAAAACATTAGGAGTTTTTCTATAACTCAGTGCTAAATGGCAGCATGGCAAGCTGTAGGTCTGGAGCACACGCACGCACACGCACGTATTTGATATACATACATCAAATATCTAGGACGCACGTGATGGTGATGAGATGCAGTCACTCAGGAGTCCGTTCCGGGGGATACATGATGAACTCAGTTGTGCATAGCTCACGATCCTCTAGAGAACCAGCGTTTCTCTGCGGTCCTGCAGGACTTGCTTTCTTCCTTGTTTTGATAAAACTATTAAAAAGCTAATTAAAAAATGTAATGCACAAGTTTCCTTACCACATAGGCAGGGAGTACAATGTTCATATATTTTTTTAAAACATACTTGAGGGTGTGTTATTTCATTGTCTTTCTTCCTTGCAAAACAATCAAAACATTGATCATCTTTAAAACATAAAGCAATTTTTAATATATAAAGCACTCTTCAAACATCTATTTCTTTTGAGTCCATTATTTGGTAAATATGTAACTGCTACACATTAGAGATTAGGTATTTTTCTTCTTTGTGTGTTTTTTTCTGTTTTTTTTTCCTTTTTCTTTTTTTTCTTTGTTTTCTTTTTTCTTTTTTTTTAAATAACATCTTCAGTGCTAGGAGTTGGGTTTAAAAATACATGAAATGGTGTGGAGCTGCCCCCGGGAGCCCTGGCTTTCCTGAGAGCTAGCCGGCATGTGCAAGACAGAGACCACAATGCCTCATCACCTTGAGGAAGGGTGAAGACAATTGATAGAGTCCATGATGGCTGGAGGGAACAGCACGCCCCATCCCAGAGCTCTGAAGTAACACATCTGTATTCTGAAAATAGGTTTTTGTTTGCTTGTTTTTTTTTTTCCTTTTTTAAAGATGGAAGTCTTTTTTTTATTCCTTTTAAATTTTTTAAATTTTTTTTTTAAATTTTATTTTAAAGTCTGAAGGAGAAAAAAGGTCTGTAAACAGGTGGGAGCCCAAAGCACAGCTCCTCCAAAAGCAGTCACAACCCATGTCCAAGTGCTTGTCCCCGCTCCTTGCGGGACACCCATTCTCTACAAGTATCTATGGCCACAGTTCAACAACAGTTTTGTTTTTCTCTTTAACTTTATATTCCAGATGGGAAATGGTGCAATACTCTGGTAATAATCTTCTTGCATTAGTCCACAATGAAAAGCTGCTAAAGGTAGATAGACATATTATTCTCCAGAGATATACACTGTAACTTTAAATGCAATAACAGAGTCCTTGAGTAAACATTTACACATGAATTGTCACCAGCCCTGTCCCGCGTTCTCTTTACTGTTTAGGATTAGCTGAAGGAAGGGCAGGGACACCTCAGTGCAAAGTTAGAAGCGAACAACAATGAGAACATTTGACCAATGCGCAAAAAAAAAAAAAAGAAAAAGAAAAAGAAAAAAAAAGCATATACTGAATAAAAGGGAAACCCACAGTTAAATCCCTCACTCACTCTCAAACACGCATACAATAAACGCTAACCGTGCAAGCACGCACACGCACTGTTCCACAAGCACACACGCACATGTAGGCTATGACGTGGACATTTCCTAGAGCCTGTTTCTGTGCACAGATGTCAACGTGGAAGTGTTCACATTTAGGTATTGGCCTGCTGGGTTCAAGTATTTGCATGTCTGATATGTCTTTTTTTTTTTAACTTTTTAAAAATAATTTTTTGGGATAAAAAAAATGACATGAAAAAGTAATGAAACAAGGGTAAATGTGCATAGGCGGATCCTGGGGGACAGAGCATTAGCCACGCCTCAGCTCTGTGCCTGCACAACGCAGCTGCCCGCCCGCCCGCCGCCTCTGGTAATGTGCATAATCGTCACAGGCTCACTTTAAATAGGCTTCAAGTCTCCCCCACCCCGCCATAAAATAACCCTTTCCAGCCCACAGTCTGAAAAGTGCCCTTCATGATAAAACTATTCTAAGCAGCTTTTATACTTAAAACGCAAAATGACAACACACCGTACAAACATAAGACGACATAAAATAAAAAGCTATGAGGAACATCCTGTCGTTAGCACGTGACACTGACCAAACGCAGCCCGCACTGTCTTCAACAGTTCGCAAGGGCTGAGGCCAAGGTTCATCTTCAGAACTGGACAGAGGTACTCGAAGGGGCAGCTTATCCATCAGCTGGAGCCTCAGAGCCGTGCCTGGCATGGTCAGCTCTCTCCTCCCTGATGAAGGTGACCCCTAGATGGACTCGCCGCTGAGCAGGTCCCCAGGCAGCAAAGTGTTGAGAGGTGTGGGGCTGCCAATCACCCTGGCATCATCAGCACTGGGAGGGCCCCAGAGACTGCTGGAGTACTGGGGCACCCCACCCCACAGCAGTTCACTGCTGCCTTTGCCGCTCAGGCACGGGGTGTTCCAGTGGGCAGCGTCGCTGCGCACTAGGCCATGGGTGCTGCCCGAGGAGCCCAGCCTGGGCTGGCTGCCCCCGCTGCTAGATTGCCAGCTGGAGGTGGGTGGGAGGGCTTGGCCTTGGGCCAGGAACCGGTTCACTTCTTCTTCACCAGCAAACTCAGCCAAGATGGTGGTGTTTCCCAGTACACACCTAGAAGGCAAGAGGCTGGGTAAGTGTGTCATTCTGAGTCCTGAGTCTGTGTTACCAGGAAAGACAGACAAAAATATCATCATGCCACAGGCTATCACGACGACCTAGCCTTGTGGCCATGTTGTCACTGTTAACTCTAAGCTAGATAATGAATTTGGCAGCCACGGAGGATTGATGTGTGGAGTACATGTTTAAGTGTGCTGTATGGTAGGGGTGGGGGTTCAGCTGGCATCAGTGTCCCCCACCTCTGGTGATACTCCAGAGCAGGTCTTTTTGTATTCTGCATGGAAAGCACCCTCAAGCGGGCAGTGGGCTGCTGTAGTCCTGGAGCCTGGGTAACTAGAAGCTCCTTTTGGACTTTTCCAAGGGAACACAAAACAAACCCAGTGACTCTGTGGAGACACAGGAAGAAGATGGCTGTCTACAAGCTGAAGAGCTAAGCCAGAGGAATCAAGTCTGTCCATATTTTTTGATCTTGGATTTCCAAGATCAGGGCTAGGAAAGGACAGAGTTCTGCCCAGGGCACCACCTGTGCAGCAGTGTGGGGTGGCACCATAACACTCGCTCCCCCATCTAACAACACTGGGCACTGGTGGCTACTCAGCAGTGAGGGGACTGAGGAAAAAAACATACATGTGCAGAGACTTTTGGGCCTTGGCGGCTTCTTCCTTGGAGCTGTAACGGACCACAGCATTGCCTTGGGTCAGATTCAGGTGGAATGTGATGAGAGGCCCATGCTGCAAACACAGCGTCCGCAGTGTAGAACCGTCAATCTGAGGAGGAAGCAAAGGGCAGAACACGCGTTCCTTCAAGCTCTTGCTGTGTTCTGCAATAGCAGTATGGAAACTGGGTGAACTGCATACCAGAACAGACTTCCATTGACAGGCTAGTGACAGCAACTACCACTGGAAGGTGCCTTTGTGGCCAGGCATCTGCAATGTAGGCTACTCCAGTCAGAGGCAAGGGCCAAAGTTCCATTTTGAGTTCTGCAGTTTGCAAAAGGTATAGCAGCAGCTTGGTAGTCTTGAGGTGACAGGCTAGTTCTGTGACAGAGAATGGTGCCTACAAGCTGACATATGCCTGAGGTGGCCAAATCCCCTTGAATGGATGTGTAAGATAAAGGTTCTCTTTATAAAAGTATGTTTTTCAGATTTTGAAGGGCAACTAAGTCACCAGGAGCATGGCTGAGAAGTGCCTGGCTGTGTCTGCCCACACTCACCTGTCATTCATACTTGCCTCAGCGACTCGAGGCTCTGAAGGAAGATGCCTGCCTGACCACAGGTACCTGCTCCAGGGGTAGAGCAGGTACCTTTTGGCCATAAGCAACTACTCATGGATATGACATGACAGCCCCCGACCTGGCAGCACTTTTACCTGGGGTGTGAGGTTGCGCAGAACGAGCCAGCTGCTTGTTCTTCCTGAGGTGTCAGTACTCCAAGCAGAACCTGTGTAACAAGTCCATGGATCAAGAATTCAACCCACAGGCCATGTTTCTAGTCTGACCTAAAACATACCCAATCTCATAACCACAGTAGATTTCACCTATGGCCCATGAAAACCCTGCTGCCAGCCTAGGAGGCTTGTCTTTTTCTGTCTGTGCCATAGGGGTAGGTTTGACAGGGTACCTGAGAGTCACTTGGAAAGTTCTACTCTACCTTGTGCTGTTCCAGCCCCAGGCTTGTTATAGAAACGCACAGCAGGGCAAGACAGCTGCTCTGCATCTCCACAGCTGCCAGCGGCGCCCAGTGACTGCACACGGGATGCAAACGTGGTGGAGGGACTCTACAGAGCTGCACAGCATGTCTGAGGGACCTTCATTCCGGTATAAAGCCTTTATATTTCTATGGAATCTTGTGAAGAAATTAAGACCCCTGTGCTGACTGAGGTAGGTGGAAAGCCTAGAATGAATTGTCCGAGGACACAGTCCATATGGTATTTGCCCTACAGGTTTATGATGCTCCAGCTCTTTCTTAACCTCTCAGGCTCCAGGGGTCTGATAATAGGCCTGGGATAAAACAGGTGCATTCCTAAAGCATGTATGGAGCAGCTTCTCTTACCCTGTACCCTGTCAACAGGAGGTGCAGTGCTTACCCGAGGAGTAGGAGCTGGTCCAGCCTAGGGGGCTGGTGCCCCACGTAGAGGAAGGCTTGGGATTGGCTAAGCCTGGAGGTGGCCTGGTGGGTGCAGTAGTGTTTCTGGGTACCTTCCACAACTCATGAGACAGAGAGGCTTGTGTGTGAGAGGCTGGGCCCGAGGACCACGTTGATTTAATGTCTGACAGTTTACCTGGAAGGAGAAAAAGAGAGACTGTGCACTGCGCACACCCAGACAAGTGAGTGCGGCTGTGGAGTGATGGAGTCCTGCAGAAGGGAGGGCAGCAGTGACAGAGCACCAGGTGCCTTCTGTCTCATGCTTCCCTGCCTCTGGGTGGCCCAAGCCAGCCTCATGGGCTGATGGGACAGCTATCATTTCTGCTATGAAATACTGTGTGGCCGGGCGGTGGTGGCTCACGCCTTTAATCCCAACACTAGGGAGGCAGAGGCAGGCGGATCTCTGTGAGTTTGAGACCAGCCTGGTCTACATGAGCGAGTTCCAGGACAGGCTCCAAAGCCACAGAGAAACCCTGTCTTGAAAAACCAAAAAAAAAAGAAATACTGTGTGTGCCCTGTGCAGACTTGGCTGACACTTTATCAGTTTGCTAACCTTTGCTATGAAGAAAATAGAGTACTGAAGAATAATCTTTTTTATTTATTAAATTTTGTATTTGCTTGAGACAGGGTCTTCCCAGGTAGATCTTTGTGAGTTCAAGCCCTGTCTACAGAGCAAGTTCCAGGACAGGCTCCAATCCAAAGCTACTAAGAAACTCTGCATTAAAAAACAAACAAACAGGGCTGGAGAGATGGCTCAGAGGGTAAGAGCATTGCCTGCTCTTCCAAAGGTCCTGAGTTCGATTCCCACCAACCACATGGTGGCTCACAACCATCTGTAATTGGGTCTGGTGCCCTCTTCTGGCCTGCAGGCATACACACAGAATATTGTATACATAATAAATAAATATTTAAAAAACAAACAAACACACATACACAAAAAAAGGAGAGAGGGTCTTCCTATGTAGCCCAGGTTGGCCTTGAGCTTGTGGTAATCCTGCTGCCTTTGCCTCCCAAGTGCTAAGCTTACAGGCATACATGCATAAATATACCTGATTATTTGGTGTTAGGAATGGAGCCCAGGGATTAGTGAATGCTAGGCAAGCAGTCTATCAACTGAGCTACACCCAGACCTCCCAAATTCAATCTTTAACTAATCAGCAAGCTGTGCTGGGATGGTCATGGTGTACACAGATGCTTCTTGTGCAGTCTCTAGGAGCATTAGTCCCCAGTCGGAGTAATGTTCCTTCTGAAAGACTGACAGACACTTCCCTCACAACCACTACGATCTCCCAAGTTTCTAGAGATCTCTCTAGCCCAACTCTAAATTTTTTTTTTTTTAAAAAATATAATAAACAGTTCTTGGGGCTGGAGAGGTGGTTCAGAGATGAAAGAGCACTGCCTGCTCTTCCAGAGGTTTTGAGTTTAATTTCCAGCAACCACATGGTGGCTCACAGCCATCTATACTGAGATCCATTCTCCACTTTCTTTTACTCCAGAAGAAATGATTTATTGAGGAGCTGTGAGGTCTGCAGTGTCACAAGAGTGTTTCAGACACCACAATGACAGGCCAGCAGAACACGGGTGCACCTTGGAACTGGGGCTCACAGTGGGAAGGCTGCAGTTAAGCACAAACCTACACTGCTGCCTGCCTTTGCATATCCAAAGAGCCACAGACCTTGGTCACTGTGGGGAGAAAGGAGCAGCTGAGCTACTCAGGTGGGACCTACAAATCACATGTTCTTCATCAGCCCATGAGGAGACATTATCACCTCCATTCTGCAAGTGAGGATACACGTTCCCACTGCTGAGATGGTCAAGTCCCTGCCTTCTTTATCATACGTGGCCTCCCTGTAGGCATGCAGTGTTCCAGCACAATCAGATGATGCCTCTCCATGAGCCTGGAGACCCACCCACAGAAGGCAGGGTGATGGCCCTCCTCACCTCCACTCTTGAGGAGGTAGCGATTCACATCCTGGATAGTGGTGTTGATGGTGGGTCCAGTAGGGACACTGCCAGGAGTGACATCAGGGTCATTCTCGGGATCAATATTCTGAAGTCCTTTCCATGGAACTCCGGGATGAAATTCTGTTCATGGAAAGCAAAATGAGGATGCATACTAGAGCACCTTCATGTTGCATCATGACACTTAAAATTAATTTTTTCATATTTGTAGAAATTTAGAAAATCTGAATGAGGCTCAGAGGCACTCCTTGCTTAGATTTAATGAACTCTAAGTTTATTAGATTGGTCATTCTTTTGGAACAAACTAGAAACAGCTACCAGGTAGGAGTTGGTGTCCCTTACTTACCCACTCCCCTTTGCCACTGACCTACTCCTGTCTTGAACCGGGAAGCTACACAACAATGCTTGACACCAGCATACTCTGTCCATTCTCAGTGGAAACCCCAAGCTATGGACTTTAGACCCAGACTCCCACAGCCCTAACAGCTAACCTAGGGTTAGGGTACATCTGCATCTACTGTTGCCTGAGAGAGTGTGCAGTCTTACCTGGGGGCCAGCTGATGCTGGAGCCATTTGAGATTTTATCACTGTCAGATTTGGCACGTGACCAGCTATGGGGAACAGCTACGGGAGGACTGGCTGGTGACTCACTGTTCTGGATTAAATCGTACCGGCCATAGGAGTCATCAATGGAGGACTTACCTGGAGGCCCAATGCTTAGACCTCCAGGGATAGCACCTACAGAACAGGACCAGAAACCAAGTGAACATTCTGTCAAAGACCCCTGGGGATACACTGCAGTCTTCCTTTCCAGGCCCAGTACCTTACTCACCCCTTGGAGTCACATGGACTGTCAGCCTTAAGCTGTCCAGGGTTCTTTAAGAACTGTTGGTTGGCCCAAATATGGTCTTTAGATGACTACATTTTTTGTGGTGCTAAGCACAGAACCTAGGGCATTGCATATGCTCGGCCAAGCTTCTACCCGAGAAGCACTGACTAACCCATCATTATTTTTTGTTTCTTGAGACAGGGTTTCTCTGCACAGCCCTGGCTGTTCTGGGACTTACTCTGTAGACCAGGCTGGCCTCAAACTCACTAAAATTCACCTGTCTCTGCCTCCCCAGCACTGGGATTAAAGACGTGCGCCACCACCACCTGGTTGTTGTTGTTATCATCATTGTTACTTTTCAGTGTGGGGAATCTAATCCAAGGTTTCATACTTGCTAGGAAAGTACTCTACTACTGAACTTTATTTTTTGAGATGGTATCATATAGTCTGGATTGGCCTTGAACTTCCTATGTAGTTAAGAATGATCCTAAACTCCTAATCTTACTGCTTCTAGTTCCCCAAATACTGGGGTTATAGCTGTGTGGCACTATAAACTATTTTAGTTTGTCAAGTTGGAAGGTTTGTTTCTTTTTAAGATATGGTCAGTCCAATACTGGCTTTGAACTTGCTGTATATACTGGATCTCCCTATTTCTACCTCTCTAGTGCTAAAATCACAGGCATATACCACCAAGCTTGGTTTAGATGGTGCTGTACACTTTATCCCAGATTTCTTGCAATCCATGCAAACATTCTACCAACTGAGCTATTGCCATAGCACAGAAAAGTATAAAAAGTTTTGATTTGTGTGTGTACACCCATGTGCTTGCTCAGAGGCCAGAGGTGTACTTGGACATGGTCTCTCACTGAACCTGGAGCTAAGCTAGTGGTCAGCAAGTCCAAGGTACCCTCCCATCTGCTCCAGGAATCACTGGGGTTACAGGTATATGCAACCACACAGGATCTCATGCTTCTGCAGCAAGTGCTCCTACCTGCTGAGCCAACTCCTCAGCGACAACACTCTCCTCCCCACTTTTAAGAGACTTGTCCAGGCAGGTTTGAAAACTTGGGCTCAAGTGATCATATTGTCTTGACCACTTGACTAAATTCATGTCACGTACCCAGTGAATATTAATGACTATCTATCTATCTATCTATCTATCTATCTATCTATCTATCTATCTATCTATCTATCTTCTTTCTATGTATGTATGTATGTATGTATCTATCTATCTATCTATCTACTTTCTATGTATGTATGTATGTATGTATGTATGTATGTATGTATGTATCTATCTATCTATCTATCTATCTATCTATCTATCTATCTAATCTATCTAATCTATCGAGCTAGTCTCTCTTTACAGCCCTGGCTGTCCTGGAACTCACTATGTAGACCAGACTGGCCTCAAATTCAGAGATCTTCCTGCCTCTGCCTCCAAAAGCTATTATTAAAGGCATATGCCATTATGCCTTTTGTGCTCTGGCTATAAATATAGATTCTTGGATGACCACTGACTGAGTTACATTGTAAATCTTTTTTTTTAAAGATTTATTTATTTGTTTATTAAGTATACAGTGTTTTGGGCATGTATGCCTGCAGGCCAGAAGAGGGTATCAGATCTCATTACAGATGGTTGTGACCCACCATGTAGTTGCTGGGAATTGAACTCAAGTTCTCTGGAAGAGCAGTTAGTGCTCTTAATCTCTGAGCCACCACTCCAGCTCACGTTGTAAATCTTATATCGAAAAAATATTTTTTTGAGATAGATCTCATGAAATACAGACTGGCCTCCAACTTATAAGTAGCCAAGGATGGCCTTGAACACCTGGTTCTCCTGCTTCTACCACCCAACTGCTGGGATTACAAGCGTGCACAGAACACCCCTATCCCCTTAAGCTGGAAATCTTTATACCTTGGGAAGCTGCCCACTGTAAGTCTTTCTGGGGACAAATCAGAGTCTTCCTGGTATCTCTACACCACCTCTTTCTGCAGGGACGCTCTTAATATGCAAGAACAAAGTGGACACTGATTTATAGATAATAAACCAAAATTGACAAGGCCAGGTAAAGGGCACAGATGTTACATGGAGATTTTCTTGCTAAATTAAGCATTAGGGGATTTAATTTTCTTTTTAGATTATTTTCTATCTTTTGTTCCTTTCCAGTTCAGGGGATAGAACCCAGGTCCTCAAGTGTTTGAGGTTATAGTTCCCTGCCACTGAGCCACACCCTAACCCACTGTAGGCTAACCTCGTGATTAGCAGTTTTGTTTCTTTCTCTTTTCTGAGTATTTCTTTTTGTGTTTTACTTTTTGAAAGATGATTATTTTTAGTACTATTTTATGTATTTGTATATCCAGGCATGGGTATATGCATGTGAGTGTAGGTACCCATAGGGGCCACACAGCTTCAGTTACAAGCAGTTGTAAGCTATGCAATACAGGCGATAGAACTCAGCTCAGGTCTTCTGTAAGTGCAGTACCTGCTCTTGCTGAGCCATCTCTCCAGGCCCCATAGGAGTTACAAGGACTCTGACCTAGCCTCTTTTTTTTAATTTTTATTTTTTTGGTTTTTCGAGTCAGGATTTCTTTGTAGCTTTAGAGCCTGTCCTGGAACTCACTCTGTAGACCAGGCTGACCTTGAACTCAGAGATCCACCTGCCAGGTGCCTCCCAAGTGCAGGGATTAAAGGCATGCACCACTGACCTATCTTCTTTGGTGTGTTTGGAACTAACATCTGATGGTTGACCGACCTTGCCGGTCCTGTGTGATGGTAACTGCCTTTCTTCTGCTTTTGGAGCTGCATTCATAGAACTGCACAGAATCAACATGTGCTACTTCAGGCTACCCCATCACTAAGTCAACTACAACCTGCTGTGGAGTGGGCACTTACCCAGGACATACATACCATGCTTGCTAGGGTTCTGGTCCAGGGGAGAAGCAGCACTAGACAAGTTACCCATGGAGTTGGGATGTGTCCACTGAGGGAGGCGTGACTGGGACTGAGATGAGTCCTTCACAGACAAACCACTGCTCATGTCTATACTGTTGACATTCATGTTTGGGTTCAATCCAGCTGAAAACATAGGCATTATTAGTATTTCTTTGTTTTGAGGGAGGGTCTTGGAACATGACCTGGCTACCCTGTTATTTGCTATACAGCCCAGCCTAATCTTTAACTGACAGCAGTCCTCCTGCCTCAGCTTCTTAATGCTGGGATCATGTTTTTTTTTGTTTGTTTTTGTTTTGTTTTTTTTTGAGATAGGGTTTCTCTGTAACTTTGGAGTCTGTCCTGGAAGTAGCTTTGGTAGACCAGGCTGGCATTGAACTCACAGAGATCTGACTGCTTCTACCTCCTGAGTGCTAGGATTAAAGGTGTGTGTGTTCATCTTTAGTTTATCATGGTGACAGTGAACCTTTCCTTCTTGAGAATTCTTAAGGTCACTGGGTTACTGTTCCTGTTGACACGAATAAGTCCATCAGGCAAGAGACACTGCAGCCCACACTGTCTGCATGGGAGAAGGGGGAGACCCTAGAGTAACATGGGTTTCTGGTTTCCTGCCACAGGATGTTCAGTTCTTAAGTGGCTCTTCAGCATCAGTGCTGTTATGGTGAAAAGCCAGGAGCCAACAAGACAGACAAGTTTGCAGGTAAAGTTTCCTATCGCTAATAAGCTGCCTATTTTAAACATAATATATCACATATTAAATATAACTGTAAGTTCAATACCTTAACATTTTTATCAAAATAAATCTTTATCCAGTTTCAAAGATTCACTGCATACATGATTCCTAGAAATAAAGTCTCAGCAGGTTGGGGGGCAGGTACACGAGGATATGAGACACTGTGGACGGTGAACTGAGTGGCATGTTCAACACAAGTCTACCAGTACGTGACTGCCTCCCCCCCCCCCCCTCCATTCTGTTGAGCACTCTCTAAGCCAGGCTGGCCTCAAACCTAAGTCTATGTAACTGGATCAACAGCATTAGTACTGGGATCACAGGTATGAGTCACCATGTCCAACCAAAGAACTTTACATATTATTAACTCATGAAATCTTTAAAAGAGCTCTGTGTGATAAATATTTCTACTTCATATGGACAGGGAAATTGAGGCGATGAGCAACCAGGCAAACTGTATACATTAGCTGTGGGTGGAAACTGGGACTGAGGAGGTCTAAGTCCTAACTCGGGTCTTGACCAAAGGAGACTTGTGCTTCTGCCACTAAAGGGACGATAATGAACAAGACAGTAACAGAGGATACATTCTAGCTTAGTAGCCTTCTACTTCATTATAAAGTATATTTATTACATCTATTACCTGTCAAGTAGGAAGACATGACATACCATTCTCTGTAAAAATATGCATCAGCATTCTAAAGAGGGAGGTAGGTCATTGGCAGCTATTTACTGCTATCCAGCTGGCCTTTGCCCCTTTGGAGATGTATATTTGAAGCTACTAATTCCCCTTGTCCCATGTCCACAGATTCTTCCAGCAAACAATCCTGAAATGTTTCTCCTAGATCCCCAGTTAGTACCACGAAGTCTCCGGCTGACAGGTCAGGTTCTGTGTGCTGGCACTTCCCACACATCTGTACTATAGGAGTGCATGCCAGCAACCAGGCTATGGAGGGTCTGCTTTATCAGTGTGAACATCACTGACCAGAGAGAGATGTCTCTCTATAGCTGAGGCTAGAAAAGAACAGTGGAGACCTGTAATCTTAGAACTTGAGAGGTGGAAGCAGGAGGACTGCTCAGAGGTTTAATTAGCCTGGGCTACAGCTTGAGATGGCATCTCAAAGAAAAAAAACCAAAAATAGTAAAGATTGATAAACCAGGCCAGCCTGTGGTGGCACATGCCTTTAGTCCCAGCACTTGGAAGGCAGAGGCAGGTGAAACTGTTAGTTCGAGACCAGCCTGGTCTACAGAGTGAGTTCCAGGACAGCCAGGGCTACACAGGGAAACCCTGTTTCAGAAAACCAAACAATAACAAGCCAGAATGAAGTTAATGGTTTTCATAGTCCCACTCTTCAACCCCAGCACCATGGGTCAAACTAGGCCCTTGTTATGCAGTTCAGGCTGGTCTTGAACTCATGATAATGCTGCTCCTGCCTCCCAAGTGTTTGGACTATAGGTGAGTGCTACCACATAGGGCCTCCCTGGTACTATTAAGTACCTGTGGCAGGGTGAACTTATATTATGCTGAAGGCAATATTGCTCCCTCAAGATGAAGTCTTAGGAGGATCACTCCCTGATTCTGCCTCTGATGTGGTGTTTCAGCATTGCCAAGCCATTCAGCTTACTGTATAGCCATCCTGGTTATCATAGGAGGAACTTGAGGACTCCTGAACCTGGCGTAGCTTTTACACCCACAGAAGACTCACCAAGAGGATAAGGAGCAAAGGTGTTGGGTGAAGACTGCTGCTCTTTGGTCTGCAGGTCGGGAAGGCCGGGAGTCTGGGGGTGAGGGGGGAAGCTATCCATGGCCGATTTGCCTGCAGAAGGGTGCAGAGACAGGTGTGGCGGGGGTGGTGGTGGTGGAGGCTGCTTTACAAGCAGGGCCTGGGCCAGCTGGCGCTGGTGCTGCTGGATCTGCTGCTGCAGATTAGTGATTGTGCGCGCAACCTGGCAGGTGGAAACATATATATACACTGCACGTTAGCCAGGGTTGGCCAGAGTCCACGGATGACCTACAGACTGGGTTTAGTTGTACCTCAGCCTCTACCAGCTGGGTTAGCCTCATCCCAAACCTAGCTAGTCCTGGACTTTCCACAGAGGAAGTTCAACTAGAGAAAAGCCAACATCAAGGTAAGAGTTCATCCACTGGGGTTTCTTCTAGAATTAGAGCTAATGGCAACAGTCAGTCCAAGTGACACCTACTTGCTGCTCCTGCTGTCTCATGGGTCCGGAAACATTCCGCTGGGCCTGTAACATCTGCTGCTGGATTTGTAAACGTTGGTATGCCTGTTGACAGAAAAATCAAGCATTGTAAGAAACCATCAAAACAAGAGAGTCAACCTCCTTAACATTCAGGAAATAGAAAAAGGAATTCTTAGGAGTATTTAGATTAAAGGCTAGGTCAGCTAGATGACGTGGCAGAACACTACAAAGCTCAGTCCAGTTGTGCATGAGCCAGCATGAAGCACTTGGGTGACCGACTGCTGGACAAGCTGGGAAAAATGAGCACAACCCTCTGGCTGACGCAGAAAGTCTTCTCACTTGATTATCTCAAATGCTGGCTGAATGCTGCTTATTTTTCTGCACAACATATTTTGGGAGACGTCTCGATTAGAAGACTCCTATAGGAACTTTCAAATCAAACACCCTGGATTCCCAAGGCCTCTGTGAGGTCCAAATACAGTCACCCATATTGGGGTGGGCTTTTTAGTGATCCAGCTGCCCAAGTCACCCATGCTCCTGTTAAGTAATGCCAATAAACTCACTGGGTCACCTGATGTGGGAGTGTCATATCAATCTGTTGATTTCATTGGCTGAGCAATAAAGAAACTGCTTGGCTGGCCCTGATAGGTTAAAGCATAGATGGGAGGAGTAAACAGAATAGGATGCTGGGCGGAAGAGGAAGTGAGGTCAGACTCTGCCCTGCTTCCACAGGGACCGGACAGCCGCCATGCTCTGCTCTCCCAGGCAGCTGGAACCCACGATGGACATAGGCTAGAATCTTCCCGGTAAGCGCACCTTGGGGTGCTTACACACATCATTAGAAATGGGCTAGTCCAGGTGCGAGAATTAGCCTGTAAGGGCTAGAGTTCATGGGCCAAGCAGTTCTTAAATGAACACAGTTTGTGTGTTGTTATTTCGGGCATGAGCTAGCCAAGCGGCCGGGGTGTTGGGGACACAGCCCCGCCGCTTCATATTTCAACAGTCACCAATCTAGACTTAGGCGGAACAACCGTTTATTTAATTTGTTGTTGGTGCTCATTTGATCCTTTTTCTCCAGGAAAAGTCATTCAGAAGACTTGGTTAAAACAGAACCCAATGGAGGTGGTACTGTTAAAAATGCCTCAGGAGTTCCACGTAAGGTTTTCACGTAAGACTTCTCTAGAAGTTCTAAAACTGTAGCAAGTAATAAACTTCATTTTTCTAATTTTTCTGGAAAACATTATGACTAGAATAGTACTAGGTGTAAGCCAGTATATTTCTTCCAGCTTACTCACACAAGGAAAACCCTCCAGGAAACAAAGGCTGTGTGTATACCAGGTGCAAGCCAGCCTTTTCCTGTACCTTCCATACCATGGGGGAAAACCCTGCTGGGAAATACACTCTGTGTGTCAACCCCAAACCCAGCTCTGACCAGTGGCAGTGCAGCAGGCTCCGCAGTGTTACTCAGACACAAGCTGTGCAGCTTCCAGGAACCCTTTCCTGCCTTGGGTGAAGGAGCCTCCTGCTACTGCTGTCAGTCCAGGAAACAGCATGACTTCATAGGTGTGTTGCCCACTTCGGGAAGGCTTCCCTGCCAGGGACCATGGGCATGTGACTCCCTTAGTTAGGGGTCTGTGTTGGTTTGAAAGAAAATGGCTGCAAAAGGGAATGGCACTATTAGGAGGCGTGGCTTTGTTGGAGGAAGTGTGTCACTGTGAGGGCAGGTTTTGAGGTTTTATATATGCTCAAGCCACACCCAATGTCTCAGACTACTTCATGATACAGGACTCTGAGCTACCTCCCCAGTACCATGTCTGCCTGTATGCCACCATGCTCCCCACCAGTGCGGGCATTTGAACCCGTGTTCTTTGGAAGAACAGTCAGTGCTCTTAACTGCAGAGCCATCCCTCCAGCCCCTAAACTACACAACTTTTAAGAACTCCTGGGTCACATTAGCTCATCTCAACTGAGGTTCTGTGAGACCTGTATTTGAACAGGCCAAAGCACATGTTCCAGGTATGGCAGTAACTTTTCTCCCCTATGATCCTATGATGGTGTTTGTGTATTCCCTTCTTGGGAGAAATGAGGAAAACATTATTTTGTGTTCTGTGGCTCAGAGGAGAAAATTTTGAGAGACCAAAGGAACAGATAGGCCAGGCTAAGACATTAACAAAGCTTAGGAACAATAATACCCTTAAGCAAACGCTTTCCTGATTCATGAACAGTCACAGGAGAGTGCAATATGGAAAGAGTATGATAACAACTTCACCTACCAAGGTGTTTCTGCCGCTTGCTGACATGAGGCCTTGTTCCTAGACTGGGACCTTTCTACTTACCAGCTGCAGCTGATAGAGCTGGTTCAACATCGTCATATGCTGAGGGTTAATTGGCGAGGTTAATAGTGCAGGGCTGAGACCAATGTTTTTTGCTGCAAACTGCAAAAGCTGTGCTTGAACCTGTTTAACAGAAAATATGTCATTACCCACCATCTCTATGGAAACATTCACTTATCTGTGTAACTTTGTTTTAGGACACAAACTGGTTAACTGACATTATATTTGTTTGACAGCTGAACTTGAGAGGCCATCAGAACATTTTATGGACATATAAACATTAGTAGTTAACATGTTCAAAATACAGAAGACAGAAAGCCTAAAACTAATGTATTTTTTTCAGCTGTGTGTGGTGGTGCACGCCTTTAATCCCAGTACTTGGGAGGAAGAGGTAGAGGCAGGTGGATCTCTGTGAATTCAAGACCAGCCTGTTCTACATAGTGAATGAGTTCCAGGACATTTAGGGCTACATAGTAAGACACTGTCTCAATAAATAATCATAATTTTCTTTTCTTTCTTGAGACAGGATCTCATGTAGCTCAGGCTAGCCTCAAACTGGCTATGTAATGGATGGCCTTGGATTCCTCCTGGTCAACTTTTGCCTCTACCTGCTGAATTCTGGGATTATAGGCAAGAGCTACCATGCCAAGCCAGCTTCCAGAAGATTTCTTCCTCTAAAGACTTTAGCCCTACATTTACTTTCCATGGCTTGAGGCCAGTCCTATTAGAGGTTATGTTCTGCCAAAGGGAAACTTTAAGATTGGGAGGGGGGACGACATTAATCCAGTTTTCTGCTGCCTCAGTAGGGGAGGAACAAGTTGCTATACCCTCATTAATATATGTAACTTATTTTTCTACCAAGTTCCAGCCATCTCTATTCACTGTATCTACCTGATCTTCTCCACAGGTCAACATTGTCTTTCTATGTTTGAAGGTCAGGATAAATATCTCCCAAATTCCAAGGCTGCTCTTGCAGAGGAGCTGGGTTTTCCAGCACCCACATGATGGCTCCTAACTGCTTGTTACTCCAGGTCTAGGGGATATGACACTCTCGTTTGGCCTCCAGGGGTACCTGGCATATATGTGATATCCAGACATAACACAGGCACAACACCTATGCATATAAAATTAAAAAGAATCTCTTTAAGTTTGTGGGTGTTGTGGTGCATACCTTTTTAAGAGGTTAAGACAAGCAGATGGATCTCTATTAGTTCAAGGCCAGCCTGGTCTACATAAAGATCCTGTCTTATACATACTCCATCTCAAAAAAAAAAAAGGGACACTGTGCTGGCTAGTTATTATGTCAACTTGACACAAGCTAGAGTCATCAGAGAGGAAGGAGAGTCAACCGAGAAAACGACTCCATAAGATTGGGTTCCATTAGTGATTGATGGGAAAAGGAAAACCCAGGCCATGGTGGGTTGTGCCACTCCTGGGCTGCTAGTCCTGGATGAGTAGGCTGAGCATGGCAAGCAGCACCCTCCATGGTCTCTGTGTCAACTCCTGCCTCCAGGTTTCTACACTGACTTCTTTCAATCATCAACAGTGATGTGGAAGTGTAAGTCAAATAATCCCTTTTCTCCCCAACTTGCTTTTGGTTAGGGTGTTTCATTGCAGCAATGACAACTCTAACTCGGATATATATCATGAAAACAACAAACAAATCCCCCTCCAAAAGAAAAAAAAACCTCACCAGGCAAAAAGGATCAGCTAGTAAATAGTAAACATAATTACCAATCTACAGCAAACACTTTTTTTTTTTTTTGACACAGGGTTTCTGTGTAACCCTGGCTGTCCTGGAACTCTATCTGTAGACCAGGCTGGCCTCAAGAGACACTCCCTCTGCCCTGCCTCCCCACCCTCCCAACCCCACTCTGTCTCCCAAGTGCTGGATTAAAGGTGTGCACCACCACACCAATGCAGTGCATTCTAATATATAATCCCAACTGTCATCTCACGAAGGCACTGCTGTCCTGGCGGCCTCTTCTTGATGTCCCATGCCAACAGCAGTTTGCTTGTCTTTGCATTCCAAATGGCCCAAGAATACCATCAGGTTATCACAGTAATCTCCTTAAACCAGACCAAATAAAAACCAAGCGCAGCATGCAGAGTTTATTGGGTCAGACCTGAGGGGATAGAAACTGAGGCACTTGAGCACGGAGGCTGGGCTGGGAGGAATTAAGAGGCTGCACTGGCGGCTGCTGCATGGTCCTGGCTTGTGCTGCTCCGCTATTGCCAAACACACCCAGATTGCCACTCGGGATCTGCAGGAGACAAAACAGCTTTTAGGGGTAGGTAGGCTGGGGAAGGGTGAAACAATAGGTTTCACACCATGAATGCCAATTTTTTTCTGTTTCCCACTCCTTCAACATGATCCTTAACTGCACTCTGAATGAGTGCAATTTGTACAGGTTATAGAGGATGAAAAATCAGCCTAGGAAGCTATGATTTTAAATCATAGGAAACACACATATCAGTGCATCTTAAAGCGTCTCCAAACAAGGCTATCAGTTAAAGAGATAATTAAGAATGGTTCAAAAATAACAGTAATAAGACGTGGTCTGGGTGACACACTCCCTTCCCTGTGAACTCCCTGTGTTCAGTCAGGCACAAAGTGCAGTGATCATGGTGAAACAGGTGGAGGAGTAGTCTATTTCAATGGGAAATGTGGCCGTTCAGTTACTTCAACAAACCCCAAGGCTGGATCAGTTAGCAGAGTTAGAGAGTTAACTTGTTATCCAATACAATGAATATCATTGGCGTGTGTTCTGCATACTGCAGCATGAGCCACCTGGCTGACAGGTTGGAGCAGGATGGCTGTCTTTGTTGGAAAGTCAACTGAGAGGGACTAGGCAACAGAGTTTGCTATGCCTGTGCTTTGCCCTGATAGAGTGGGTTTCTAGGGTTCAGACTTGTCACTAACCTTCACCAAGGAGCTGCTAAGAGCCGACAGGTCCATGACAATCCTTCAGGGACCACAGATACTCTAGGGACTGGTTAGCTTCTTAATAGGCACTCAGTTCTCTCGGTTCCTTTCTTACAACACAAGCGGGAAAGACAGCCAGGAGCTCTGCTAAGCTCACAGACATCCTGTTTCTGGGGACAGGCCCCATGGTGAAGGGCTCTTGGTAACACACCGGCACTTTATCCAGTACCAAGTTAGTTCTGAGTGCAGACAGGAACTCAAATACACTTTAGTCCAGTGTAAAAACAATCTTGAATCATTCCTATGGAGTAGCTAAATTCCAGGAATTGCCACTCAGTTCTGAGCTTCCCTGAGCACGCCAAGGGCAGTCCTAAGGGCATTTCAGTTGTTTCCCTATTCCCTCATGTCTTAACATCCAAGCATCACCTGAAAACAATAGTTTATTCTCTAATAGTTTAAAAAAAGTCAGGAGAATGAATGCAGACACTGCCCACTCTTTCCCAACAGCCTTACCTGTCTAGAAGAGTTCAAGTTTTGCATGCCCAGCCCTGAGGCAATCCCACCCAGGGCCTGACTGGGGAGTGCACTGTTGGAAAGGGGGAGCTTCAGGCTTGGGGAAGGCAAAAATGGTGAAGTCGTGGGCTCTTCCACGAGGCCGCCATCCTGATTGGAGAAAGAAAGGGTGAGCTGTGTGCGGTGCCCACCAGCACGCAGAGCACCAACAGTTTCCCACGGAAATAGCGAGGAGGGGATGGATGGATAAAAAAATTGAACGATAAAAAATGTGTAGATAATGAGGAAATGGAGGACATGGGCAAAAGGAAGAAGGGAAAGAAAGAGAGAAACAGGATTAAGACACTGTTGTTGCTCAGACACTGACAAACACACATTTTAGCTTCTCACATTCTCCCCATGCTACCCACCGCCCTGGTCTGGTTGGAAGGGGAGGAACATAGACTCCAAGAGCACAGCTCCTTAGGGGGCCCAACTCCCACCTCCACACAACACTTGGCTTACTCAATCTCATTAACAGAGGAGCCTACTGACTTTAGCTTCTCTGAGGTTACACTGAAGTGCCCCGCTCTGCAAACCTAACATCTCATCTAACAGCTCAACCAACCTGCAGGCTTCTCCACACCTGAAAGAGCTCAGGTCCCAATTATACTTCCAGATTCAGCAAATAAAAATTAATATAGTACACATATAGAGTCTCAGCACCCTGAGGCTGAGCCAGGAGGATAATGAGTTTGAGACCAGCCAATAATTTGAAGTTTCAGATAAACAAGTAATTTTTAGTGTAAATATGCTCTGACCATGCCTGCCACAGCTCTTCTGCCTGTGAGTAGCATGAGGAGACTCTGGGAACAGGCAAGTCCCGTCAGGGTGTCAAGGGCCCTCAGAGAAGAGAACTCAGATGGGATTTGGACTCCAGTGCCAGTGAGGCATAGACTCTACCCCTAAGTTAACACTCCCAGAAAGTCCCCCTTTACTTGGAAGCAAGGTCTTGTTCATAATATAAGGTGTCTTTGAACTTGAGATCCTCCTGCCTCAGTTTTTTGAGTAGCTGGGGTTACTAGTGCCACCAAGCCTCATTTTTTTTTAAAAATACTTTTCTTGCTTCAGTTTTATTTTCAGGATTCAATATTTAAGTTGAATTAAATGTGAGGTATTCTCCTTTTGGGATCATACCACTTTGAAGAACGGACATCCTCCCATGATAATACTAAAGGGGGACAGAGCTTTGACTGGATTGAAAACACCCTGGGAGTTTCTCATGGGTACTTAATGTGGCCACTGGCAAGAAGGGTACCCAACCAAATCTACCACTTCTTTTCTAAGGTGAAACCTGCTACGTATCATTTCCAATTGGAAGAACTGAGTATTCCCAGCAAGACACACACACACAAAAAAAAAAACGTGAGGACCCTGGCTTGCTACATACATAATTGTCAAGTTATTGTAGTAAGTAATAAAAAGAGCCAGTTTTCAATTCCATCACTCTTCAGGCCTTATGATAGCATGTGTAATACAACAGTATCTCTGAGTTAAACACTCTTACATGCTAGGAAAACTGAGGAAAATCCACTTAAATGTCTTAACTTCCCATCTAACTTGCTTTAAGGACACAGCTCAAATAAAATGACTTCTTGTTGAAGGCAGAAACAAGAGAGACGCCTAGATCCATACCTTGTCAAGGAAGGTGGGGCGGTCCATGGAAGACTCTTTGGAGATTGGTGGGCGGCAGCCGAGGGGTTTGGTGACCATTCCATTGTAGTCGGTCATTCCCAGTGCACGTTTGTCCATATCCACCTTCTTTTCCAGCAGAGCGCCTGGGGTACAACATATAGAGAGCAACGCTGAAAACAAAGGAGCACAGGATTGGTGGTGGCGATAGGTTCAGGAAGGAGGTGGCCCTTTGGTTGCAAGGAGCAGAGGCATCATGAGCCTGAGCTGCTCCCCAGCCCCACAACCACCCTGCACACCTATGATTGGGCCCTGCTGGCCCTGCTCCTGTCCATTCTAGCCACAGTGTCCTCTGCCAGTCCCTAGGAAGTGATGTGGGAGTGTCATATATCAATCTGTTGATTTCATTGGCTGAGCAATAAAGAAACTGCTTGGCCCTCATAGGTTATATCATTGGTGGGAGGATTAAACAGAATAGAATTCTGGGTGGAAGAGGAAGTGAGGTCAGACTCTGCGCTGCTTCCAGAGGGACCGGACAGCCGCCATGCTCTGCTCTCCCAGGCAGCTGCAACCCACGATGGACTTAGGCTAGAATCTTCCCGGTAAGCGCACCTTGGGGTGCTTACATTCATTATTAGAAATGGGCTAGTCCAGGTGCGAGAATTAGCCTGTAAGGGCTAGAGTTCATGGGCCAAGCAGTTTTTTAATGAATACAGTTTGTGTGTTATTATTTCGGGCATAAGCTAGCCAAGCGGCCGGGGTGTTGGGGACGCAGCCCCGCCGCTCCATATTTCAACAAGGAAGCTCAGTCATCTATCACCCTCTTCCTCAGGATGAACTTCCCCTGCTTCCCAGGTCTTCAATGTACTTGCTTCCTTTCTCCAAGCTACCATTCTCAAGGGCCTTCCCAATGATATGACTTGAGTGAACCCCCACATTGTCGCTACTAGCTGTCAGGGAGCTCTTGGCCTGGTGAGCTGTGTCTGGGTTACTTTAACTGTAGTATCCACGTCTAAGCGGGTACATGACTGCTTCTACTTGCCTACTATGCACAACACGATTTGGCATTTTTATATAAATGTGCTACTGTCTGTTTCTCTCATTCATGAGTTCTGTACTCACTCATTGTATCATGTTTATGGTCACTTGTGGGCCCTTGTAAGTGGGCAGAAAACTTGACTTTGCTGACAAGGTCCAATTCAGGTGGACAAGTCAGTGCGCTGCCTCCTTGTTGGACCTGACACTGAAAAGCAACTCTGGTGCATCTGGTGCTACACCCTTCAGCTGTGTGTGTTTGTTGATTCTGGAATTAAAACTACTCCCTAATGTAGCACTATGTGGTGACCCTAACACAAGAAAGCTAGCTGTGCCTTGCAGAGAAAGTGCATGCGCCAGGTCATTTTCTTTCAGACGTGAGCTGAACATTGTGGATTTTGCGTTCAGTGTTAGCAACAATATCAGAGGGAAGCAGAGGAAAATGATTTCATTGTCTGAGGTTACCATCCACAGCATGGGCTACTGACAGATGAACAAACAGGCAGGTGTAGTGACACTGGCAACACGCTCAGCAGTAAAGAAGCTTACTATGTACATGTGTTGACCTGAGTTTGATCCCCAGAATCCGAGTAAAAGTTGAAGGAGAGAAGTGACTCCACAAAAACTGTCTTCTGACCTCCACACATGTACCATTGCATGTGTTCACAGACACTTCATATATCTACACAATTAAAAAACAAGGATAATGGGCAGTACAGCTGTAGTCTGAGTACAAAACAAAAAACCAAAAAACAAAATCAAACCAAACCAACCAAACAACAACAAAAAACCCCATCGCAGCCACATTACCCATGGTCAGGAGATACTATATCCTAATTAACTCACATTTCATTACAAAAACATGTTAAATAAAGTGTCTGAAACATAAACACGCATAAAACAAAGGTAGCTATGGCTAATAGGCTTTGTGGGGGCCTCCCTGGTTTACCCCAAAAGAGGGCTTTGTATTGGCTAAGGAAATGCTAGTCACGGCTTTAGAAAATGTAATTGCCAGGAATATAAAAATATAGGTTGTCTGCTCTTTCCCTTGTCCTCCAGCACAGGCCTCTGTGCTCCGACTTCAGTACTGGGTGCAGACCTGATCTGGTCTTGAGAATGACTGGATAACGTGACGACAGTGGCGCACTGGTGCCTTTACATTATTCTGGCTTGGGCTACGCAGTCCTGGTTGCTACCAGTGAAATTACTGGCTATGCAAAAGCAGGTAGTGTGCTGTCCCTGGCTGCTGACTCTTCTTTGGGATCCTACCAGGCCTTGGTGCTTACCAGCTGGGGTGGTTTGAAAGAAAATGGCCCCCAAAGGGAATGGCACTATTAGGAGGAATGGCTATGTTAGAGGAGGTGTGGTCTTACTGGAGGAAGTGTGTCACTGTGGAGATGGGCTTTGAGGTCCCATATATGCTCAAGCCATGCCCAGAGAGACAGATCACTTCTTGCTGCCTGCATATCAAGATGTAGAACTCTCGGCTCCTCCAGCACCATGTTTGCATGTATGCTGCCATGTCGTACTATGCTAATGATAATGGACTAAACCTCTGAAATGTAAGCCACCCCAACTAAATTTTTTCCTTTATAGGAACTGGCATGGACATGGTGTCTCTTCATAGCTACAGAAATCTCAGGATCCCAAGGAATGTGTGGGTCTTCCTAGCTTAGCTTTTATCTGGGACACTGGCTGGCTTATGGGGATGAGATTCCACAACTCTGGGGAATCTATGCCTTCACGTTTAATCTCATGTGCCAATTTGCTGAAAGTTGCCAAACTTGGAATCAGTATGTCAGGTTCATCCCTTCTTTAGCTCATGAAGAACTAAAACTCTCCAAACTGCCACATTTATAATATATGAAGAAAAAATGCAGCGTATTTACAGACTTTGACATTTTACAAAGCATAGACTGAGCATGGTCAGGAGAAGACGACCTATTAGTGTTGTAGTGTTCGGAGGCAGTGAATGTCTAACCTGAGCAAACGTTGCCTTCATAGTTGTAGTGTTCAGAGGCGTTAAGGGTCTAACCTGAGCACATGTTGCCTTCATGCAGTTTCATGCTTATGTGATGATGGCTCTCCTTTCTGGACTAGTAGGTAAGGGGTAAAATGTCAGGTATCAACACTGGGGGGCCCCAGAACCACATGTTCTGCCCAGAAGTGTGTGAAATCTCTTAGTGATATTTGTGATGTGGGATCTTTTTTATAGGTCTGCTATGAAATTATGTTACAGTGAAATATCAGTGACAATAAAGTTTGCTATTAACATACTAAAAATGTAGACTATATATGTCTTTTTACTTTTTTTCTTCTTTTTTTTGAGACAGGGTCTCACCAGTAACTCTGATAGAGATCTGCCTGTCTCTGCCCCTCCTGAGTGCTAGGATTAAAAACATATGCTACCACATCCAACTAAAAATAGACAATATTTTACAGAAAATTGATAAACAATAACCTTTTGGTAGCTTAAGAATTGATTGCTTGTTCCTGACTGGTACTTGTGACATGGTGTCTCCTCCAGGCCAAGGATAGATGGGTGTGTTCAGTCTGGCCTGGCATGTCAGCAGCTCACAATGCAGCTGAACACCAGACTGAGAATGCTTATATTAGCACAGCAAATCTTGGTGTGCCTCTGAGAGTGGTTTCAGGGATGATCTAAGATGAAGAATGCATTACTTCCTCTATGGATTCATACATAATATGACAACATTATTGGAAAATGCCCAGATAAAGTAGGTTACTAGTGTGTGTGTTCTTGAGCTATGTCTTTCTCAGGTCCTTTCCTGTACTCCTCACTCCTTCCTTCTGCCTATAGGAAGTAAAGAAGGTTGTTCACATGTTTCTGTTACCATGATGGTTTTGTCCAAGTGCAAAGGACTGAATTTCCTGAAACTGTTAGCCAATAGAAGTAATTCCTCCCTTTAAGCTGTTTTTGTTACAGCAACAAGAGTTAGCTAATATAAACATGAACCAAAGGCAAATAGCTGCCAACACAGCATACTGTCTCTATAGCTCACATGGCCCCAAACACTCGCCATATGATTGGTGCATTCTGTGGTTGCTCTTTCCCTGGACCCTGGATTCGTCTTCAAGTTTAACCATGACTATAAGCAAATGGTTCTACAAAGCAAAACTTTCCAAGAGGCACCTGTTACTTACTCATGGCCTGGTCAAGGTTCATACTGTTGCTCTTCAAGGCCTCTTCAGCTGGCTCTCTCTGGGGGTGAAGCAGAGCTTTCGTTAGTGGTGCACAGACAGACAACCAGAGTAGCTCTGAATAGCTCAGCACTCTTAATGGAGAAAGCACCTACCAATACTAGCTTTTAGAATTGGAAATGTTTTTCTCTGCAGTTGAGGTCAGAGACAGTATTTTTTTTTTTTTAAAGACAGGGTCTCATCAGGTGTGGTGGCACATGCCTCTAAATTCTACCACCTGGGAGGCAGAGACAGACAGATCTTTGTGGGTTTGAGACCAGCCTCATCTATACAAGTTTCAGGCTACTCAGAGAGACATAGTGAGACCCTGTCTCTGTCTCTCTCTGTCTCTCTCTCTCTCACAAACACACACACACACACACACACACACACACACACACACACACACACACACACAACCAGAACAAAACAAAAAAGGACAGTCTCACTGGCTGGCCTGGAACTCTACGGTGTAGACTTTGCCTCTGTCTCCTGAGTGTTATCGTGATGGGACTTGTAAACAGAAAACACTTGTAGCTAAAAATGACTGTACTGAGTCTAGATTGGAGAGTCAAGAAGTTATATGAGTTGGGGATTGCCAGTATACGCCTTTAATCTCAGCAGACAGATCTCTATGCATTTAAAGCTGGCCTACACAGTGGGATCTTGTCTCAAAAAGAAAGAAAGCTTTTATTTAACATGCCAGAAATAAAATGTGGAATCCTAGAAAACTCTGTAAGCACCCCTACACTTGCTTCTGTACAGCACCGAGCAGTGACAACTCAGCAGGATTACAGAGCTGTGACCTCACATGCAGGTCTTTTTTTTTTGTTGTTGTTGTTTGAAACAGGGTTTCTCTGTGGTTTTGGAGTCACATGCAGGTCTTATCTGTCACTTTGAGTGCCAGGACCTACATTAACATCAACCTTTTGTATATCATCAGTGCCAGACTCTATCAACCAAACTTTTGTTCAAGAAACAAGAAAGCAATCAGAGTCACACTGGTAACTGTCATTCCATCAGTACAGACAGATCTCTGAAGAAAATCAGAGTTGCTTGCTAGGTGCTAGAGAAATGGTTCAGCAGTTAAGAGCTCGCTCTTACAAAGAATCACAGTTCATTTCCCAGCACCACACTGGGTGGCTCACAAATGCCGTTAATAACTCCAGTTCTAAGAGATCTGACACTTTTCTGGTTTCTGTAGGCACTGCATAAATACATACAAACCCACAAGCAAACACACATACATACACATGCGAGCACTGCTGCTCCTCCAGAGCACCCCCCCCCCAACAATAGCCTGCAGTAGTCTAGCTCCAGCTCCAGGAGATGTAGCACCTTCCTGACCTCCAAAGGCATACATGAAAATAAGGGCTGGAGAGATGGGTCAGAGGTTAAGAGACCTTACTGTTCTTGCGGAGGACCTGAGTTCAATTCCTAACACCCACAAGATGGCTCACAATCTACTGTTACTCTAGTTCCAGGGGATCCCATATCTACTACTGGCCTTTGTAGGCTCATAAACTCATATAGGCTCACACACATGTACATAAATTAAACAATAATTTAAACATTGGGAAAAAAATCTTAAAAAGAATCAAAAAAAGAAAACCAATGTTGCTGGGGATAAGGGTGGGGCGTGCTACAACTCCTACAATATTTTCTGGCCCTTCTAGAGAGGCTGTCTCACAGGGGAATGTCTTGTCTCAGCTTAGACAGTATTAGTGTAAGGCATGAGGCCATTCTGGACCTATTCTTTTTTAGACACAGGAATGACTGAGCAATGAATACTCATTGAACAGGGATTTGGAAGGAGGCACGTGAAGGGTTTAAGTGTGGAATGTGGGCAATAGTTTGCTATCTGGACTGCCATCACTTGACCTGAGGGACTGAGAGGCATGAGGTACTTCTTCAGGGGACATCTGGGACATCTTAGTTCTGTCTACATACTGGAAACTCGGGAACAATTTGTTAGGATGCCGTGGGGAGCATGATGCTTTAACTCAGTACTCAGTTTCTTTTCTCTCTCTTTTTTTTTTAAATATTTATTTATTTATTTGTTATGTATACAATATTCTGTCTGTGTGTATGTCTCCAGGCCAGAAGAGGGCACCAGACCTCATTACAGATGGTTGTGAGCCACCATGTGGTTGCTGGGAATTGAACTCAGGACCTTTGGAAGAGCAGGCAATGCTCTTAACCTCTGAGCCATCTCTCCAGCCCAGTACTCAGTTTCTTACTGGACCTTTTTATTTACTACATAAAGGAATTAACTCCCATGTAATTATAAATTGTAAGAAAATATGAAATTGTCTAAGTCCATGGAAATTACAAATCATACATAGTCTTTTATTTAGAAAAAGATATTCTTGATGGAAATTGCATGATTCTTTGCTCTACTCATGGCCTAGGCCAAAGGGAACGTAGTAACTAAATAATTAGATAGTAACTTCATCCCGCAAGCATCTCTGCCTCATCACACACCACAGACTGGCTAGGGAACGCTTTCAGGCCGCCCACTTGGAGAATGGGAAGGATATCAAGATGCCAGTTACCGGGAAGCCCATGTCTGTGAGTTGTTTGATCAGTCGGCTCATGATCCAGGCCTCATCCTGCTTGCCAGGTGTCTTCATGCCCTGGAAGAGAAGGGACAAGGGGAGAGGCCAAGAGTTACTTTTGATGTGCCACATTAACTGGGTGACAGCTCCAACTCAGTGACTGCAGCCACAGAACCTTGTGAGTGAACAGTGAACTGTGCTGTGCTCTTCAGAGTCCAGCATTATCTCGTAGTGAGCACCATGGGAAACTGCAGCTGCATCTACAGACTGATTAACGCACGGCATTTATGGACTAACGAAAAGCAGGGTAATTATTCCCCTTTTTATAAAATTATGTTTAATCACAAAATGTATTATTTCCATTGGTCACAGGGAATGTTGCTAAGCGCTGTGCTATATGAAGTCTACTAAAGATTACACGGTTTTTACCTTTGTTCCAGGGAACAAAAGAGCACATAACAAAGGAAGAACAAGCCTGTGGGCCTTATTAACTACCCATTGTCATCCATATACTGGCCCTCAGGTGAGAAGAAAGAAGTATGAAGGAAGATGTTAAAGAAAAAGGAGAAAAACCAACCTCAAAGAAAAGGCAGTAGCCCAAAGGCAGGGGACACAAAGGGTGCCATGAGAACTAGGTATACAAGATGATCAGTGCCTAAGTATTCTCCCTAATACCAAACAAAACCAAATTTAAAAACCCTACCCTTCTTGTGAAGAATTTGTTTCACCATGTTTGCTCTCTCCATTCCTTATTTCCTTTCCCTCTAGAGGTCTTTTCTTTTCTCCCTTCTTCCTTTTCAGACAGGGTCTCATGTAGCCCAAGCTGGTCTTAAACTTGCTTTATAGCTGAGAATGACTTTGAATTCTTGATCTTTCTTGTCTTCATTGCCTGAGTGCTGGGTTACAGGTGTGTACCGCCACTCTTTCACCATGGAGGCTGTTGTAACTCCACAGTAGAACGCGGAGCTGCAGCAGCCAGGAGGCGTTCTGTTCCCTAACAGGCAGTTACCTGGACAGCATGCTGCCAGGGTCAGATCCTATCACAGCAGTTTACTACTTGGGGATTTCTGGTCCCATGACAACTGGATTCCCCAGCCCCACTGTAAAACAGCTTTTCTTCATGTCTGCAATCATCCCTCATCATGAATGCTTTAAAAAACTCTATTTTTAAAAAATAACACATTCATAATTCCTAATTACAAAAGGGGTACAGAGAAAAGGTATCTTTCCATAATATCTCATCTGCTTAGAGCCTGATCTCTCCAAGAAGTCTCTCCTTTGAAGATTTATATTTCCGAGAACAGGAAACGTGGACCATTGTGCAGAAGCAGCTTCAGGTATACACAACTATTCCTTCATTCATTTCACCACAGGTCAGTGGTCCATGCTATGTATGTTTTTCTGTACCTTGCTTTTTCTCTCAATGATGTTGCTTGCTGATGTTTTCTTAAGTACATATTCAAGCATTTGGTTCCTCATGTTAGAATGCACAGAGTCCAACTGGCTGCTGTACTAACACATTCATTTTCATTTTTTGATGACAACAATCTTACAGAAGAACTACAAATGCCCATGACAAATGGCAGTGCTATGTCAATGTGCAGGTGACATTAGTGTACAACTGCCAGCAAGGTGCAGTGAGAACTGATGTCCCACAGTCTGGACAACAGATAAGCTTGTATTTCATTTACTTCTGTATTCTGTTTTGAGGATTAAGCCCACGGTCAATGGGTAGCCCAGCTCCCAAGGGTGTTTAGTTGACCTCTGGATTTTTCTTAGTCAGAGATGAAAAATGGCACCTCTCAATATTTTTTTGCTATGTTTTAAAAAAATATCTATCTATCTATCTATCTATCTATCTATCTATCTATCTATCTATCTATCTATCTAATCTATCTATCATGTATACAATATTCTGTCTGCATGTATGCCTGGAGGCCAGAAGGGGGCACCAGATCTCATTACAGATGGTTGTGAGCCACCATGTGGTTGCCGGAATTGAACTCAGGACCTTTGGAAGAATAGGCAATGCTCTTAACCACTGAGCCATCTCTCCATCCCAGCACCTCTCACTATTGGCTCAAGTGGTTTTCTCTGAGTAGGGATGGCCACCCTCTTAAACGTTGGACAGTACTTTATCATCTGATCATTTTTACATTCTTTGCTCATTTTCATTAGAATATTGGACACTTTTATGTATCAGGGAGATGAACCTTCTTTATCATATAAATGGCATTTTCCCCCTACATTCTCTCTCTCTTTTGGCTTATAATTAGGGTGCTATCAGTTATGTGCATGCTTTATGATTTTGCTGCAATCCACACACCACCTTCGCCCCCCAAAAAGAACTTACTGAAAGAACAAAATTTTATTAGTAGGAAAATATTTTTGATCTTTCCAATTTACAGAAAGGATTAGAGTCCCAAGATTACCTGGGAGCGAATCTATCTCTGCACCATTCACTGTATCTGCCTAGTCTACAGTACAGGCCTACTGGCCGCCAGGCCTCTCCAGCAGTGCCTACCTTCTGAAGTCCTTTTTTCGAGGCATTGCCCCAGGAGCTGCAGGATGAGCTGCTTTCTTGAGAGGCGTTATTCCACATGTCCCCATCCTCATCCTCCCACTGGCTGGTGCCCAGGTTCATTTCGTCCCCACCACTGCCCCAGCCTTCTTGCATAGATTTGGAAGCTGGAAGAGAGCAGATAGAACCTTGTCAGACTCACCTGTTCTGAGAAGAAACCTGTGTCACCTGACACAACAGGGATGGTGAAAACCAGAACTATATTATCTACCTTTTAGCTATTACTTTTCTCTTGGAAAGGCACAGATAAAAGTGTAATGTTTAAAATCCAGCTGTGCTGCTCCAAACTTCCTCAACCAACTATACAACAGCTAGATACACAGGGATTCTAAAAATAAGTCCTGGAGCAACCGGAGGGGGGCAGTGTACTGGTCTCTCACAAATGCCACTCAAATGTGAACTCCCCACAAGGTCACTGACCTCCTTTTCAGGTCTCACATCTCAGTCAGAGAAAACCCTGGGCGGTATTTCATCTGAGCCAGTGCTCTCACACCTGGCAACAGGCAGGAATCAGGAAGACACAGGGATCACATTACAGGAAGCAGGTCTGGGAAGCTCAGCTGCCTGCTTTTCTAACAGCAGTCAAGAAGATGTCCACACTCAAGATAGAGATCAGAACCAGCCTACTAAATTTTCTGTTCAAGATGTTATTTCCTCCTTTTTTTTTTTTTTTTTAAAAATTGCTTCTATTTATTTATTATTTATTTAGGTTTCAGAGTTGCCGCACACTGTTTACTTCTTAGAAGAACTAGGCTGAAGTTCAGGCAGTAGCAGGCTGTTTAAGGTGCTAAAACTGAAGGCTGGAAAGAGGCTCAGCAGGAAGAGAGCTTCCTGGCTTCCAGAGGACCTGAGTCTGCTTTCTAGCACCCACGTCGGTGCTTACAACAGCAATTTAATTAGCAGCAGCTCCAGGAGATACACCTCTCTTTCCTGGCCTCTGAGATCACCTGCACACACAGACACATACTCATCAACAGAAATAAAAATAAACATTTTTTTAAAAAAGAAATACCAACAATTTGGGACTGAGAACAAAAGCTCAAAGTGACATCCTACTTCAAAACAACACATACATCTCAACATCCAGAATTTTCTTTTCCCCTAGATTTTTAACAAAAATTAACTAGAGTGGAATAAATATTTATACAACAGTGACAATATGAAACAAATATCCACTTTTAGCAAAGCAGTAAAATACAAAAAAAGATGCCCTTTAAGATTCCAGGACGGAGCTGGACTTGGTGGTATACTTTTAATCCCAACTCATGGCGGGCAGAGGCAGGAAGATGTCTGTTGAATGTGAGCCAGCTCAATCTACAGAGTAAGTTCCAGGCCAGCCAGGCCTACAAAGTGAGACACTGTCTCAAATCAATCAATCAATCAATCAATCAACCAACCAATCAGGCAGGCAGGCAGTCAACTAACCAATCTAGAACATATATTAACAACAAGCAAACAAAATAGAATGATTTTGCAGCCATGGAAATAGTTATTTTACTGTTTCTATTTGTGGTCTTTTTCAGTAATGGGATGTAACCCAGGGCCTGGTAACATACTAAGCAAGTCTACCACCAAACTGCAGCCTATACTCATTTCTGCTCAAGGTTTTTTTTTTTTTTTTTAAGATTTATTTATTACGTATACAATGTTCTGACTCTTTGTATGTCTGCATGCCAGAAGAAGGTACCAAATCTCATTAACAAATGGCTGTGAGCTACCATGTGGTTTCAGGAAATTGAACTAAAGACCTCTGGAAGAACAGTCAGTGCTCTGAGCCATCTATTCAGCTCCTCAAGTTGGTTTTTTTTTAAATTAATTAATTAATTTATTATGTATGCAATATTCTGTCTGTGTGTGTGTCTGCAGGCCAGAAGAGGGCACCAGATCTCATTATAGATGGTTGTGAGCCACCATGTGGTTGCTGGGAATTGAACTCAGAACCTTTGGAAGAGCAGGCAATGCTTTTAACCACTGAGCCATCTTTCCAGCTCCCCCTCAAGTTGTTTTTTAACTACAGACTTGGAAACCCAAATAGATTTTATTTTCAAGATAGCAAGAATCATCAGAATACTATACTTTCACATCCTACTCTCAAGAAGAACACAATGACATCATTTATTCATCTTGTTTGGTGAAATGAATTCATATGGGTGGGTATAAAACGGTACAGACAGGTGAACGTTGTTGCAGGTTTGAATGTCTATTACTGTAATGCTTGTTAATAGAAATGTTTCAGATTTTAGAATAGGATATGTTAGGGACTAGAAACATGAAAGTCATTTATATTTCGTATATAATTTACATATATTTCCTGAAGGAAATTCTATTTATTATCTGTAGCTCTGGAGGTTGAGTTCAGGTAGTCTTGTGCAAGCTAGGCAAAATTACAGGTCCAGCACATGAAGGGAATTTTTAGGTTTTAGTTTTTTTTGAGATAGGGTTTCTCTGTGTAGCCTTGGCTGTTCTGGAACTACTTGCTCTGGCCCGAGGATTAAAGGCTTGCGCCCCCCACTACCCAGCTTTTCTGTGTTTTTTTTTGTTTTTTTTTTTTTGTTTTTTTTTTGGTATCAGGACCACAGGCAAATAGTTTGCCATTGAGCTACAGCCTGGTAGCAATAATAGTAGTAACAATAATAATAATTTTGAGACAGGGTCCCTCTCCATAGTCCTGACTGCCTGTCCAAGTACTCGCTATGTAGACCAGACTGGCCTCAGATTCTTGTGTTTTTGATGGGATTAAAGCCATGTGGCAGCATGCCCGGCTCAGCCTGGTGATTCTACAGAGCATTAGGTGATGTGTGGTGTCCACTGCCATGTTGCTATATGCCAGAAGCTTTTGCTGATGAGTGCTGTGCTCAGGAGCCCCGCAGCCTTAGAGCTGTGAGAGACAACCCTTTCTTTCCTTTGGCAACATGTCATTTTTAGTCTGCCTAGAATTTGACTGATATAACGTATAACATAAAATGTGCAATTTTCTACTCAGAGGGTTCTTATACTTGCACATCAAATAATCTTACTCAGAGTGTCATGTTGTTATTCAAAAGTGCCAGATTTTAGAGCATTATGGATATTATAAAAAGGAATTTTCTGTGGATTTTATTTTTGAGACATGTAGTCATGCCTGGCTTTTTATATAGCTGCTGGATATTTGAACTCAGGGTCCTTATACTTGCACATCAAATAATCTTACTAATTTGTCTCCACAACCACACAAACCATTTCTTAACTGCCAGGTCCAGGCATGCAGAAGGCTTATCTTACCTGGTTTGCACAGGGCTGGGGCAGCAGCAGGAGCATTGGCTCTTCCAAATGGCACCACTGGCTCAGCAGGATGATCCCATCCACTGCCACTGCTAGGAGGCTTCCCCCACGCTGCTGTGCCATTGTCGACCAGGGGAGATGGGGAGGACGGCTCTCCCCATGAGTTCTCAGCCTTGGAGTGCACACTGGGCATTTCTCCCCAGCCAGATGAAACTGGGAAAGAGGAAGGATACGAGTGAAACTGAGGTCAAACTGCAGTCTTCCAAATCAAGTTGAACCCTTGCCACTCAGCACCTCCATGGAGCCCCTGCCCACTTCTGCTGACAGTGACAAGAACATTTCCCAAGACCTACAACACACATAGTGCATTAGCTCAAAGAGACCTCAAGAGAAGACATCACATACTGTGGTCAGTTCTAAACTGTCTGCTTTCAACATGACTATTATTATCGCAATTGTGAAATTTGTTAATTTTCTTACTAAATATTTTTAGTAAGATATGGGATTGGTTCCCATGATACTCTATTTTATTTATTCTAATAAAATGCAGTCATTCAGATTAATGACAAAAGGACATGTAGCTATAAATCACCTGAAAGTACAAGCTCTCTGCTGAACAACAGTTTAAGCAAACTGTCAACAATAACTGGTAAGTTACTGCTGGCAACTGCTACCTGTAATTACACAGAAAATAGTAACAAAAATTGAAGCAGTTTTACAAATTTAAGGGACAATTAAACGAAGACAATTCCCCAGCTGATAATGTGTACTGTGATCCAACAGCAGAGAGGTACTGAGTCAGCAGCTCAAAGAGTGAGCAGTGATTCTCTTGATCTGGTATTCCTCCATGTGCATGTCTCTGGAAGGCCAGACCACAAATTACTAACAGAAGAATCAAGTTAGAATTAAGTATAGTCAGATCATAGTAATTAATTAGTTAATTAATTTTTGTGAAAAGTTTTGGTTTGTCTTAAAAAAAATCAGTAGAAAATCCTACAAAACATGTGTATATAGCAAATGTTCATCACATTCACATTTAACGCCTTGGTGGTAAGTGGGATATTACCTGATTTGAAAAGCAAGCAAGCAGTTTCCCTGGGCTAAGCGGATCTCTGGCAAGACTCACACAGACTCAGGGTCTAGCCCCCAGAAGAAATGTGACAAATTGAAACACATCAACAGTTCTAGTGCATAAGCACTTCCTCACAGAAAATAATTTTAAATGTACAGCCTTAAAATGATGTCCACTGCTTAGTGTTTGTTAGAGCAACCCTGATACCTTTTGGTAAAACAGTTGGATGGAACAGGCAGACCAAGTTTTATTTATACTTAAAACATTGATATTAGCCGGGCAGTGGTGGTGCACGCCTTTAATCCCAGCACTGGGGAGGCAGAGACAGGCGGATCTCTGTAAATTCGAGGCCAGCCTGGTCTACAAGAGCTAGTTCCAGGACAGGCTCCAAAGCCACAGAGAAACCCTATCTTGAAAAACTGAAAAACAAAACAAAACAAAACAAAAACAAAACAAAACAAAAACCCAACAACAACGATATTAAAATGAAGAAAATTACCCTTCATGGACTGGAGGATGAAGCATAGTGGGAGACTGTTTAAAGCACCCATGAGGCCCTGTGCTCCATCCTAAGCATTCCAAAACACCTTCCATCCCCCACTAAAACCCTCTGAAATTTTCAAATACTATTATTTTTTGCTGAAAGTTTTTCTCCTCGCACACGCGTGTTCACTTTTATGGGTATTCTGGGGGCCATATTGTATTTCCAATACTGTTACCCATTTGTTTATTTTTAAGTGAAGGCCCTGTAGTGGGAGCCCATGCAGGTGTTCACAGGCTTTCACACACAGGCACCCTTCTCACTTCTGCAGCAGATCAGTCAATCCCCATGCCATACAAAATACAGCAAAACAAAATCTACCCAGCCCACCCATCACTATAAGAAGTTGAGATCACTAAGATCTGTTAAAAACTACTGCACTGGTGCCGAACACTGAATCCCTCCAGCTGGTGACTGGGAGGTAATTTTAGAGTCACAGTGTCTTGCTGATTCACACTGAAGAAGAATAAAGGAAGTCCCTGGAAGGTCTGGCCGCTTGCAGCAAGGTCACTGTTCCTTTGCTACTGTTAAGACTTCAGAGATCACCAATCACAGACCTAGGCAGGGGCACATTTTCCCATGTATCAGAGTTGTAAATGTGAGATGTGCCTTTTCCACGATTAACTTACGTGACTTGTCTTTATAAACCTTACACTATTTCTGTCAGAAAAGCAAGCTTTGAAGCAAATAGCAGTGGATGTAAATGCAAAGCCAAGCTTGTAGTTAGCTTCAGTTTTTCCGGACAGTGAGAGCCAACCACAGCCTCCTGGTGAGCAGTCTCAAATGTGCTGCAGCTACCACAGGTGACGGAGGATTGCAGGAGTGGACAGTCAGCAGGATGCATAAGGAGTCCGAACAAGCTCCTCAAGTGCTCTCACAGGGAGCTAATATTTAACCTTGGCACCACTGTGTGTCTACAGGCTACAGAAGAAATGTGGCAAATTGAGACCTCTTTTGGGGCTGGACAACAGCTCAGTCTTCCGGAGCCCATGGTGGGCCGGGTCCCTCATCTTGCTTGGATCAACTATATACTGCCCTCCACATGTATCTTTCTCCAACACCAACCCCTCTAAAAATCATCAGAGCATTTAGGTGAAATGACAGTGCTCAGGGATGAAATGGCCTCTGGTAACCAGGCCCAGGGCCAAAGGCCTTCAATCCCAGCACTGGAGGCTGAGACAGGGTAGTTTCAGGATAGAATGGATTAGAGTGAGACTCAAAACAAATATATTTCAGACACCTACCCCTCTACAAACAGAACCTAACTCAATCCAGGTCCCAGAGCTGCACTTAGAAACCATCTATCGCTGAGGACTTGTATCCTGAACAGTTACATTTATAGTTACTGCTTCTTATGTGTCTGCAAGCTATTTAACTGCCTTGGGATACCATGTCCAAGTATACTAGATAATCAGGCTGCCTGACATTTTTCGGAATTTGCTTTAGCGTCTTAGAAACATAAATGCTGTGTTTATGCTTTCTTGTTCTTGGCCACTTCTCACTGGAGGTCAAAACACCAGCCTGGTTCCAATAAGATGTAGCAGCTTCAGGTTCTGTCAGACAGCCTGGCTCAGAATAAGCAATCGGGTCATGTCACGAGGAGAAACACGGTAAGGTGCAGTACAGAGCGGTGACTTGGCATCCCATGTCACTATGGCCTGTGAGTGCTCCATAAGCAGTTGGGAATCTGATAAAATGACAGGTACAGAGACATTTCTCCAGGCTATTACTGTTGTTCTAACCCCAAGGTTAGGGGTGAGTCAGGTCCAAATAAGCCAGTTGGCCAAGCTACAAAGAATTTCCTAACAGACATGGATTTTACTGAGACTTCCAGGAAATTACTACCTATGTAAGATCAGGACAAAGTTGTCCTGTTGCATTTACCCTTATTTTGTTAAGACTGGTGAGATCGACACTTTACTTTTAATGTAAATTTACTAGCAATTTAAAAAAGCAATTTATAATCCAAACTCTGATATAAATGGATTTATGTAAAACCAGCACAGGCCAACAGCAAAGCAGTAGAATACCTACAAAATACTAAGCTTATCAACAACAAAAATGTACTCAGCCATCAAAAATGATGTCTTTTGTCTGGACATGAAGAACCTATGACTGTCAGCCAGCTGTTTGTCACTTCTCTGGGGTCAGAGAACAGCCTCACCTGACAAGCTTGCAAAGACACAGGGCTTGGTGATTGGGATTCTGAGTTGACTTGCTTTAGGTCTGAGATATGAATACCACCATGGTAGAAGAGAGGCTGATATTCTACTGCTATACAATATATTAATCTTGACAGCTTCTATGCAGTTAATGACCAGATGGAATAAAACATAATTTTGTCTTTGTTGGTGGTATCTAAATTCACAGCAGCCTCTATGATACTGTTACAGCTCTAAGAATATACAGACTCTAGAAACTGGAGAGGACACAGGAACTTTGAAGTGTGTGTCACACTACAAATTTCTGGTTTTGTATTTGGCAGTCACGTGTGCTTTGACAAAATAGTTCCACAGTGAGTTCTTGTAATCCTAGTATTGGAAAGACAGAAGGATCCAATGTAGTCAAACCAGTAAGACCTAGGAAAACAAGAGACTCTATCTCTCTAAGGTGTTCTTTAGATGATGACTGAGGTTGTCTTCCAGTCTCCATACACATGTTCACACATATTTGCTTGCACACAAGTGCACACATGGTGAGATTACTCATCATGCTATGAGGACTATGGTGGTGACCCTTCTCATTTTTGGAGACAGGGTTTCAATATGTAACTCTGGCTGTCCTGGAGCTCACTATGTGGACCAAGGTGGCAATTTTAAGCTAACTCTTCCCAGAGTACATTCCGTCTTTTCCACACACAGATCACAATGCTGAGACTTGGCTCTACTGGCCTCTCCCACTACACTGTGTTATTTCCGTTTCGAACCAGTTTCTCACATGTAGCTCTGACTGGCCTAGAACTTACATTATGCAAACCAGGCTGGCCTTAAACTTCTGATCCTTTGCCTCCTGAGGACTGAGGTTAGAGGAATATGCCATTAAACCATATACTCCATTCACTGCATTTGAATTTTCAAATACCCCCTTCTTGGCTGTCCTAGAACTCACAGAGATCTATCCCTGCCTCTTGAATGCTGGGATTAAAGATGTGCACTACTCTGCCTGGCTTCCTTCATTTTTCCCTCCATCAATTGCTTTTCCTCATTCAAGTCCTTAAAATTTGAATTCCTAAAAACAGTCATTTATCAGTTAAAGAGTAAATGGGACCTGAGGGTTGACTCAGCAGTTAAGAGCACTTGCAGTTCTTTCAGAGGACCTGAGTTTAATTCCCTGCACCCATGTCAGGCAGCTTACAACTGGTCTGTAACTTCTCCAAGAGATTCAAAGCCTCTGGTCTCTGGTGCACCTGTACTGATGTAAATACACACCTTCATGTAGACCTATCCCTGCACATAATAAATCAAACCAGGAATTGCATATTTAAATGTTCAAGCAGCAGTCAGTTAACATAATTAGATTCAGCAGAAACTGGGTCCAGAACTGTTGGCTAGTGTCAAAAGTTACAGTGCTGCGGTCCTCTGGGCTGGTACAAGTGCCCTTCAGTCTAGTAGAATGCTGCCATGTAACACCAAGGCTTCTAATAGATAGGACTTTGGCCTTTTCACTAAAAATGTTGATTCACAGAAAAATAAGCACCAACTGGGAACATCTGGGAACAATCTGTGACCTTTCATTCAGGGACAGAAGGGCAGACAGACCCATTTAGGACTCCTATGTGGCACTGACACTGGAAGGTACAGTCAACTGTGGAGTGTATAGGGTAGTGACAGCAGAGAAGTGAGGACACAAGTGGACACTGTCCAGGCTTCACATTTAACTGTGGCATAATACCCCACTCCCACCCCTCTTCTGTTGTCACCCTTCCCCCTGGCCTACAGGCCCCACAGGGCAGGGGCTTGGTTATTTTGCTATGTTCTATGACTTTAGCATGAACGCTGCCAAACCCAGAGCAGGCCCCACAAGGGCTAAACAATGACCATTTTAGTCACTATTGGTCCAGTCATTGTCTGGAAGTCCTTTGGGCACGGTCAGCAATCTGTTCCATCTTCTTACACAGACATCACATCCCTGCTCTCACACCTTCTCTCTCCTCATGGCTAGTATTGGTCCCCTCACACTCCTGGCCATCGAGCTGGCCTGCCTGGGCACTTGTCCTTCTACAGGTTGGAGTACAGATCTTCTTCCTTAGTAAACAAGGGATGTCTCCATTTATATCCATGCGCTTCTCTATCTTCTCCTTTCTATTGACTTTTAAATGTGTTCAGTTCTGCCACTTGAAGCATTTTCTTTGTGGGGCTGGGGATTGAACCCAAGGGCCTTCAACATGTTGGGAAAGTGTTCGTTCAATGAACCACAGTCCTAGCCTCTTAAGTATCTTAAGTCATCCCCTCCCACCCCATCTCCTGCCTGCTGTGTTCTGGAAATGCCAGCTTGTGTCTGGCCACAATGCTGAGCACTCCTTTGCTTTCCCAGTCACTGTTCCTTTTAAGCATCCCTCCATTTCACCCTGCCACCATCCCTCTCGGCTGCCATCGCTGCTTGTCTGCTTCCCCATGCAGATTCCCACTGAGTCAATCTTTGTTTTCTAGTAAGAACAACCAGTTCTACAAAAAGTAAGCCTAGGCCTAAGTTTTCAAGCTCTTCTTACAATTGTTTCCTTTTCCTGCGGCTCCTGCCCTTGAGCCTCTACTCGGGTTGCCTATTACTGTAAGGACTTCTTCAAAATGTCCAACCACTCAAGAATTCCTACCTGTTCTTCCCATTTGTTCCCTGTGTACCACACGGAATTGGAGTAGAGGATGCAAAGAGCTCACAACTTTTCCTGACTGCAGTATGGAGCAAGGCTGCTACTGATGGTGCATTCAGCTCTACTTCAGCAGTGTGACTGGTCAGGACAGTATTTTAAGCCAACACCTTTACATTTTTTCTTTTTTTAAACTACAAGGCTGGAAAAATGGCTCAGCGGTTAAGAGCATTGCGTGCTCTTCCAAAGGACCCGAGTTCGATTCCCAGCAACCACATGGTGGCTCACAACCATCTGTAATGAGGTCTGGTGTCCTCTTCTAGCCTGCAGGCATATATGCAAACAGAATATTGTATCCATAATAAATAAATAAATATTTTTTTAAAAAAAGAAACACTTCTCACAAGATGTAAAAAAAAAACTACAACCATTTATTTTTGAGGGGATGGGGAACTATGGAATAATAGTGGAAGTCAGAGAACAACTTGTAAGTTGGTTCTCTCCTTCATCCATACAGGTCCCAGGGATCAAATTCATGCTTTCAAGGCTTGGGGGCAAGTACCTTTATCTACCGAGACACCTCAAGGCCACTTAAGCCAGTAGCTTCCATGTGGCAGTCAACCAGTACTCTGCACCCATTCTAGTGGCCTCTCTAAGCCTCTATCTACCTACAACACAAGTGGAAGGGACACTTTCCTACACAGGGGGCTCAGGATGACCATGAGAAACCTACATATAAGATACCTAGGAGAGCAGACATTTTCCTCTTGTCTTTTATGGTCCATTTAAACCTGGAGAGATGGGTCAGTGAGTAAAGCGGCTGCCACGCAAACATGAAGACTCTAGTTTTGACCGCCTGCAATCCTAGTGCTCAGGAGCTCATGGAGCAATCTGTCTAGGTGGACTAGGTGAACCTCAATATATAAGGTGGAATGTGATGGAAAAAAGACACCTAATATCAATCTCTGATATTACAAGTACTAATATACATGTACACCTTCCACTTATATGTTCACATATGTATGAACATGCATATACACAAATATATTACATATATATGTACACACACATACACACACACAAGAAGTCCATAAAAACTATCATCCCCCACCCCAAACCCCAGCACTCAGGAGGCAGAGGAAGGCAGAATTCTGTGTTTTTGAGGCTAGCCTGGTCTACAAGAGCTAGTTCCAGGTCAGCCAAGGTTACATAGAGAAACCACACACACACACACACACACACACACACACACACACACCACACCAAAAAACCCATACAAACCTAAAACCACCAAAAAACAGCGAACAAGCTCTAAAACCAAACTAAACCAAATAATAACCCTACATACATAAAACAGGAAAGAAAAGCTAAAACCAGGAACAGGGCTCTACACCTGGGACCTAGTGACATATGTGGATGAGCAGTCCCCAGGACAGAATACCAAGAAGTAACCAGATTTTAACTCTGATCTGAGAAGGGTACGTGACACAGCTCACTTATAGAGTGTAGCTCTGGGATAGGCAGGCTGCAGTCTCTGTTAATTGCACACCATGCCACATACTTAGAGCAAGGATGCTCTGAGGACAGCATCCTTAAGTTCATCCAGGGAGTGCTGTGGTATAGTTCTCACAAACCACTCAGGCTCATTTCACGCCTGGAGCACAGTACTATGTACCATGGACCAATATTCCAGATAGAAACCTGAGGCTCCTGCTGGTTCTCCAGAGTGCACCTGGATTACCTATGCTTTCACATGAGCTCTTGTTCTCTTAAAACCACTCGAGCTGCCTATGGCTCTGGGTGGATTACCCCAGTATCTTCTTTTCCACTTACACAGAGCAGAAACTTCAGACACAAATCTTAGTCTGATTTGAAATTTGTCTTTCAAGTGAAATAAAAATACGACTTGGATAATGACTCAAGTTTTACAAATATTGTTTCATTTTCAGTGACGACCTTTAAAACTATTAGTGAAGCTTTTAATGGTTTTGCAGAACCATTAAACCAGATTCTCTGGGACTGACAGCCCATCCCATGAAGCGCCAAGACAATTTCAGGAAAGCCAAGGCTGAGAACAAAAAGAAACACTAGTGTAAGGGGTCTGGGGCTTCACTGAAGAGGACTATGCTTCTTTTCTGCTGGCCCTGTCGTGTGAAGGTTAGATTACGGTATGGAGTAGACCCACACAGCACAGGGAAGAATGAGCTTGTACCTGTACTAAGATCAAGTAAAGCTTCAACGACTGGGCAAAAGTCAAAGAAATGCACAGAACAATGAACAAGGGATTTAGACAAAAAGACTATAGCTGTACAGCAGAAAGATCTCAAAGCTGCTTCTATAAAAAAAAAAGGGGGGGGGGGGATGTCAACTGCCCAATAATGGTGTCATTATTGATAAAGAACCCAGACAGAGTATAGCACAGCAAAATAAAATTAGCCTGTGATTGCTGGATGGGTGCTAAAAAGGGCCAAACTGGCTGGAAACACTGGCCATACTGAGCATACCCAGTGCTTCTTTTCTTGGAAGCTACCGAAGGATCTTGCTTCATTTGTTCACTTGAAAACAGTTACACTGCATAGTCATTTCCTATGAAAAGTATCAGTCCAAGGATTCACACACAGACACACAGTACACACCAGAGGGCCCCCAGATTACCTGGCCCAAGCAGTGGTGACCGATTCAGCTGAGTGCCAGCCTGGTGTGAAGGCGGCGTCTCGGTTTGGTGTGTGGTGCTGCTCGAAGTGGGGGTCGTGGGGGTGACAGGGGTTGTGGTACTGCTCTGGATGACTGGATTGTTTCTGTCCCACATGTTTACAGTTTTATTGTTGTAGGTGCTTGGGTCCCCCCAAGCTGAGGTACCATCATCAATTTCCATTTTGCGTCGGATGGATGGTGGGGAAGGCTCCTCCCAGCCAGTTGCCTCACAGCTGTCCTTCTGCTTGACTGGCAGTGGCCCCCCAATCCACCCTGTCCCTGTCTGCTTAACAGAAGCAGCTCCTCCCCAGTTACTCACATTGTTGTCTTGGGGTTTGTGAGCCCAGTTCTGCTGGGGACCAGGCTTGAGAGACTCCCCCCAATTTGTACCAGGATTCACCTTAGCGTTTGTGCCACTGCCCCAGCCACTGGTCCCAGATCTTGTGGCATCATTCCAACCAGATCCTGACCTATTACCATCAGCATCCCATCCAGATCCATTTTTCTTCCCATCCCCTAGATGTCCAAGAACAGATGATGAATCTGCCCAGTCGCCTGCTCCTGCACTCCAGGCTGGGTTTGCTCTTTGTCCATCTCCCCAGTTTTGGGATTTGGGTTTCTGAGGCTCACCCCAGGAGGGTGACTTGTCCTCTTGGTTTACGGTCCCACTCCAAGCATGGCCACTCTTGGTGGCAGCAGCATTGTTAACAGCAGTAGAGCTTATCGAGTCCCCCCAAACTCCTGGGCCACTTGGCGCTTTGTTGTTGCTGTCTCCCCAGCTCGTGTTTGCTGGCACGGCGGCAGGTGGTGAGCTGACCCACCCCGATACTGAAGAGGTATTTGTACTGTTCATGATGGACCCATCACTCTTCCCCCCTGAGTTTGAAGGCTGAGTAGCTGCATTACCCCAGGCCTCTGTCCCATTGTCATTTTTCCTTTCAGACCTAGGGGACTCTTCAAATTCCCAGGCAGTGTTTTGCTTTACAGGAGTCTGTCCCCATCCAGTATTAGACAGAACTCTTGGGTCAAGATCGTTCCTTGGCAACTGGATGTGCCCTTGGTCTAGAACCCCCTTGTCTCGCCTCCTGCTCTCTCCCGTTCCTTCCCTCCCAGTGCTTCCTTCATTGTGACTGCCAGACCCATCGCTACTTCCTTCACTTGCTGTAGTTCCAGAAGATGTAGCTTTGGCCCATGAGCTCATGTGTTCACTGCCAGGCTGCAAGGCAGGTGTCTGGCTGGCAGCACTGGGACTATCCCACCCTGTTGATCCTTTCCCGTTGATGTCACTACTGGAATGCTGGTTTGGGGGCTTCCCCCACTCCCCATTCACACCATTAGAAGAGCTTCGGCTGGGGTGGCCCCAAGCTCCTGAATGGATATTACCAATGCCATTGTTGCCACTGCCCCTTCCCCAGGCAAGGATACCAGGACCTGTAGGAGGTCCCGAGTCCCAGGCATTCCCTCCATTCCCTTCCTTTTGCACAGCACTGCTGGATCCATTCTGTTTAGCACTTAATGCTGAGTTCACAGTGTCTCCATTCCCCTGATTGAACCCAGAACTGTTATTTCCTGTGGCAGGATTACCAGGGGACAGTCCCCACACAGAACTGCCCATTCCTTCCCCACCACTTCCACTGCCTTGAGAGACCGATGATCCGTTAGCACCAGGAAGGCCTTGCAAATGGGGCGGGATGATGGCGCCCAGACCAACAGCCATGCCCCAGTTTGGCAGTCCGTTTGTCTGCATTGCATTGATAGGGTTTGGTGAAGAGTTCATGGGGTTAGTGTTATTTGGTCCATCAGTGTTAAGGTTCTGAGGTTGTACGCTGAAAGACACATTCTGAGAAGTGGACGTCTGTGGTTCTGTGCTCTCTTGGGGCAGCAAGTTTCCCCAGGCACCTAGGGTGCCCACTGGGTTCCCATTCTGGCTGCCCATATTCTGACCTATGGCACTGACTGGACTGCAAATACTGGAAGGGTTGCCTGTTGCCACAGTTCCTTCATGCCCGAGTACAGGCCAGGCAGCTGGGTTGGCATTAGGATTAAGGTTGAGATTAATGCCCGCATTGGAGTTGGAAGCACCCCAACAATTTTGACTTCTCCCATCTCCAATCATGTTGTCCATTTTTCCATCTCCACCACCAACAGAGCAGTGAGTCAGGCCAGAGCTGGAGCCTGTGGCTACACCCCACACTCTGGCCACACCTCCATTCCCGTTGGTTCCACCTGCCCCAAGGGCACTCTGATTAGAAGAGCTTTGGACGAGTGCACCATTGGTGCCATTATTGCCATTTGTCTTCTTGGGATGTCCTGTGAAGCTGCCCTGGGCGCTCCCTGTAGCCATGCTACTGTTCTCTGAGCCACAGTTGGAGGCAGAGTCAGTGTCTGTAGGACATTCTGAGGCAGATTCAGTCTCCGTTACTGGGATGGACGGCCACACCTCCTGGTCAGTCCTGTCTATTGTCACTTTATCCCAGCTGCAGTTGGCTTCACTTCTGTACGTGGGCTGCTGTCCCCAGTGGGAATTTTCATAATGCTCTGCCAATCCACTATGACCAAGATCTGAAAAAAGATGAAATCAAACTCAAAATTATATTTTCCTACCATTTGCCAATGAATCAACTAAGAACTCTAAAAACTAGCTCTGGGAAGAAATTTTTTTTTTCTTTTTTAAAATCTCAAGTTCTCAATCCTAAATGACAAATGCCAAAACAACAACTGCCTCCCCCCCACCCCCCCCCAAAAAAATGAAGACACAAAAACTCCCAAAAGCCTTAAAGGGGCTCAGTGGTAGAGCCCCACAAAAAAAAAAAAAAACTCTAAAACAAACTAATAAACAAACAAACCCTTAAGACTTCGTATGTTTTCTTAACAGCTATAGTGATGACATTATGCTGACTGGACTAAATGAACAAGAAGTAACAACTAAAACTCAAGGATTGTTTAACTCAGCTAATTCTTAGGATTCAATAGTGGTTGAGGCTTGCAGAGGTGTCCTTATAAGGTAAAGGGTAGGTGGGTAGGTAAGTTACTGCACCTGGTCCCTACCACTACCAAGAAAGGGTTAGTGGGTTAATCTGGATTTGAGAGACAGCATAAACCTCATTTGGGCAAGTCACATAGACCAAGTGACTTGGAAAGCTGCTAGCTTTGTGTGGGGCCTGGAACAGGAGAAGCTCTTTAACAGGTCCAGGCTGCTGTGCAGGCTGCTCTAAAACTTGGACCATATGATCCAGCAGACTTGATGGTAGTACCTGGGCTATCAGTGGCTGATAGGGATGCTATGTGGGCCTTTGGCAGCCCCTATAGGTGAAACACAGAAGAGACCTTTGGGATTTTGGAGCAAGGCTCCACCATCATCTCCAGCCAATCATTCTCTATTTTCCCCTTCCTTCCTTCCTTCCTTCCTTCCTTCCTTCCTTCCTTCCTTCCTTCCTTCCTTCCTTCCTTCCTTCCTTCGTCTGTCTGTCTGTCTGTCTGTCTGTCTGTCTGTCTGTCTGTACTGGAACTCACTTTGTAGACTAAGCTGGCCTCAAACTCACTGAGATCCGCCTGCCTCTGCCGTCCGAGTGCTGGGATTAAAGGGGTGCGCCACCACCACCCGGCTCATTCTCCATTTTAAAGACAGTCTTGGCTGGGGCGGTGGTGGCGCATGCCTTTAATCCCAGCACTCAGGAGGCAGAGGCAGGCGGATCTCTGTGAGTTCGAGACCAGTCTGCTCTACAAGACCTAGTTTTAGGACAGGCTCTAAAGCTACAGAGAAACCCTGTCTTGAAAAAACCAAAAAAAAAAAAAAAAAAAAAAAAAAAAATATTAAAAAAAAAAAAAAAAAAAAAAAAAAAAAAAAAAAAAAAAAAAGACACTCTTGGCCTGCTATTGGGTCTTAGTGGAAATGGAACGTCTGACCATGTGCCACCAAGTTACTATGTGACTTGAGCTGCCCATTATGAGCTGGGTATTATCTGACCCACTAAGTCAGAAAGTAGATGTGCACAGCAGCAATCCATCATCAAATGGAAGAGATATATACATGATTGAGTCCCAGCACGTCCTGAAGGCACCAGCAAGTTGCATAAGAACCATATGCCCAAATGCCTATGGTTTCTATTCTGGTTATAATGCTGCCAAGCATGTACCTATAGCCTCATGGGGTGTTCCCTATGACTGGTTGATTAAACAAGAGAAACTGGTTTATTATGGTTCTGCATCTCATGCAGGAACCACTCATAAGTGAACAGCTGCATCATTACAACCATGAAAAACGGGAAATTTTCACAGTGGGCGGAACTTCAGCAGTGCACACAGTCATGCATTTTGTTTGGAAGGAGAAATGACAACATGTGCAATTGTTCACTGATTCATGGTGGCAGGATGGTCAGGGACTTGAAAAGGGCATGATTGGAAAATTGGTGAGACAAATATCTGGGGAAGAAGTATGTAGCTGGATTTCTTTAAACAGGTGAAGGAACATGAAGATACTGTGTCCCATGTAAGTGCTGATCCAGAGCAGAGGAGTTCAGTAGTCAAGTAGATAGAAAGAGTTGTTCTGTGGACAGCGAGCCTCTTTCCTCAGTCATCGCGTCACTGCCCAATGGGCTCATGAACAAAGTGGCCATGATGGCAGAGGTGAGGACTATGCTTGACAACATAGACTTCCACTCACAAAAGCTAATCTGGCTATAGCTGTTGCTGAGTGTCAACAGCTGAACCCAACACTGAGCCCCAGATATGACACCATTCCTCAGAGCTATCAGCAGCAAGCTGGGAGGGCGGGGCAGGTTGACCACACTGGACCACTTCCTTTGTGGAAAGGAAAACACTTTTGTCCTCACTGGAATAGAGAGCTATTCTAGTCATGGATTTGCCTTTCCTGCACACAATGCCTCTGCTGAAACTACCATTGTGGGCTTATAGAATGTCTGATCCTCTGAGATGGTATTCCACACAGTATTGCTTCTGACCAAGGAATTCATTTCACAGTCAGAGAAGTGCCCACAATCATGGAATCCACTGGTCTTACCATGTTCCTTACCATTCTAAAGCAGCTGGCCTGATAGAAAGATGGAACGGCCTTTTGAAGACACAGTTATAGCACCAATTAAGTGGCAGCAGCCCGAGTATATGCTTTGAATCAGCATCCAATATAAAGTGTGGTTTCTCTCATAGCCAGGATCACAGACTCAGGAATCAAGGGGTGGAAATGAGAATAGTCACATTCACTATCCCCGCTAATGACCTACTAGGGAAATTTTAACTTCCTGTTTTCATGACCTTAAATTCTGCTAATCCAGAAGTTTTGGTTCCAGAGAAGGGAGTACTCCTGTCAAAAGATACAGCAAATATTCCATTGAACTGGAAGCTGAGACATCCCTCTGGCCACTTTAGACTTCTGATTTGTTTAAGTCAACAGGGTAAGAAAGGAGTAACAGTGTCAGGAGGGGTGATTGATTCAGATTACCATGGGGAAAGTAGATTGCATCTCTATAAAGGAGGCAAGAAAGATTATGTCTGAAGTTCATGAGATCCTTTGGAGAGTCTCTTAGTGCTACCATGCCCTGTGATTAAAGTCAATGGAAACTAGAAACAACCCAGCAGGATGACAAAGGGCACAAGCTGTGAGACAATCCTGTCACTTTTATTATCTCTAACAAAATGCTGATTGGCCAGTAGCCAGGCAGAAGTATAGGCAGGCGACCAGGCAGGAAGTAGAGACAGGGCAATGAGAACAAGAGAATTCTGGGAAGAGCAAAGAGTCAGTCTGCAGCCATCACTCAGTTGCAGAGGCCAATCAGTTTATAATTAATGTAGGCCAATCAGTTTATAATTAATGTAGGCCTCTGTGTGTTTATTTGGGACTAAACGAATGTGGGACCTGGTGGGACAGAAAACTCGGTCAGCAGGCAAACACCTGTCAGGAATAAAGGTATAGTCACTCTTCCAGGGAAAGAACCAAGACCTGCTGAGGTGCCTGCTGAAGGTAGTGGAAATACACAACAGGTAGTGGAGGAAGGAAGCTATAAATATCAGTTAAGGCTATGCGACAAGTTGCAAAAATGAGGATTATAGTTGACATGAATGTTTCTGTCATATTTTAAGAATGTGTTTATGTAGATAATTGTGTTTTCTTTTTTCAATTTCTTCCTTCCTTTTTTTCTTTTTCCCCCTGGTTTTTCAAGACACAGTTTCTCTGTGTAACAGCTATGGCTGTCCTGGAACTCACTCTGTAGATCAGGTTGGTCTGGAACTCACAGAGATCCGCCTGCCTCTACCTCCTAAGTGCTGGGATTATAGATGTATGCTACCACTGCCCGGCCCTTTCCTCAGTTTCTTTATCATGCAATGTAACATCAATTAAGAAAGTATCAGTAGTTATCATATTCAAGTTTTCTAAAAGAATTTTCTGGAGCTAGTGATCGCTTAGTGGTTAAGAGCATTGACTGCACTTTCAGAGGACCCAAGTTCAATTCTCAGCACCCACAACTGTTTGTAACTTCAGCTCCAGGCAACCCAACACCCTCACACAGACATACATGCAGGCAAAACACCAATGAGCAAAAAATAAAAATAAGCTATTAAAAAAAAATAATGTTCTTCAAGGGACATTGCCACATTTACTAAAATTTCTAATGTGTTTGTACAAAGGATAGTTAAATCACATGAGGCCTAATTATGGCCTGGTTAAATATATAACGTGATTGTACATGAGATAGTTATATCATTTTAGGCCTAATTATTACAGTTATTGTTTTCATTTGGAAATAAAGAATGGCATGAGATATGATGATTATGTGTTAGGCTGACAAAGGGTGTACTTGGGATAGCTATTCTTGGTTGTTGACTACATCTGGAATTAACTAAAACTCAAGCAGGTGGGAAGGTGGGTATACCTGGAAGAGACTTTTTCTTTTCTTTTCTATTCTTTCTTCTTTTTTTTTTCCCCCCTTGGTTTTTCGAGGCAGGGTTTCTCTGTGGCTTTGGAGCCTGTTCTGGAACTTGCTCTTGTAGACCAGGCTGGTCTCGAACTCACAGAGATCCGCCTACCTTTGCCTCCCAAGTGCTGGGATTAAAGGTGTGCGCCACCACCGCCCGGCTCTTTTTTGGTTTCTTGAGACAAAGTATCTCTGTGTAGCCCTGGATGTCCTAAAACTCACTCTGTAAACCAGGCTGTCCTCAAACTCAAAGGTCCTCCTACCACTGCCTCCTAAACTCTGAGATTAAAGGCAAGTACCACCACACCTGACTGAGGGGCATTTTCTCAATGGAAACATCTGAAGTGGGAAGAGACACTTTTCATCTGGATCTTCTCAAGTGCAGCTCTCCACCTTTAATCTGGGCTGCACCGTCTGCAGCAGCCTATATAAAGGACATGGCAGAAACAAGTGTTTTGTTTTGGTGTACTCTTTAACTACTTGCTCTCTCTAGCAAGTCCATTCCTTCCCTGGCATAAGCTCACTTCTCTGGAATTCTGGTGTATACTGAAGACCAGCTGAGACATGTAGCTTCATAGACTGAACAACTGCTGGATTCCTGGACCTTCCACTGATAAATAGCCACTGCTGGTCTAGGTTCTAAAAAATCCCATTAATAATTTTCCTTCTGTACATTCTGGTCTTCTAGAGAGCCCTGACTACACACTCTCCTCATTTTGATGGGGCTCAGGAAGAGTTAAGGCTGCATGTGAATAACTACCATAGTCACGGAAAAGAACATGCTGTGGTCACATCGACCTGTGAAAATAGACAGCTTTGTTGCCTGACACAAAGTAATACAACTGGGAGTGGTGGGACACTCGGGATCCCAGCACCTGGTCCTTGGGTACTTCAGGTTGTCCTGTGCAGCACAAGAACGTTTTTCTATTTTTGTTTTTTAAGATTATATATATATATATATATATATATACACACATATAATTTAAAGATATATCAAATGCATATAATAAAATATATAATATATATAAATCTTAAAAAAACAAAAATAGAAATATGTATATCTCGTATATATGTATGTGTATATATATATACACACACACACACATATATGTCCTGCATGTGTATATGTATACCACATATGTGCCTGGTACCTATGGAGGGTGTCTGAGCCTCTGAAACTAGAATTATAGATGGCTGTGATTGGCCATGTGGGTGCTGGGAATCTAACTCCAGTCCTCTGCAAGAGCAAGTGCTCTTAAGCACTGAGCCATCTCTGCAGCCACACTTGGAGTACCAAAGACTCCATCTATTTGATGTACAGTAGGTCTGAGAGAGTTGACAAGTGAGATTCTTCACGTCTTTATGACATCACACATCTATCAGCACTCTAAAGAATTTCCATATACACCGGCTTAAATGAATCCCACGAACAAACCTAAACCTTGTCCATCTTGTAAGAGAAGGGAGGAGTGAGGGATATAGGGTGACTGAGGTCTGGGACCCTTAAGTACTGAGGAACCAAAACACATGCTTTGAAAGAAGATTTTCTTGCTACCTACCACATACTCTATTACCAATATAACTTCCCTTAAAAAACAGAAAGATAAATGAGGTTCAAGTGTAATGCTAAGTTATCTTTTCTTCTTGTGTTTAAATGGCTTATGTTCTATAAATAGGAGTCTCTATAAAAATCTAAGCAATACAACTGTCCTAAGTGATTAAGTCAAAAAGGAATAATAACAGCAGGAAGGAAAAAGCTTTCCTCTTTTTAAATATCTAAATGTTACCATATGAGGATAAAATTTTCTAGGCAAAGTAGTTAATACCGACCTCACAAAAGCTACAGTAAGCAAAGTTTTAATTAAGTATCAAATTAATCTGACAGGAAAGCAAGGACAGTGTGTTGAATGCACTGACAGGAAAAGCATCTGTTCTTTATCACCACAGGTCTTCTAAGTGAGATCACAAAGTAACAACCGCAAATAGTAGAAAGCAGTCCCTGGTGGTTTCAACAGCTGACAGTCTCTGTTCCTTAATATCTACTGAGAGCACGGATTCTTTGCTATCTGGTTTTCAGGGACAGGGTAAATGTCACAGCTGTTTACAGCTTGAGACCCTCCCCCCTCTAACATGTATACATTTTACATTTCATGTAAAAACCTATGGGTGAAAGCACTTTGTGTTCCCAATTCCACTGAGGGCAGACAGAAGAGAAGAAAACAGAAGAGGGATTAAGCTTTGATGCAAGTAGAGAACTTCTGAATACACTGGAATGTACTAACACAACTAACCTAGGTTTGGCTTTAGTAAATCATTTGAACCATGAAAAGAGAAGCTCCTAGTCACAGTATGTTACATACAAGTCACAGAGGTGAGAAAGCATGACCGATTGCACTATGTGTCACCTGGAGTAAATAAGACTGAGAGTTAAAAAAAATACTTCATAACTGCCTCGAAGATGGGTCTGTGCTCACAATACACCTCAGTCTCAGCAGTCCTGCTACACGGCTGTCATTTCCATTTGCTGACACCTGTTACAGGCAACATGATACAGAGTGTGAAACTGAAACCATCTACCAGGAGGAAGCAGGAACCTTTCCACCTGATAGGAGTCCCAAGTGCCAGGAGTATAAGTGACATGGCAGCTATGGTCTGGAAGGAGAATCTGGCCTGACTGCCATACTGTACCCACAGCCGGTCATCTCCAATTCTTGTGGTTACTCTACAACACCATGTCATCTAGCAACACCCGCTTTGGACAACTCAACTTCTGTGGACTAGAATGTGAGTTAGAAAGGAAAGGGAACACTCTAGAGAGCAGAGCCCTCCTTTCAGAAGAGTGAAGGACTAGCTCAGCTGGTGACATTACCAGTACTTCTAGGTTTTGACCCACAGTCAAGAAACTGCTTGGCCCTCATAGGTTAGAACATTGTTGGGAGGAGGAAACAGAATAGAATTCTGGGCGGAAGAGGAAGTGAGGTTAGACTCTGCGCTGCTTCCAGAGAGACCGGACAGCCGCCATGCTCTGCTCTCCCAGGCAGCTGCAACCCACGATGGACTTAGGCTAGAATCTTCCCGGTAAGCGCACCTTGGGGTGCTTACACACATCATTAGAAATGGGCTAGTCCAGGTGCGAGAATTAGCCTGTAAGGGCTAGAGTTCAGGGGCCAAGCAGTTCTTAAATGAACACAGTTTGTGTGTTGTTATTTCGGGCATGAGCTAGCCAAGCGGCCGGGGTGTTGGGGATGCAGCCCCGCCGCNGGGGCCAAGCAGTTCTTAAATGAACACAGTTTGTGTGTTGTTATTTCGGGCATGAGCTAGCCAAGCGGCCGGGGTGTTGGGGATGCAGCCCCGCCGCTCCTATTTCAACAAGAGGTGAGACTCTTAATAACTCATCAGCAGAAGATGCAAGTCATGCAGCTCAGGGTTGTGCACTGCAGATGGGCACAAGACAGTTCCAAAAGGAGCGATGGAGACAAGGAACAATAAGCTCTGAACAGAGGGAGACAGTGAAAGGGTGGCCCTTTGCACGGAGCTCTAGGGAAAAATAAGCACGGGCTCTCTGTGAGGTGACTAGGACAGAAAGCAGGCCGTGGAGGGACAGGTGCTGATCAGACATAGCTGTGGTGGCAGAAAGACAGGGAGCACGTTAGGAACATGACAGGTATCTGAGGGAGCTGCTGAGTCAGTGAAGTGGTAGGAAGATCCAGTTGGCAGTACTGCCAGACACTGCTGGGGAGAAGACAGAATGAGAAATGAAGAAGTTTGTCTGGGAGTCAAGAGCCAATTTCTCATTTATATTCATTATACAGATTGATCCCATTTTCACACATTTCTTTCATTCATAAAGTGAGTTATACCCTAAATCCATACACATACACAAACATATACACAGTGTGTGTATACATGTGTATTATGTGGTGACAACACAAATATCTATCTAGATATGTTTCTTGCCTTGTTTGTGTGAATCTATATATTTATAACATCTTTCAAGCCAAGGGTCTCACTCTATTGCCCAGGCTAGCCTCACTAGGACAGCTCAGCCTGAGCAGTGGAGACCATAGACACATGGAAAGAAAGCCTCAGTACTGGCAAGCAGTGCAGGAGCCAAGTAAGTGTGAGGCCCTGTCTATCCCTAACACTGAAGAAGAAGGAAAAAAGCCCCATTCTTCACAGTTCTTACCTGGTTGGAGTTTGCTGGGATGCAGCTGTGTTCCAGCTCCAGGGAGGGGAGGAGGGCTTGCTCCTGAAGGTCCAGCAGCCTGTGCTGGGCTCACACTGGCCAGAGTCCCTGTAGGCAATGGCTGGCCTCTCTTTAACAGCTGCTTCTGTTCTTGCTGGCGAAAGCGTGGAGGCACCTCCCGAGGCAGGTAGCGGGATGCAGCTGTCTGCTGGCCACAGGCAGATGCACGTTTGCCATTGTTGCTGCTAGAAATAGTGCTGGTGGAAGTACTGGTACTGGTACCGGCAGGTTGGGGCTGGCTTGAACAGCTCTTAGTAAGTTCTGGCACTGAAAAGATCCAAAGGAGAAAAAAAAAAAAAATGACCCAAAGGTTTAGTAACCTCTTAAAACTCAAACAAACAAACAAAAAACCCCACAGCTCCCAAGGATGCTCTTGCTGAGTGCATCTCTAAGTCACCTACCCCTGTGACTTCTGATAATAACAATACAATACTCTGCATCTTGGGTTATGTCAATGACTAGAGTGAGTACTATGGAGTCTCAGAGTGGGCATTTATGGAGACATACCTGCAACACTACAGACTTGATAACAAGGATATAGGTGACATGTTTTACCAACACTAACAAGCATGTCAATGAAAAAGACAATGTGTGTCAGGTACAAAAAAAAATCTAACCCTCAATACTCAGACCTACCTTCATCTTGAATGTGAACTATTATCCAGAATTTATAGACGGAAAGTTTCCATGTACTTAATTTTTGACTGTCTTTCCTTCTATGTCTGAATAAAAACTTTGTACAAATGAATAGAAACAATTCTGGAAATCTTTCTATTTTATGTGCTGAAGTGTTTTGTCTCTATGTGCAGCAATGTGTGTGCCTGGTGCCCATAGACGCCAGAAGAAGGTGTCAGATCCCCTGGAACCGGAATTATAGGTAGTTGTGTGCTGCTATGTGGGTTTTGGGAATGGAATCTGGGTCCTTTGGAAGAGTAGCCAATGTGCTTGACAGCACAAGGATCTGTAAGCTAGTTTTCCTTCCACCAGCAACTCCAGTTAGCCCGAGTCTGGTCCGCCAGCCTGGACTTTATTGTACACTAGGTTACCATTACCATTCAGGGCCTTTCCTATCTTTCTGTTCCTTGTGCCTATCAAGAAAGCCACTGACTCTTTTTATACTGACTCATACTAAGTAAAACTCTCTGAGTCCCCTCCCCACTTCTCTTTTCTTCTAGACAGGGTCCTGGAACTTGCTTTGGACACCAGGCTGGCCTCAAACTCACAGAGATCTCCTGCCTCTGACTCCTGAGTGCTGGGATTAAAGGCGTGTGCCACTATGCCCAGCTTTAGGGTGACCTTTCTAGAGCAAATTCCAGTCCTCAGTGCTTCCTGTTAATCCTGTGTTCCTGTGTCAACAATTCACCCAAGGTCTTTCACTTCCAAGCCTCTAATGCATTATTACTCTGCCTTAGCCCCTCATTCCCGGAAGACAAATGTGACTTTCATATGCAGAAAGAATAGAAACATTCGGGAAAAGCTTCCTGGATTTTTGGCACTACACAAACACCACCATCACACTGCTCTTTGTGCTTCACATCTGCCAGCTCTACTCTAGGACTAAGACTGTGCGGTTCATCCCTCAAATGCTCACACCACAGAGAGGCACTGTTTATTTTCTTCTTTCTTCGTGGCATGTGCGTACCTGGTGGGCCTCAGGATCATTGGCTGGGCTGGGAAAAGAGAAGCAAGATGGATGCCCTGAATTTGCCACCCAAGACTTTCTTCAGAGCACAATCAAAAAACTAAAGATTGGGTCTTAGATTAACCTGTTTTACAGATGTTTACATTTATTCCTGCTTTAATATGGCAGATACCAAGAATTTAACAGTCACTCACGTTCCCACAGAGGGTGGAAAAATGCACATTTCTTCAACATCCTTTGAGAACCACCCTTCTCCCTGGATCCCAGTTCTTCCAGCTTCCTTCCAATCTCTCTCCTCCGTGAAGCCAGAGACAGTCTTGGAGAGTCTGTGTAAGCTGCCTCTTCCTGCTCCTAATTTCCCATCTTCCCTGTCCTCCTTTTTGGTTTGTGATGTTTTTGTTTGTCCACGGAGGCCACACTGCGCAAGGTGAAAATGACTTCCTGTGCTTAAACCCAATGCCACCTTCTTTTTTTTAAAAATATTTATTTATTTATTTATTTATTTATTTATTTATTTATTTATTTATTTATATTATGTATACAATATTCTTTCTGCGTGTATGCCTGAAGGCCAGAAGAGGGCACCATACCTCATTACAGATGGTTGTAAGCCACAATGTGGTTGCTGGGAATTGAACTCAGGACCTTTGGAAGAGCAGGCAATGCTCTTAACGGCTGAGCCATCTCTCCAGCCCCCCAATGCCACCTTCTGATTTGATGTTCTCACTTCTAGTCGTCAGGGCCAAGCCTTCTCCTGTGGTCACAGTGAGAGCCACAAAGATGACTAAGGCACTGACAACAGAGCCACTGAATGAGAACTAGAGTTGTGCTTTCAACTGCCGGTCCAGGTCTCTTCTATTATCCTAAGACCAAAGGAGTCAGGAAGATGACTCATCAGGTAAAGGGTCTTGCCACATAAACTTGGTGATATGAGTTCAATTCCTGGAGCCCATGTAAAAGGAGAAGGAGAAAATGGATCACACAAAATTCTCTGACCTCCACTTGAGGCTGTGTCAAACACACCCACCCATCCTATGCAATATCAACTAATTAATGAACTAGACCACAAAGTCAGGGCTATTTTTATTATTGTTAAACCTATTACAGGAAACAAAATTCATGTAAATCAGCCACTTTATTTTCAGTCTAAGCCACCAAAGTTTAAGACCTATGAATACAGAATATTCAGTTCTCCTTGGCTGGCATATCAAGTGTGTCTGATCCCCATGAATCCTCCTCTTGCCCTTGACAACTGCTATCTGGCAGGACAAAGACTGGTAGAAATTAAGAAGAATGCTTCTCACAGTTTTGAAGCATGGGAGGAAGAAACCAAAGTAATGAATAGGAGAGACCAATTATGGTCTCCTAACTCTAAACTAGTTACCACCCAGCCCTTCATAGGACAAGTTTGCTGTTTACTGCATAGGAACAGACACTATTTGTACTATTAGACTACACACAAGTCTTCTAGGAACAGACTGCAGCCATGCATCCAAGTTTACTGCACACACCTCATATCCTTTGCTGGTCAGAGTTCATCACCATGCAATGAAAAGGGGAGGTGGCACTTTTAATGGAGAAAGGCACAGGAAATAGCACGTTCCAGAAGCATTAGCTCCTTTCTGGAGACAGTACCTTCTCTCCATCACAGCAGTGAGCTCCAGCAACAAGAGTATAGTGATTATTTTATTTATGTTTTAATGAATAAAGCTTGCCTAAAGATCAGAAGGGCAAAGCTAAGCTACTAGAGGTCAGTCAGTGGTGGCACACACTTTTAATCCTAGGATTTGGGAGACAGAGGCAGAAGGTGGTTCAAGGCCACCCTGGGCGATATAAGATCAATGCAGAAACAAATCCAAGTGGTGGCTCACACCTTTAATCCCAACACTAGAGGGAATATAAAATGGGAGGAGAGAGAGGCTCGGTCTGCTTAGTCTGCAGTCACCCTGCCTTGGGTGCTTTGCTTTTTGGGTTGAACCCCAATATCTGACTCTGGGTTTTTATTATTTGTGCTACACAAGAGAGCCACATGCATCAGGCTGGTCAGAAGGAACTGCCTATCTCTTCCCTCTTCTTGGGTACTTTACACCAACAGACTTCACATTTTTGTTCTTCGCACTGCCCTAGGCCATCCAAGAGTGGGCACCCACACTCACATGGCCTCCTCTTTGAAACCCAAATACAACTCCAGTGTTGCTCCAGCCCTGACCTGGCTTTATCTTCAGCTATCAGCTGGACAGGGCCACTTGGAAGTCATCTATTTCCCTTCAAATGAAAATATCCACGAGTGGAGCACCAAGTCCCTGGGGATGAGTCAAGCGTCTCTCTATAGGAGAGCATTGAAGCATAACTTATGATTCCTTATCCCAATGAACCAACGACTGAGGAAATAAAGAACTGTAGCCACATGTGGCTACTAAATGCTACATGCACTAACTGCAATATGTTGTGCACGTAAGACACAGATTATCCTCAAGGCCAGGGGTGGTGGCATGGGCCTGTAATCTCAGCACAAGGGAGTGAAGGCGGAATGGTCAAGAGTTCAAAGTCATCTCAGCTGCACAGCAAGTGTAAGAACAGCCCGAACCACACACCCAGGCTCAAGAGAAACTCTGCTTCAGTCACCTGCATGGTGAGCTAAATGGAGTTTCTTCTCTTTCCTGAGGATCAAACTCAGAGCCTCACAGACGCTAAACAAATACTCTATCAATAAGGCAAACATTCAGCCCTTTGCATTATGCTTCTGTTAGACAGGAGCGATCCAAAAAATGGTGATGTGCTCCTTAAGAAGTCTGAGCAGGTTTCTCAGAAATATATGACACTTAATGATTTATTCTCTTAAAGGCTGAAACGACTCTGCACTACACAGTGAGTTACTAGCATGTTGTTTCACATATGGAAAAATGTCACCTAGAATATGTTCCACCAGCAAACAGATTGAGGCTCCTGACCCAGGTGCTAATTTTCAGAGAGTTTCCAACTGCCCGAGGGCTAACACCTTGGGCTGGTCATCTGGGACCCAAAGTAGTGAGGAGGCCAGCCAACAGTTCTGAACCGGGGCAAGCTCATCTGCTGGGCCTTTTTATGTGATATGCTGATCAAAGTCTCTCTGGTTTAAGCCACTATTTCTTGGCTCTCTGAAAGTACCTAGCCACATGGGGCTACATGCTTTTTTCCAGACCTAAATTTCTGATTCTATCCTTATCCCCAAGAAATAGGATGTCAAGACCACCCTCTTCTTCAAATAAATGAATCTAGGGTCACATTACAAAAGAATAGTTATAGGCTGGAGAGATGGCTCAGAGGTTAAGAGCATTGCCTGTTCTTCCAAAGGTCCTGAGTTCAATTCCCAGCAACCACATGGTGGCTCACAACCATCTGTAATGGGGTATGGTGCCCTCTTCTGGCCTGTACACATACACAAAGACAGAATATTGCATACATAATAAATAAATAAGTACAGTTATTTTAAAAAAAACTTTTAGTAGTCTAAAAAGTTTAGTTCCTCTGGGGAATCAGTAGTTCACATTTCTTAAGTGAGGGCGACACCTGCTGGCAACAGTCTCTGAAAACAATTTTTTAAGAAATAAGTTTTTGTTTTCTGTTAAGGAGTACAGCAGCAGTCACAACTGGCCAAGTAGCTCCAAAAACCCCACAGTGCCAAATCCTCCCACAGACCATGCTGCAATGAGTTAGAAACCCTTTCCAAACTGATAGTAGTCTCAGCATCTCTAAGAGCCCAAGGAACACAAATTGTGCCTTAGTCCTGGGGCCACTTAGCTTTGGTTCTAAACTTGGTGGGCAAAGCCTCTTCCAGCTCACACAACCCATGCTCACATTCTCTGGTCTTCATGTGGTTCCATCCTTCCTTCTGCTTCACTGTTGGACTTCTATGTTTTATGTCTAACCATTAGCATGGCTTCCAGCTTCCTGGCATTGCTGTGGCCTCAGAGACAAGATGGCACCTGCTGCCTAGTCTTTCCTTCCTAAGTGCCATGGCTGCAGGGAATTCAGTGTAGTGTGCTTGGTCAAACTACTGTCACTGTTTAAAACACAAATCTTCACAACCCATATTTTCATCGCCTTGTGGTCTTCAGAGGAAGAAGTGCTCACTTACACAAATATGAATTATTTATGCAATTGCTGGCCTAGGACTGTATGGAGGATGGCAGCTAGGGGGCTGTGTGTGATCCAGCAGACATGAGAAACAAGGTTTGGATGTATGTTCCCAATGCATTACTAATTACTGTGAAATGGCATTAAAATTAAGTTGAGTATTGCTCTCATTATAGTGGCTACTAGCAACGCGAATAACCTCATTCAAAGAAGATAGGGTGGGGACTGTTCTGTTAAAGCTGAGCAAGTGACACAGCACTAAAGGCCTAGAGGCCTTTCTGGACTCTTATCCACATCCATTTCCACCATGGCAGCAGATTGCAGACAACCAAGGAAGCAAGGGGCTTCTGAAAGCCTGCAGTGCTCTCCTGCCTCTCCTTTCCACAGTCATCCTCAATTGTGTGAACTCTGGGACAAACAGGGCTTACTCCATCTCAGACAGAAGCCCATAAACTTGGGTCCCAGGTGTTCTTCTAGGAAACAGATATGCTGAGTCCATAGGGCTGTTTGCATTATCTTTATTAAACTGCTAAACTGTGGGTAAAAAGCTAAAATCCCAGGAAATGTGCCATTAGAGGGAGCCCATGTCAAAGCACTGAAACAGTGAGAGAAGGCAAGGCTTTACAAAGTTCACACTCATGCATGCCACACACTCTGCTCTGCTAGTTCCTGGAGAGCTGTGCCAATCTTCTGTTTAAGTTCTGGAAAATGTCCTGCCAGCTCTCTTAGTGTGTGTGTGTCCTAATTTCTCCCCCTCTCATCCAGGCTTATTAAGTCTGGTCACCTTTTAGATTTCAGTTTAGCATTACCCAGATTCCTTCCAGTAGCTCTCCACCTACTCCAGATTTCCTTGCCCTCAGTTCTCAACCAACCCTGTAGCCACTGCAGTTAGATAGTGGGATTTACTTCCTTCCTCCTTAAGACACTTGGACCTACAAGGACAGTGTTGTTTTTGTTTGTTTGTTTGTTTGTTTTTCCCTCCTCTCTAAGCGTTGACTGTCCTAAAACTCTGTGTGTGGCCTTGAACTATAGAGATCTACCTGCTTCTGCCTCCCAAGTTGGGATTAAGTGTGTGTGTGTCACCATGCTTGTTCTCTTTTATTTTTAAAAGCAGATAACCTTCCAGTCCTTAAAGAGACAGAAATACTTAATGAAAAGATAACTGTAATTTTTTTCAGACAGAAAGTGTGACATAAGTAAATCACGGGATCCAGAAATTTTATTGCATTCACTTGCTTATATAGCCATCTCTCTACTAAAATATTTGAGAGAACAAGAAACTTACCTAGAACATTCAACAGGTCTTTCTAGTTAGTTAGCTCATGAGCTGACTAGTAAATTCCAGTAGCAGAAAGTGACTAATGCAAGCCTGCACTGTGTTAAGAATGTCATCATCCTCGTTAAGTCACCACAAGTCCAGAAAGAGGACAACGACAGAACAAACAGCACACAGTGCTGAGTCTTTAAAGATCAAGAGGCCATCTGAGAATCACAAATAAGTAATATAAAGGGAGACAGCTGATGGGAACAAACACACCTCGAAAAAGATACATAGATGGCAAATAAGGACATGAAAATAATGTTCAAAACTGTGCTGGAGGGCTGGAGAGATGGCTCAGAGGTAAAGAGCATTGCCTGCTCTTCCAAAGGTCCTGAGTTCAATTCCCGGCAACCACATGGTGGCTCACAACCATCTGGAATGAGGTCTGGTGCCCTCTTCTGGCCTGCAGGCATACACACAGAATATTGTATATATAATAAATAAATAAATATTAAAAAAAAAAAGACTGTGCTGGATAGTTTTATGTCGACCTGACACAAGCTAAAGTAATCTGAGAGGATGGAGCCTCAATTTTAAAAATGCCTTCATAAGGTCAGGCTGTGGGCAGTACTGTAGGGCACGTTCTTAATTAGTCACCGATGGGAAGACCCAGCCCATTGTGGGTGATGCCATCCCTGGGTGGTGGTCTTGGATTCTATAAGTAAGCAGGCTGAGCAAGCCATGAGGAAGAAGCTACTAAGCAACACTCCTCCATCCAGGTTCCTTCCCTGTTTGAGTTCCTGTCCTGTGTTCTTTCAATGATGAACAGTAATGTGGAAGTATAAGCCAAATAAACCCTCCCCCCCCCCCCCCCCCCCCCCCCCCCCCCCCCCCCCCCCCCCCCCCCCCCCCCGCCCTCCCCCCCCCCCCCCCCCCCCCCCCCCCCCCCCCCCCCCCCCCCCCCCCCCCCCCCCCCCCCCCCCCCCCACCCCCCCCCCCCCCCCCCCCCCCCCCCCCCGCAACTTGGCTTTTTGGTCCTGGTGTTTGAGCACAGCAATAGAAACCTCAACTAAATACCACTAGCTCTTAGGAATCATAACAAGGCCCAAACCACATGTTGGTGGAAGATGGGACTGTGAAACAGAACAATAACTTTGGAAAACAGTTTGCTGCCTCTTGAAAAAAATGTAATTATTCTCTTCCACATAATTATTCAAGAAAATTCAGCTCCATACTATTTTAAGACCTGAACATAAATGCTCATAAAAGCTGAAAAACAGAAAAAACTCAAATGCCCAGGAGCAGGTGATTGGATATGCAAAGTGCTGGTATGCCTGCACAACGAAATACTAGCAGCAAGAAAAGGAATGATCCATTGACACACACAACATAAATGAATCCCCAGGAACTCTGCGTGAGCAAGAGCATAATGGCCTAAGATACCATTTATTATACATTATGCTAGGAAGTTAATTCTATGGCAGAAGCAGGCCAGTGTTTGCTCAGGGACAGATGGCCAAGGAGGAGACAGAAGAAATGGGAGTGGAAGGAACAGAGATACTCTTAGGAATTGCTTGATGTCATTTTGAATGGTAGGGATGGTTTCACAGGGGAGTAGCAAACTGTCCTCTTTAAATATCTGCAATTTACTGTATTCCAGTGATGTATCAATAAAGGTATTAATACACACACACACACACACACACACACACACACGAAAAGAGGTCAAACTGGGGGTGGGGTTGGGGCTATTATATTCTCAAATTCTTTCTCAGAAAGCACACTGCCAGCCAGCTCCCTTTCAAAATTAAGAAGTGTAATTTCTAATCTTGGAAGCTGCCTTTATGGTTAAAGTCCCAGCGGCCAGCCAGATTCAGTAGAGAGGTGTCCTACCCTTCAGGCTCACAGAAGCTGAACAGATACAGCGCAGGGACCAGGACTAAGTGTCACCTGCTGAATTCTGGGACCAAGGGGCTTGCTGGCTTTCTTTAAAGTTTAGATTAAGAACTTACATGTCCATGTAGCTGCCCCGAATTTGGGATTTAGCAATATGTTTTTATCTTTTAAAAACAGTCTACGTATTAAAAACACCAAAGTCTTAACACACTTTCCTTTGTTCCTACAGGAAAAATTAACCATTTATTATCTCTCCCCCCTTGGGTTAAAGAGTAGAATTTTAAAAATTTCTTTAGACATAGAACAACAGAGACATCAAAAGACAAACCTAACCTTTAAAACCTTAAAAGATCTTTCACATAACAAACCTCTTAGGAATTTCTTTCAGTCTTGTTTGAAAACTACAAAGTGTCTATAAATTCTTTCCAACAGCAGCAGTTACACAGCTAAGAGACACATAGACTGTGTTTCCAGTTGCGTGGTAGCAGAAACAACATACAATTTGACAATCAGAAATCAAGGTTCTAATTCTGCCACTAACAAGCTGTCATAAATCATTTAACTCCTTGGGATGGCATTTCCTCACTCAGCACTACTGGAGCTGGAAAATCCTGAAGGAGCCTTCAACTCCGAGATTTTAGCAATCTCACAGACAGGCAAATGAAGTGTCATACAATGTAAACTGTACAGTGCTGAGCCCATTGGAGGAAATGAGTGTAAGTCTGAGATTTTTAGTTATTTTACTATCTAATGCAGGAAACACAGACCCGGTATTTTATAAAAACTCGCTGTTGACTGCTGTATTCAGAGAATTTTCCACTCAGTGAATGTGGAATCAAGTTCTTGTTTTGTTTCATCTCCATTAAGTTAGGATGAGACCCATAGTCTCAGAACTCTTCATTCACGTTGATAAAAAGCTTGTGTTTCAAGTGAGCTGCAAGTAACCTGTGACTGAAACCTAACTCAGACTACGGCTTCAGATGGCTACACTGATGACAGCGCAGAAAAGGTTCTCTGAGAACTAGTAGTTACAAAGTGAACGGATGTCAGGACGTCAGCCCACAGCCGCACCACTAAGACCGCACCTCAGTGATCTTGTCATCATACTGAACAGCAGAGCACTTGCTTTCATAGGTGATGTGCCTTTCAACTTTTTATAGGAAAACTCATCTATATTTATTTCAAGAATATAAAAACATTAAGTTGAAATCAATCATTTATGAGGAGTACCATGTTACTGTGGTTAATTCTGCCCTATACCTCACAATCAATGAAAAAGGCCCAGAAAATAACAGGCTCACAAAGTTCACATATAAAGCTATTATTATCTATACCCAAATTAAGGCAGGACCCTAAATAAACAGATTGCTGCTCTCTGGACACTGGTTACCAAACAAGGCAGCAGTTAATGTTTTACAACAGGATTTTATCTACCCATTTCCCTACTGTCATTGGGGCAGGAGGAGACTCGGGTATTTAGCTGTCCTTCTTCAGTCACTAGTACAAAGATAACGGGCAGGAGAATTTACCAGGAAATTTTTGTCTATGGACAGGCTTAGTAGGAAAGTTTTCTTCCTTTCTTCCTTTCCTTTTTCCCTCTCCTTCAGTCCCCCCCCACTTTTCTTTCTTTCTTTCTTTCTTTCTTTCTTTCTTTCTTTCTTTCTTTCTTTCTTTCTTTCTTTCTTTCTTTCTTTCTTTCTTTTTTTCAAGATAGGGCTTCTCTGTGTAACCACTCAGACTATCCCAGAACTTGCTCTGTGGACCAGGCTGGCCTCAAACTCAGAGATCAACTGGCCTGTGCCTACAGAGTGCTGGGATTAAAGGTGTGCACCACCACCATCCAGGTGGCAGGAAGGTTTTTCAACAGTTTAGTGTTTGGGTATAAGAGGAGTATAAACTGTGGAATGCATTGGATTCTGCGTACTTAAATGAATACCTAACGAGATAAGGATGGTCAATAAACATTACAGCGCAGGATGGACACATTTCTTAGGATTGTGTGTGTGTGGTATGTGTGCATGTAATGCAGAAAGAAGAGAAACTGACATTAGCTGTCTTCTATCATTATTTACCTACTTTTTGAGACAGGGTCTCTCAATGAACTTGGAGCTAATCGACTGGCAAAATTAAGCCAGAGAATCCCAGGAATCTTCCTATCTTCAATTCCCCAGAGATGGAATTACAGGCATATCCCATCTCACCCAGTTTTTTTTTTTATGCAGTGTTGGTATCTGAACTTAAGTCCTTATGCTTGTTTAACAAGCACTTTACCAACTGAACTACTGTGATCTCCCCTCACCCTTTAGGCAAGGTCTCCATTCTGCAGCCAAGGTTAACCTTGAACTCATTACCCTTCAGTTTACAAAGTTTTCTGTAAGGAAGGCATTAATGTAGAGCATTAATTAGGGACAGAGATCAAGTATGCCCAGAGGGCGAAAAATACTGGAAGAAGACAAAAGTGGACTGACCATTTGCAAGAAGAGCCCCAGAGAGGAGAAGCAGTGTTCCTGTCTACAAAGAATACACGGTCCCTCCTTGTACAATCTGGGGCAGGATGTCAGAGAAAGGATGTTCTGCAACTCTGAGACCACCCATAAAGAGATTGTAGGCCAGGACTTGAAAGATGGCTTAGAGAGGACCAAGGTTTGATTCTAGTCACCCACACGGCAGCTCACAACTGTCTGCAAGTCTTGTTCTAGGGGGTTGGACATTCTCTTTTCCAGCCTCTGTGGACATACTTACACACAGGCACAGGCCCAATTTCAGTTATGATTTTACAAAGACTTTCTAGAAACCACACTTTTAAATTTATAAGGCAGAGAGAAGTGTGTTCTACCTTAGAATAACAGAAAGGACTCCCAAGGTCCACCCGTCTGGAGTGCTGCTGTCCTTCTCTGACCACTTTCCTGACATGGGCTGCTCTGAAGCCCACTGGCTGCAGAGACAGGAGAAGGTGAGCAAGGGTCTGTTATGTGATGTTCCACACTCTTCTTGCTTTGTAATGAACTTTGTACCTTTAGAATACTACTAGCCCTGGTTACAACAACAGCAACAAGAAGACTCACTAATGCCAGGGCCTAGAATAGCACAAAGGCAGTAGCTGAGTGAGGGCTCTAGGGAGCAAGAAGAAACATGCAGATGCAACCCCTGCACTGTGTATTGCCAGACCATGACAGGAAACAAAACACAGAGTTGGCAAGGTACAAAAGCAAATCTGTCGTATGTGAGCACAAATGTCATCATCAAATCAGCTGTGTCCTATCTAACACCAGTACCTAACTGAGTGTCACCTCACAGCAGCTGATTCTGATGGGGCTGATTAATGGTGGAATCTGAGAAAAATTGGAAAGCCAATGCTGTGAATCATCATTAGAAAACAATCTAGGTTGGAGAGATGACTTGGTGAGTAAGAGCACTGGCTGCTCTTTCAGAGGAACTGGGCAAGTTCCCAGCACCCACACGCAGATCACAACCACTCTCTGTAGGGATAAGTCCCGCCCCTTAGGGGGCGTGTTCGCCTGGGGCTAATGTTAGCCTATAAATTTGGCGAGCATGCTCCTGCTTTCATAGTCTCTGCGGGAATGGTGATTCTGTAAGTCTATTTCTACATTAAAGCTGTATATATTTTGAAAATCTGTCTGCATTCGTTTATGCCCTTACATTTTGGCGTCCAATGTCGGGCTATTTTGCCCCTGATTCAAGCACATAGCCCGCTAGCTAAGACAGCACGCTCCAGGGTACCGTTTTTTTTTTTAAGTTCGTGACTCGGGCCCCAGTGCTGAGTCCGAGATATACTCGGCCTTCAGGCCCATATTATCCAGAGAGGCAGGCGGATCTCTGTGAGTTCGAGGCCAACCTGGTCTACAAGAGCTAGTTCCAAGACAGGCTCCAAAACCACAGAGACCACCACTGGCAGGAACCAGCCATTGCAAGTAAAAAAAATTTCTTTTATAAATAAAACGTCTGAACACGTTACCATTCAAGAATTTAACAGTTTTTTTAATTATACCATGTGGGAGATTTTACAAGAGGTGTCTATCACCCCACATCTATGGATCCTTCTGGGATTAGTAGTTTTCCTTGGCACTAAATGGTTTGATAGAAATATGATAAAATCTTTAGAAGACGAATCCAGGATTCTTAAGGCAGAGGTTGAACGCTTAAAAACAATTGAGAATGACAACAAGAATCAGTTTGAAGTTCTCCAGGAAGAGAACAGATCTTTGCTTAAAATGACTCAATCAACTGAGCAAAATTTAAAAAAGGTACAGGCTGATGTTAAGGAGAAATTCATTACTATGGAAGAGGGAACAGCTGATTTGGATCGTAAGCTTCAGTCCCTTTCTGTAGGAACTGAAATATTAGTGGCTGATATTAAGGAGAAATTCATTACTATGGAAGAGGGAACAGCTGATTTGGATCGTAAGCTCCAGTCCCTTTCTGTAGGAACTGAAACATTACAGGCTGATATTAAGGAGAAATTCATTACTATGGAAGAGGGAACAGCTGATTTGGATCGTAAGCTCCAGTCCCTTTCTGTAGGAACTGAAACATTAGTGGCTGATATTAAGGAGAAACTCATTACTATGGAAGAGGGAACAGCTGATTTGGGTTGTAAGCTTCAGTCCCTTTCTGTAGGAACTGAAATAGTAACTGAGAGAATCAAAACTGCTGAATGTGACTATCGGATTTTGTCTAAAGCTTATGACAGATTGGCAGAAAGATTGTCAATACAAGAAGGCACGGTTTATGCCATAAAAATTATGTCCAAAGATGAGAACTTATCTCTAATGGACAAACTTCATACTTTAGAATCCTCAATGAAGGCTTTGGAACATAATTCTGGACAGGAGATACAGACATTGCAGAAGGCAATGGTGAATAGAATTGAAAAGATTGAGGAATTTCTAAATTCTGATGAAGAAGAACAAACGGTAGAAAGGCAAATTTTAACTACATCTGTGGGTAAATCCCTCCGGGACAATTTCCACAAATCTCTACCTACAGCTCTACCTGCCTTTCCAGTAATAACAACAGAGAAGGTGATTGGTTCCAGAAACCCTAGGGTCATTAAGGAAGATACATGGGAGCATGTCCGTATGAATGATCTCAAAGAAATTAAACAGGCTGTCATGACTTTCGGGATGCATTCCTCTTTTGTTAAAGAGATGCTAAAGTCTTGGGCATCCACAAGCAGAGCTACGCCATTGGACTGGCTCCAGCTGAGCTCTGCAGTCCTTGAGAGTGGGCCGCACTTAAAATGGAAATGCTTGTTCAGGCAAGAGGCTAGACTTTTAGAACAGCAAGAAAAGGCGAAGGGAAGTGACATCTCCCTAGATAAAATTCTAGGTGAAGGACGCTTTTCTGACCCTCAGGAACAAGCTAATTTGGACGAAAACACACTCTCCATATGCACTACAGCAGCCTTAAGGGCTTGGGACAGGGTACAAGACCCAGGACAGAGAATGGAATCATTTGTCACAATTAAACAAGGTCTGAGAGAACCTTTTAGTGATTTTTTACAAAGACTTACTAAGGCTGTGCAAATAGGGATACCTGACCCTGACGCAAGACGTATAATGATTGAGTCTTTGGCTTATGAAAATGCAAATGTGGAATGCAAAAAGATTTTGGGGCCTTTAAGGTTCAGATCAGCACCCTTGGAAGAATGGGTCTTGCATACACTGGATGTTGATACATTTGATTATGGCACTGAAGCATGGGTAGAAGAAGCAATTTCCAATGGTAAAAGGAGACACCAGAATACCAAATGTTTTAATTGTGGCAAAATGGGTCATATGAAAAGGAATTGTAAACAACGGATCTTCAGAAATAATAATAATGCATCTTCTAGAAATAACAGAAATAGGAGGACTCAGCCTTCAGGTTTATGTAGAAGATGTGGAAAAGGTAGACATTGGACGAATGAATGCAGGTCTACAAGAGATAGACAAGGCAACCTGATACAGACGGGAAACGTGAGAGGGGGGGCCTCACAGGCCCCCATGGCAAACATGGTTCAGTCATTTCCAGTTTCTGCAGAGAACGTGCCTCGTCAGGACAATTAGGAAACCTCATGCCTACTGTTACAAACGATAATGAGCAGAAAGATGAGTTACGTGTGTTTTGGCAAACTTCTATAAATGATCAAAGACCTAAGCTGAGAGTGTGTGTAAATGGCATTTTTATTACTGGCCTGCTGGACACAGGTGCTGATGTAAGTATCATTACCCCAGAATCTTGGCATCCGTATTGGCCTCTTCAGAATGTAAATGTTCAGCTCCTGGGAATTGGAACCCTATCTCGAGTAAGACAGAGCACAAGATGGGTTGAATGTATAGGGCCTGAGGGACAAATAGGAAAATTAAGGCCATATGTAGCCAATATTGCAATGAATTTATGGGGTCGTGACCTATTACAACAATGGAATACCCAAATTAACATTCCTGCTACTTCTAGAGCCTATATTTCTGAGAATAATATTAAAAGATATTACAAACGGAGAAAACCGGCCATTCGGGCCATACAAGAACAAGTAATTGAAGCCCCTTCAGAGATACCAACAGCCTTGCCTCTAAAATGGTTGACTGAGAAACCAATATGGACAAAGCAATGGCCTCTAGCTGAGGAAAAGTTACAGGCTTTAGAACAGCTGGTACAAGAGCAATTAGATGCTGGACATATAGAAGAATCTACCAGCCCTTGGAATTCTCCTGTATTTGTGGTTAAGAAAAAATCAGGTAAATGGAGAATGGTGACAGATCTCAGAGCTATCAACAAGGTTATTCAACCTATGGGTCCTCTGCAATCTGGAATCCCTTTGCCCTCTTTATTACCAAAAGGATGGCCTCTTATAGTTATTGATTTAAAGGATTGTTTTTTCACCATACCTTTACAAAAAGAAGATAGAGAAAAATTTGCCTTCACGGTGCCTACTTACAACAATTCTCAACCTTCCAAGAGGTACCACTGGGCCGTCCTCCCCCAGGGTATGTTAAATAGCCCCTCCTTGTGCCAATATTTTGTGAACCAACCATTGCAAATAATACGCAAGAAATTTCCCAAATCTATAATATACCACTACATGGACGACATCTTGTTATCCGATTCAAACATGGATACCTTGAACAGACTGTTTGAAGAAATAAAGATACTTTTACCTAAATGGGGATTGCAAATTGCTCCTGAGAAGATACAGAAGGGAGATTCTGTTAATTATTTAGGTTATAAAATAGGTTTGCAAAAAATTAAGACACAAAAGGCACAAATTAGGAGAGATCGCCTACGGACTCTTAATGACTTTCAAAGACTGTTAGGAGACATTTCCAGTCTACGACCAGCTGTTGGGATAACACCTGATCTAATAATTCATTTGAACAAAACCTTGGAAGGTGATAAAGACTTAAACAGTCCCAGAGAATTAACAGCTGAAGCAGAAAAGGAACTGACAATAATTGAGGAAAAATTACAACAGGCACATGTGGACAGGGTGAATCCAGAGCTCGATTGTATTCTCGTCATATTACCATCCAAAATTTCTCCTACAGGAATTTTAATGCAGAGAGATGATATTATCTTGGAATGGATCTTTTTACCACATAAACCAAGTAAAAAACTGAAAACTTATGTGGAAAAAGTCGCCGAGTTAATTATAAAAGGAAAGCTGAGACTTCGTCAATTAGCAGGCATAGACCCAGCAGAAATTATAGTGCCTTTCACTGCTGATGAACTAAAGAAATTATGGGAAGATAATGAACCATGGCAAAGAGCTTGTGCTAGTTTTTTGGGAGATATTAATAACAATTATCCAAAAAGCAAGAGGCTTAACTTCATAAAGAGAACTTCATGGATCCTTCCTCGAATCGTCCGTGATGCTCCAATAACTGGAGCCCGTACATTCTATACTGATGCCAATAAAACAGGGAAGGCAGGTTACAAATCGGAAGACTTGGGTAAGGTGGAACAAAGTCCTTATGATTCTGTCCAGAAGGCAGAATTATATGCCATTCTTATGGTGCTAAGGGATTTTAGAGAACCTATTAATATAGTTACTGATTCGCAATACGCAGAAAGAGTTATTTTACATATTGAAACTGCTGAATTTATACCTGATGATACAGAACTAACCTCATTGTTTATCCAGGTTCAAGATTTGATCAGGAACAGGCTCTGCCCTATGTACATAACACACATCCGATCCCATACGGGTCTGCCAGGTCCTCTAGCACAAGGTAATGCAGACATTGATCAGTTATTGATTGGTAGTGTGCTACAAGCCTCTGAATTTCATAAAAAACATCATGTTAATAGCAAGGGTTTGAAGAAAGAGTTTTCTATTACATGGCAACAGGCTAAGGAGATTGTAAAGAAATGCCCTACTTGCTCTTTCTATAACCAAACGCCACTGCCAGCAGGGGCTAATCCAAAGGGCACCCATAGGAATGAAATCTGGCAGATGGATGTGTTCCACTTTGCAGAATTTGGCAAATTGAAGTATGTTCACCACACCATTGACACTTATTCAGGCTTTCAGTGGGCAACTGCTTTAAGTTCAGAAAAAGCTGATTCAGTAATCACTCATTTATTAGAAGTCATGGCTATCATGGGTATACCTACACAAATAAAGACGGACAATGGTCCTGCTTATGCCTCTAGGAAAATGAAACGGTTTTTTGACTATTACAATATCAAGCATGTTACAGGTATACCATACAATCCTACAGGTCAAGCAGTCATAGAAAGATCAAATCGAACTATAAAAGATATGTTGAATAAACAGAAAGGGGTGGAAAACACCCCCAGAAATAGGTTACATAATGCTTTGTTAACCTTGAATTTTCTTAACGCTAATGAGAAGGGGACAACGGCTGCAGAAAGACATTGGATAATGGAAAAGTCTACTGAACTAAATCAACCAGTTTATTTCAAGGATGTGCTGACCTCACAATGGAAGCCAGGAGATGTGCGTTGGGGAAGGGGTTTTGCTCTTATCTCCACAGGTGAGGAAAAATTATGGATACCGTCAAAATTAATAAAGGTTCGGTTTGAAGAAGAGAAGCCACTTGGAAAAGATAAATAACAATTCATTCACAAGGATGGCGAGCATACTGATGGTAAGAAATACAGATAGGTTGGGGGCAGGGTTCTTTTCTTATCTCCACAGGAAAATACTCATCTTCAAAGAAATTAAGGGACCCTGAATATTTGATTATTGATGGATGGACACATTTTGTAAGACAGAAAGACTGAGGCACCAGTGAAGTGCAGCATCCCTTCACTGACATCAGTTACGCTCTAAGGATTGGCCCCTTTCCTGTGTGAGTCCATCTGTCTTTACAACAACTTGACAAGGCAAGAACAATCCATCATTTTTCTCATTTTAAAGATGCAATACCTGAAGCTTAAAGAAGTACACTGTCATGGCTGGAACAGAGTTGGTCTCTGTGACCCATGAGTGTCCCTACTGTGTCAGGTATGAAGCGGAGGGCTTGGGGATACAGCTTCCCTAAGCTCGTTCTGAACCTCCAGCATACCAAGCATGTCTGAGCCACACTGAGAATTGCCCGTGTTTCTACCAACACTGTTAAGATAAATAGGCAAGTAAGCTCTGGAAAGAAGCCTCTTACGTATCAGCAAGAAAGAAACAGACTAAGTATACAAAGGGAATAACTGGCAGTAAGGAATTTCAAGCTTTAAAAAAATTTAGCTTTCTCTGGGTCTTATTCTAAATGAATAATCTAAATGAATCATCTTCCTGAATTCATTCCTTATTTGGTGGAAACCAAAAGGAAATTTAAAAGTGTTGTTGAAAACACAGATAACATTTTCTAAGCAGTTTTATATTAACCTAATGTCAATGAAATGTAGCTATATAAAACCAGCTATAAATGAAGAGTTTCAAAATGTATAATAAAGGTAGAATCAAAGACAAACTTAGATCCTTTGTTTTAAAGTCACCTTCTATGGTTTAGGGTTTGAAAGCACTAGCTCTTGCAGAGGACCTAGGTTTAATTCTCAACACCCACATGGTGGCTCACAACCATCCCAGTCCTAGAGGCTCCAAGGTCCTCTTCTAGGCTCTGTGGGCACTACACACACTTGGTGCAGATATACATGCAGGCAAAATATCCATCTATAAACATAAAATAAATTTTACAAAAGTCACCTTGTTGCAAAGTTTGGTACTTCTATAAAAATGTATCCCCCTCCCAATATATATATATATATATTACAACCAAACAACTTACCTTTGGTTTTTTGATCAGCAGCCTGAAAAAAAAATCAGAAATGCTTTAGAAACGATTGTGTGGAATGCACATATTGATGACAGTTAATTAAGAAGACTTTCATTTTAGGCTTTTCTCTTTTAGTTTCTTTGAGACATGGAGCCGTGACTATAACTCACTGTGTTGAGCAGGCTTGCCTCAAACTCAAGGCACATTACTTAAGTGAAAACAAAGATGGGTGGTATAATTTGGTATACATGGAATGAAACAGAAATATGACTATAAGGTTTAATAAGGTTTAAAGAACTCTGAAAGACAGATTTTTAATTATGTATGTATATTTGTGTATATATGCGCACCTAGATGTGTGTGACCTTGCATGTGAGTGCATGTGCCCAAAGGGTCCAGAAAAGGGTACTGGATCCCTGGAACTGGAGTTACAGTAGGTGGCTGGAAACCTCTCAATGTGGGTGGCTATGACTGAACTTGGGTTCTCTGGAAAAGCAGCAAACGTTTTTAACTATTGAGACATCTCTCTAGACTGGTTTGTAGAACTTCTTTTTTTTTTTTAAGGATTATTTATTTATTATGTATACAATATTCTGTCTGCATGTATGTCTGCAGGCCAGAGGAGGGCACCAGACCTCATTACAGATGGTTGTGAGCCATCATGTGGTTGCCGGGAATTGTGTTTGGACCTTTGGAAGAACAGGCAATGCTCTTAACCACTGAGCCATCTCTCCAGCCCCTTGTAGAACTTCTTGTTTAAACATTTATAAATATGATTTATAAAGAATATTTACCAAAACTTCAAAAATTATTTCTAGCTTTTCTAATGCTGTCAGTTTCATGGCCCCTTCCTGATGTTTTAGTTGGAGCTGCTCTGGGCTGAACACAGTCCTCTTTCAGAAGGCATGAGCATTCTTGACACATCACCTATACAGCCCCTGGAAACAAGACTCTGGTGCGTCTGACTCTTTAGAAAAGACATTGTGCAGCAGTCATCCTAAACTCACTTCACTAGCCAAGTAGCTATTATTTACTAATTATAGATTTAGCATATTGCTTTAAAACAGTAGTAGAATCAAGTGTGGTCACGAGACAGTTACGCTAATGCAGATGCGACACACACGACTGCAAGGGCATGGAGGAAGAAATTCTAGCAATCAAGTGTGGTCACAAGATAGCTTCAATAACGCAGACGTGACATACAACCGCAGGGCACAGAGGACGGAATTCTGCAAACCTTTTTCTGAGCACCTTCCTTCTTTTTCTTGTCTTCCTGCTTTTTCTTTTTCTTTTCTTCCATCAAACGTTCCTCTTCTCGTGTTTCCTGTTCTTTTACCCTATTAAATATTTAAAAAATGGTATTAGTATGACGGCTGATTTAAAACCTATTAAAAGATGAAACAGCAACCGGGACTGGTGGCACAGGACTATTTGGGAAGCTGAGGCAGGAGAATCACAACTGGCCCACAGGGTAAGTCTGAGTCTGATCTGAGTGGGAGGGTGCTACACTGTACAAAAGGACTTGTTTGCTTTGTCTGTGAGAGGCCCTGGGTCTGAGACTCAACACTGGGTAGAGAATAGGGATAATATCAGTACACAAAGTCTTGGGCTAGACAGTGTCATATACAGAATGGAGTCACTCTGAGAGGATGTCAGAAATGGAGGTTCACCCAGGACTACAGCAATTGCCCTGCCTTTTTTTTTTTTTTTAAATAAAAAGTATCTCAGCTTTTTTTGTTTAGTTTGTTTGGTCCACATTTGTAGAGAAGCAAACTAGTGCTGAGCATTGTGTGAGAAATATGGAAGAAGGTACACCCCCCATCAAGCTAGTGCTTTTCAAAGTATTGTCTCAACCGACTGCCATCACCTGATTTTAAGTCAGAAATGGAGGATCACCCAGTACTATAGCAATTGCCCTGATTTTTTAGAAAAAATTGTTTTTATTGAACTATACATTTTTATCCACTCCCTTCCCTTCTACCCTCTCGCGTGACCACCACACTCCCAATTTACTCAGGAGATCTTGTCTTTTTCTCCTTCCTATGTAGATTCACATATGGCTGTCTTAGGGTTCTCTTTGTTGTCTAGGGTCGACAACTATAGGTTGGTTTTCTTTTATGGCTAAAAGCCACTTGTGAGTGAGTACATATTATATTTGGCTTTCTGGTCTGGGTTACCTCACTCAATGTTTTTCTCTAGATACAACCATTGGCCTGCAAATTTAAAGATATTAATTTTTGTCACTGTGTAGTACTCCATTGCGTAAATGTACCACATTTTTCTTATCTATTCTACAGTTGAGAGGCATCTAGGTGTTTCCAGGTTCTGGCTATTACAAATAATGCTGCTAAGAACATGGTTGAGCACATGTCCTTATGGTATGATTGAGCATCTGATGGAGGAATTTGATAGGCCAGTCTTTAGGTGGGTGGAGTAAACAGAACAGAATGCTGGGAGGAAGAGAAAGTGAGCTCAGACTCGATAGCTCTCCTCTCTGGGGCAGATGCGATGAAGCTCTGACCCAAGATGGACGTAGGCTAGAATCTCCCTGGTAAATCACCACCTCGTGGTGCTACACACATTAATAGAAATGGGCCAAGCAATGTTTATATGAATACAGTTTGTGTGTTGTTATTTCGGGGTATAAGCTAGCCAGGCGGCCAAGAGCAGGGCGGCAGGAATGCAGCCCGCAGCTCCTTCTGCAGAAAGCACTGTTTGGACATGCACCCAAAAGTGGTATTGCTGGGTCTTGAGGTAGGTTGTTTCCTAAGTTTCTGAGAAATTGTCATACTGAAATCCAAAGTGGTTGTACAAGTCTGCACTTCCACCAGCAATGGAGGAGTATTCTCCTTATCCCAAATCCTCTCCAGTATAAGTTGTCATCAGTATACTTGATCTTGGCCATTCTGACAGGTGAAGGTTGGAATCTCGGAGTTGTTTTGATTTGCATTTCTCTGATGGCTAAGGATGTTGAGCATTTCCTTAACTGTCTTTCAGCTATTAAAGATTCCTCTGTTGAGAGTTCTCTGTTTAGGCCAGTACCCCACTTTTTATTGGATTATTTGTTCTTTTGATGTCAAGTTTCTTGAGTTCTTTGTATATTTTGGAGATCAGTCCTCTGTCCGATGTAGGATTGGTGAAGATCTTTTCCCATTCTGTAGGCTGCCGTTTTGTCTTGCTGACCAATAAAGTGGCCCTATTAACAGAAGCACTGGGCTCTAGACCTGCTGCATTGATGATACCCACCCAATCCATACACTTAACCATCAACAAGTCCAGGACTCCTTTCCATGGATATGTAAGCAACTAACTGAGGACTGGCTGGTTGTGACTGGCTTGGGTCTTACAAGTGCTCCAGTTAAAATACAAGAAACCTGGAAGTGCTTCCTGCTGTTCAGCTCATCAAATCTACTGCTCAGTGCATGTGCCAGCATGTGGGGCTCCCTTCTAAACCAGATCTTCCTCTGTGGATACTCTATCAGCTTAGGGGCCACATCATTTTCTATAGTTAATTCTTTCACTATGTGGTCGAGGCTGGCCTGAAATTCATTATATAGATCAGACTGGCTTCAAACTCAGAGATCCCCCCTGCCTCTGCTTCCTGAGTGCTGGAATTAAAGGCTTGTGTCACCATGCTCGGTTTACAGCTAATCCTTTTATCATGGTTTATTCCTTGAATAAAATACACCCATTATACCACTGTGAGGTTTCTATATCACTACTGGACCTACACTAATACAGGTGGCAGGCACAGTTAACAGATAAATAGGAGGAATAATGTGCCCAAAAGTCTCAGTCAACCATCGTTTACCCATGCATAGACGTTGCTTTGTATTGAATAATTTTGCATTTTTAAATTTATCAATGTATTTTATATGTAACTACATATAAAAAAATTTCAACCTAGAGGTAGATTGTTCATGACAAAATACTATCATAATAAAATTGATATGGTGGGAATATCTCTCAATATTCTGTTTTCAAAACAGTGATTCCTCGGTCTTTGAATTCCAGTCAGAATTAACTCAGAAAGCTTTTTTTTAAAAAAAATATTTATTTCTTTATTATGTATACAATAGTCTGTCTGCAGGCCAGAAGAGGGCACCAGACCTCATTACAAATGGTTGTGAGCCACCATGTGGTTGCCAGGAATTGAACTCAAGACCTTTGGAAGAGCATGCAATGCTCTTAACCACTGAGCCATCTCTCCAGCCCTTAACTCAGAAAGCTTAAAAACATCCAAAACCAAGACTGCTGCTACTCATCTGGATGGAATCTTTGTGGGCAGGACCCTGGCATCAGCATATGTAAGGCTTTCAGATGACTCCAGAAGCTCTACATATTATGAACCTTGAAAAATGACTATTCGTTGACCTTAGAGATATTCTCCAGGAATGTTTTCATGGTAAAAGTTGTGTTCACACTATGTCATTCTAGGTATAGGTAATCCTAAGCATGACCAGGTATGCTCCAACCATGAAGCTTCAGCCACACATCTAGAAGAAAATAAAAATCATGCCAAGGGCAGGTAGGACTCTGTGTTAGAGAGGTATTCAACAGAAGGAGGAATAAAGGATTTCTGCCTAATTCTATTCATCTGTAAATTAATTAAGGCCAGCTACTCTTCAGACCAGGTAAGTGTTCCCCCTTTACTGCTCCTGTTTACATGACAAAGCACCCCAGAAGCAACCACTTCTTCCCCCAACTCCTACTATATAGCTGCTGGGGTTTTTTTATAAATTAAAAGAATCGACAATCTAACCACATTTTTATTTTGTAACCTAAGACATGCCCATTCCTCTCCTGTGTGTCAACGGTGTCATCTCAGAAGCAATGGACGCTGAAAGTTTCTTGGCAATTCTTAGGAACGCTCTTGCTGGGACTGGGAGCATAGTTTTGCCTTAGCACATCTATGGCTCTGGGTTCAATCCCCAGGTCATCACCCTCCCATAAAAAGAAAGTGGCTGCAGCTGTAGCTGGTGGGATAAGGGTGTGCACCAGCAAATCCCGAAATTGAGGCCAGTCTCAAACAGCCAAAACAACCCTGAACCAAACCAAAAGATTCACTTTTTATTTTTGGTGAGCCTAGCCTTTAATGGCTGAGCCATCTCTCCAGCCCATGTTCTTCTCTTTAAAAGTAATAAATGAGATGTATTTACTATTCCCTTTCTTCTGTGTTACTTAATGATCTATTCCAGTCAGTGCAGGGCTTGTTTTTTTCTTGCTGTTTTGGTAATGATGGATGGGGCCTAAGTGTTACAGCTCTGAGGGAGAAGGCTTTCCCAGTAGGGATGCTACAGTTCTGAAGGGAAAGGTATCCTGATAATCAGGAGCCAAGGAATACCACAAAGTCATGCACAAACCTCACACAAGAGATTTATTGGGAGAGACACAGAGGGACAGCAAAGAACTGAGCAGGGGGCAGACTTTACATAGAGTTTCAGTGTGTGTGTGTGTGTGTGTTGGTGAGTTTTCTTCAAGCATGTGAATGTAGCCAAGAAGCACATGGAGGTCACTTTTTTACTTTTTGTGGAACCTTTTCCTCCACTTTTGAGGCAGGATCTCACTGTATTGTCCCCCTGCCCTGGCTGGCTTGAATTTACTATGTAGATTAGACCAGTCTTTAACTCAGAGAGATCCACCTACTCCTGCCTCTCAACTACTGGGATTAAAGATGTGCACTGCCTTGCTCAGTGGATTATACAGAGATACACAACTGGCCAAAATGCAGAGAACACTGACAGTGGAGTGCCCGTTCCAATGGACACCCCTGCGATGCTGCAACCCTCACCCTGAAGCTCAGGGAGCATCATGGAAGAGGAAGCAGCCCAGGACCCCTGCAGATAGATAGCACTGCATAGACATGACAGGGCCAATGCGCCATGCACTCTCAACTACATGATACCCTAAACATGCAACGTGAACAGGGGAAACTGCATAAGGTCCTACCCCTAGATGAAGGGCTACAGGTCGTCAATGATGCTAAGAGAAGAAGAATCAGTTTCCTTCATGGACAAGCTCCCACATAGATTGTCCAATCCCAAGAAGTCAGCCCTGGACATCTGTTAATACCAACAATGCTAAATGGACTCAGCAGATTGCATATACATGTGTGTATATATATCCGAGTATACACACATAACATGAATATGTATAATAATAAAGAGGAGGTTGTGAATTTGGGAGGGAGGGAGTATGGGAGAAGTTAGAGGAAGGGGTGGCATGAGAGTAATGTAGATGCGGTACTCATATATGACATTCTCAAAAAAACCTAACACATTAGGGCAGAAAGACTTGCAGGTCAATTTGCTCTCAAATAAGTGACATATTCTGTATCTTTTTTTTTTTTTAATAAAAAGGCTTAGTAGTGATATTATTCCCAATGCCATATGGTTAGCATGCTTCCTCTTTTGGTGCGCTCCCCCCTCCCGGCCTCTATTTCTGTCTTTGTGAATTTGACCATATAACAGCTTACACAGCTGTGATTCTAACTCCTATGATGTCAGCAACGCTGACTACACTCCGATAGGCTACTGGCTCTGTGCATCTTTCCAGTATCCTACTGGTTATTTTTTACATTCAACTTTTATTTTGAGTCATTTTTTAATTAAAAATATTTTATGTGAGTGTCTTGCCTGCATGTATGTATTTGCACCGTGTGCATTCGTGAGCTAGTGGAGGTCAGAAGTGCGTACGTCTGATCCCTAGGAACTGGGATTACAGATGCTTGTTGAGTCACCATGTAAGTGCGGTGAACTGAACCTAGGTGCTTCTCAAGAACAACAATTGCTCTTAACTGCTGAGCTCTATCTTGAGATCATGAATCAGTCGTTTTGATGTGACTCAAACTGACAGGGTAGGAAGAGGACACTGACGAGCATAGTGAACCACTGACATCCTTACTATCCAGGGCTGTTCATGTCGATGTTTAATTCAGCCATTCCATGATTTGCCCTCGTGTAAATGCTTGCTCATATTGCTGGAAAATAAAAGTATCTCTTTAAGAAAGGGTGCATGGTGGTGCATGCCTTTAATCCTAGCACTCAGGAGGCAGAGGCAGGTGGTTTTCTGTGAGTTCTAGGCCAACCTAGTCTATATAGTGAGTTTCAGGACAGCCAGAGCTACATAGTGGGACCGTGTGTGTGTGTGTGTGTGTGTGTGTAGCGGGGGGGGGGGGGGGGGGGGGGGGGGGGGGGGGGGGGGGGGGGGGGGGGGGGGGGGGGGGGGACTGGAGAGATGGCTCAGCAGTTAAGAGCACTGACTGTTCTTACAACGGCCCAGGTCTGATTCCCAGCACTACCTCATAAATGCCTATAACTCCAGTCCCAGAGAATCTGACACCTTCCTCTGTCCTCTGCAGTTACTGCATGCACACGGTGCATGGACATATACACAGGCAAACACCTATATATGTAAAATAAAAATAAAGAAAATTTAAAAAAAAAAGAAAAAAGGGTATGTAGAGGTGAACCTCTAGAAACTGCATTAGCTTCCTTTCTGTTAGATTAGAGGCCTGGCTGGTCTAATATGTTAAGTTGAGAATTGATTAGAAGGCACCCTGCTGCTGCATCTCAGTACACAGTCCTGGGCAGAAGGACAAATCCTTTTTAGGTCACATGCTTTTTTTTCTGCAGATACATATGTGTCTCTTACATCTGAGTTCAGAAACTTCAGAAACTTCTATATACTCTCAGTGATTTTTGTGCTCACTATTCATGCTTAGCATTTGGCACATGGATGTTTTCAAGTTAGGTAAATCAGTTTCGTGTGTGTGTGTGTGTGTGTGTGTGTGCTGCAGATAAGAATGTAGGTCCTAAACCAGGAGCACTGGTGTACACCTTTAATCCCAGCAGACTCAGAGGCAGCTGGAGGAGGATCTTTGTGAGTTCAAGGCCAGTCCTGTCTACACAGTGAGTTCCAAGACAACCAGAATTACATAATGAGACCCTGTTTCAAAAACCTAAAACAAACAAATGAAAAATCCAGGTCCTGACATGCTGAGCAAGTACTCCATAGTCAAACTACATGGCCAGACCTTGGTTACTAAGATAAGGTCTTGTGTATAGTCTTAGTAAGCCTGGAACTTGCAATCTTCCTGTCTCAGCATCTTGAGTGCTGAATTACAGACATGCTCTGTGCTGGCTTCCTGAAAATATCTTCCTTTGGTTTTCTTCTTTTTTTCTGAGAATGGATCACATTATATAATTCAAGCTGGCATGAGTTTTGCCATTATCCTTCCTCAGCCTCCTCTATGTTGAGGAACACACTTGTACACCACAATACCTATCTGTCCTTCAGCTTTCTAAAGAGCATACTGAAACTTTCGGATGGTCTTGGATTGACCATGTGTAATTTTCCTTTTTAAGAAGTTATTTTCTAAACCGGGTGGTGGTGGCGCACGCCTTTAATCCCAACACTTGGGAAGCAGAGGCAGGTGGATCTCTGTGAATCTGAGGTCAACCTGGTCTACAAAACGAGTCAGTTACACAGAGAAAGCCTGTCTAGAATCAAGTTATTTTCTACTAGTGTGTGTGTGTGTGTGTGCATGAGTGCATGCATGTGTGTTTGGCTCTCTTAGGTCCTCCAAATCTATGGATACTTAAACATTTAGGTAACTTTCCCCTTTCTTGAATGCTTCATTCCCAACACCTTGTCACTGTTTTGCATATGCGAACCTGTCCTGTTCCAGCTGCAGGTTCCAGCTGAAGGCTGTCTCCATTTCCTACAAAATCACACTTCTCTGCTAGACTGAGGAGCTTTGTGTGCATGAATAGATGAGATTGATTTGATTGTGGATTCTGACCTTAGAAACATCAGTCAAGGAGCTGGCTGTTGTGCTAGAACAGCCTCAAATGCCAATCATATTATTCCCTCCTGGTTACCACACCTTTGATCTAGTATTAGGTACAAGACCTTAGCTGCCCAGAACTGCCCCACTGCTGGAGTTGTCCCAGACTATCTTGTACCCTGACTTTAACTTCCTTGTCGCGGGAGGTCCTTCCGCTCCTCCAACCAGTAGCTGCTGAGATACCAGCCCATTGGGGGTCTCTCTCTCTTTAAAAAAGCGGCTACTTCCCTAGCTCGCTCTCTCTTCACTTCCTGCTCCACGGGTGACTAGACTCCCTTCCTGGTTGCGCAGAGGGCTGTTGTCTGGGACGATGAGCTGTAAGCTTTTTCCTCTTTAAATAAATACCACCCTATTAATCATAATTCCAAACTGGCGTGGCATTGTTTGTGACTTACGCCTTCACTTCCTATCCTTATTCCTATTTTTGTTGTGTCCATTCTTACTGAAACTTCTATTTTCTGACTCTTCCATGTCCTTCCAAGCTGTTGTCATTACTTGCCTTCCTTAAGAGACTAAAGTCTCAGGACCATCTTATATATGTTCCTTAATCTAGTATCACAAGAATGGCATGACCAATGAAAAACATGTTACTAGTTCAGGAAGGCAACAGACTAAGGAGGGAGAGACTGATCATGTAACACGCATTTCTGGCCTGGAAATACAGCCATAAGCAAGGCACTGCACACACTCAAGGACACACATCTAAATGACTCTTGTACATCACTGTCATCAGTACTGCTCCCTGCCTGACAGTCAGGTCTACAGAACAGCCAGGGAACTCTGTGGCGGTTTTAAAACAGCTTCCTGTCTTCTGTTAGTGCCCTGGTGGTAGCCCTCTCTGTCTCTATGGCCCCAAGAAAAATCTAGAACCATCTAAAATTTACCAAGGACAAAATCTTCCATGAGCACATATTCTTTTCTGATATGATCAAGTAATAATTAGTAAGTTACTATCTCTCTTGTGGAGTTAGTAATATTATAAACTTGAATTTGGGGAGCTTCTGGACCTATGGGACAGTTCTGTAAAAGTCTAGTACGTACTGATTAAACAGGGAGTGGATCAGTGTTTTTAAAATGTTCTGATGTGTGTGTAGCTCATGTCTGTGTGTGCAGGTGTACATGGCAAATTGCACATGTGTGCATCCTTCTGGAGGCTGAGGCTGATGAAGGGGTCTTCCTCAATTTCTCCATTTTCTATACTGAACCTGGAGCTCACTAGGTTTTGCTAGTCTGACAATCCAGCTTGCTCTTCCTCCAGTAATTTTCTGTTGCCACCTCCTGTGTTGGAATTACAAGCAACACACACACACACACACACAAACACACACACACACACAGCCAGCTTCACAGTCCTAGAACATTTATTTATTTTTAATTTTTATTTTATAGCTAGAAACTTACTATGTAATCTAGGCTAGTAGGGAACTTGCTATGGAGACCAGGTTAGCCTCAAATTAGATCACATGTAGCCTGCTTCTACCTCCCTAGTGCTAAGTTAAAGGCATGAACCACTCTGCCTAGCTTCATTTGGAGGTGGAGGTGCCTTTGTTTCTGATCTCATTGACCTACCTTAACTCACTGTTTTACTCTGTCTATATCCTCCACTCTCCTGTGTATTTATTTCCACCACCTCCAAACAGTTCATGCCAACTACCAAGTCTCCATCCGTCTGAGTTTTACAAAGGATTTAATAGTTTTGTAAAACTGGGACCCTGCTACACATTTCATTTTGCATCCTTCTTGTCCTATTGTATACCTATGATGAAAGAATTCCCCACCCCAGTTGACAATCAAACCCACTCCTTAGTGGTTCCTTACCATACTGTGGTGTGACTGCTGTCAAAATGCACTCAATCGTTCCTCCACTCATACACGTTCACTTGATTTTCAGCTTACTGTTACTGCAAAGGAAACCTTGCTCCCCTGCCCAGTTTCTCTTAGGGAAAACAGCATTGCTCTGATTGGCAGGTGCAACTTCTGTTTCTATAGTAGGAACTAGGTAAGGAGGAAATGTGATACAGGGCTCTAAGGCTGGCGCCAGGCTGGACATGAAGTATCTGTGAGACAAACGGTGGATGGTGGGATCATGGGGATAGCTTTGGCTTGAGCTAAGAACTAAGGCATTTAGGAGGCAGAGGCAGGTAGATCTGTGAGTTTGAGGCCAGCCTGGACTACAGAGCGAGTTCCAGGATAGGCCCCAAAGCTACAGAGAAACCCTGTCTCGAAAAACCAAAAGAGTCTGGGATTTCAGTACGTATGTTTCCTTTATTCTTAAACCATCTAACAGTCATGAGATTGGAGGGTGCAGCAGTCAGAAGGGAGGGAAGGAAGAGTTTCTTTCCAAGGCTCTATGGCCACATGTCAGCTGTCTGAAACCACATTTCCCCAGAGAAACAAGTGTTTTTTTTTTATTATTATTATGTATGCAGTGTTCTGCCAGCATGTATCCCTGCAGGCCAGAAGAGGGCACCAGATCTCATTACAGATGGTTGTGAGCCATCTGGAAATTGAACTCAGGACCTCTGGGAGAGCAGCCAGTGCTCTTAACCTCTGAGCCATCTCTCCATCCCGAGAAACAATGTTTTAAAAAACAAAAGAAATTATGTAGCTGGGAACTCAGCTATTCAATGTAAAACCAATCCAGACAGGAAATGCTCCAGATTTCTTGACTTTTGTTAATTGATTATTCCCTGTATTTATAAAGTAGGAGTCAATAAAAGGACCTGAAATCTAAACCATTCCTCATCCTGAGTTTCTTCTACACACATGAACCCACATCCTGGGGTTAGTCTGGCTAGAAAGTTCATTTCATCAAAGCATTATCTATCTCATTCAACTCATTATGTAAGTGAGAAAAGGGTACATCATCGTTTAGAAATCTGGGTAGCTGGGTGGTGGTAGTGCATGCCTTTAATTCGGGGGGGGGGGGGGGGACATGATGGAACACAGATGACAGGTAGACCTCTGAGTTTGAGGCCAGTCTGGTCTATAAAGGGAGTTCCAAGACAGCCAGGGTTACACAGAGAAACTCTGTCTTGAAAGCCAAAAATTAAAAAAAAAAAAAAATCTGGCTAATTCAGGAAGAATTTCTTTGCAGTGTTTAGGTTAGAAGGGGCTGGTAAATGTTATCAAACAAACTAAAAAGAGAAGAGGGGAGGAAATGGCATCTTGTCCAGACTAAATTCAACTTCTGTTACCTGCTGTGCTCAGGAAGCCTGTGCTCGACTCTAAGAGCTGTATGAGAGAATGGGTCAAGACAGTCAAAGATCTCGAGAGGGAAAATCTGATTGGAAAGGCCCAGCAGGGCCTGAGTAACACTGAGTACTTGATAGAATTTCCATAGTCCTGGGAGCGAGAGCCATAGGATTGAGTTCCATGGAAATTTCCAGTCACTAACACAGAGTATGGACACAGTGCTTAGAACTCTTGGGTTACTTGGCAGCAAACCTTTGAAGTAGGGTGTGGACCCATGCACTAAATGATTCTGAAGGACAGGACCAGAAGGTGAGGAAGCATCACCCCTAAGGATCAAAGGGTAACAAGGTGACAGACTCTCTTCCTCTTGAGTGTGAAAGGAACAACCTGTGATTTGCTTCTAACCATCAGAGTACAGCAAAGGTCTATGTCACTTCCCTCCCTCCCTATGGACAGAAGCCTGGTTCTAGCAGACTGTCTGAAGTCTCCCTCTTGACCAGGGCTTTGAAGACACAGCTCACTGTTAATCTCACTGCTGCAAGGACTTGACTTTTGTCAACTCTGGCCTGAGGAAGACTGAGGGGTGATCCTTCTTCAGAGAAGCCTTCAGGGGAAACCCAGCCCTGCCTTAACTACCTCTAACCCTCAGAAGCTGTGGAACACTGAATGGGTATTGCTGTAAGCTACCACGTCCATAAACTTGTTAGACAGCATAAGAAAGTAATACAATAAGTAAGAACATCTGAGGCTGACCAAGAAAGTAAGCAAGCCCACAACAGACTCTCTTTTTGCTGATTTACCAGACAAAGACTAAGAAAATGCAAAACACAAATAGAGAGGAGCAAGCACAACTATGTGGACTCCCCAAAGAGGAGCTGAAATTTAGGAACTCAACCTGGCTGGAGGTAACTTTCTCATCTCTCTTCTCTCACATTCTGACCAGGGTACAGGTTGCCTCAGAGTTGTGCTGTGGTAGGGGCAGCCAGGCAGCTCAAGTGGACAGAGCCCCTAACCCCACTCCCCCCCACCCCCGTTTCCTCAGTGGAAGAGAAGAAAGAAGGGAGCTAGCTGGGATGGAATAATGCCAGGGAGGAGTCAGCTAGGAAAGGGATTCTCCCTTTTCTGGTACTAGCTTTCACAGCCTGGGCTTACTGCTGACTCCACTGTCACAGTGGACACAGACAGCACAATCAGGCTGTGAGAAGTGCAGTGCAAGGTCAACACCCTCTCAATCTCACACCCATTCCCCAGTGCCCCGGGTAGTGAGTGAATGGAGGCCTGGAGTCTGTGCGCACAGAGTGTAATGTCAACTATGGTCTGGACCCAACTGTGACCTTTACTTTGGAATGTGGAGAACAGTCAAGAGATCTGAGCAGTAGCCTTCAGCTTTCCAAAGGAACCCTGGATTACTGCCATTTGATGCTAAAATAGGCTTCAGCTCCAAGATTCAGTTGTTAAGATTTACTACTATGGGACACTTGCTCAACTATGTTCACAGCAGCTTTATTTGTAATAGCCAGAACCTGGAAACACCCTAGATGCCCCTCAACCGAAGTATGGATAAAGATAAATGTAAATGTGGCACATTTACACAATGGAGTATTACTCTGCTGTTAAAAACAATAACATCAGGAAATCTGAAGGCAAATGTTGCGAGAGGTTCTTCCGCTCCTCCAGCCAATAGCCGCTGAGATACCAGCCCATTGGGGCGTGGTCTCTCTCCCTTTAAAAAAGCGGCCACTTCCCTTCTCTCTCTCTCTTACTTCCTGCTCTGCTTCCCGTAACTAGACTCCCTTCCTGGTTGCATGAGGGCTGTTGTCTGGACGGTGATCTGTTTTTTCCCCTTTAAATAAATAACCATTCTATTAATCATAATTCTAAACTGGTGTGGGACTGTTTTTGACTTACGCCTTCACCTTCAGGCAAATGGATAGAACTAGAAAAAAAAAAATTCATCCTGAATGAGGTAACCCAGGCCCAGAAAGATAAACATGGTATGTTCTCACTCACAAGTGGATATTAACTGTGGAGTAAAGAATAGACATGCTCAGTTCACAGACCCAGAGAGGCTAGGTAACAAGGAGGACTGGGGGAGGGGGAAGGAGCACATGGATCTGTTTGGGAAGGGGAAATAGAAGAGATCTCTCCTAGTTGGACTGGGGGCAGGTGGGTATAGGAACTTGAGGGATAGGTTAGGGACAGAGGGGCAGAATGCTGAGTGAGATGGCTGGAAAGGGGGGTTTTATGGGGTTGGGTAGAAGCTTGATGCAAGGGAACCATCTATGAGTCTACAAGGATAGCCCCAGCTAAGAAAGACTCTTGGCAGCAATGAATGCATAGCCTGAACTGGTCATCTCCTATGATCAGATTGATGACTACACAGGTTGTCATCAGAGAGCCTTCATCCAGTGACTGATGGAGGCAGATTCAGAGACCCATGGCCAAACACTGGGTTGAACTCAGGGAGTCTTGCTGAGGAGAGGGAGGAAGGATTGTAGGAGCTGAGGGAGGAGGGTGTCAGGGATATCCAAGGAAAACCCACAGAAATGGCTAGCCTGGCTCATGGGTACTCATAGAGTCTGAACCAACAACCAGTGAGCCTGCATGGCACAGACCTAGGCCCTCTGCATATAAGTGAAATACTGTGTAGTTTGTTCTATCGGTGGGACTCCAGCAACAGAAGCAGGCCTGTCCCTGGTGCTTTGACTGGCTTTTAGAACCCATTCCTCATTCTGGATTGCCTTGCCCAGCTTAAACACAGGGGGAGGGGCTTGCTCTCACAGCTCTTGATATGCTTTTGCTGATGCCCATGGGAGGCTTACCCTTTTCTGAGAGAAAATGGAGGAGGGGTGGGAGGAAGGTGGGGAGGTGGGACGGGAGGCTGTAATCAGGATGCAAAATAAATTAAATTAAAACACATATAATCGGAAAAGAAACCTGAGTATATAAATTAAATTAAAAAAAAAGATTTATTACCATGGCCTCAACAAAGAAAGATATAGATCCCAGCAGCAACCCTCAGTTTATCCCACTTAAGAAACAATGCCCCCTGCTGCCCACCTTAGAGACACATCTCTCTGAAGCTTGACTCCTGGTCACCAACTAAACTGGTTCAACAGTTTTGCTGGCTTTCCTGTCAAATATGGTGATCACCTACACATATCAACACCCTTTCCTTCTGCACTGGTAACTGCACCTCAATTTCCTGCACAGAGCTACTTCAATCCAAAGTCCTTGAGGGGCAGTATCTTCAGGGAAGCACTGGGTGTGTAGCTAATCAGCAGGCAGCACAAACTGGGCTACAGTGCTTGGACTCAGGGATGGTTTAACACGAGGAGTATCCAGAACTACAGGCTAGAAGCTGCAGTAGGCTTCTCTCAGCTAGAGATCCCAAAATAAAGGCAAAAAACAGAAAGCTGAATTCAGCCTGTATGGGCATGGCCTAAGTCAGAACATATTCCTGAGCCCACTGGCATAGAGCCTGCCCTCTAAGCTAGGGAAGAGCTTGAGCTTCACCAGGCAGTTAAGATGGTAGGGAGGCAGCATGTGGCTGGGAGCATTATCTGCACTGTTGGCAGTCCCCTATCCACCAGAGGCAGGTGCTCAAGTCTCTGCTGTGATGTGGGAGTGTCATATATCAATCTGTTGATTTCATTGATTAATTAATAAAGAAACTGCTTGGCCTGATAGGTTAGAAAATTAGGTAGGCGGAGTAAAAAGAACAGAATGCTGGGAGGAAGTGAGGAAGACGCTCCTCTCCTCTCCAGGGCAGACACGATGAAGCCAGCCGCCAGGTCAGACATGCTGAATCTTTCCCGGTAAGACTGGTGCTACACACATTAAGAGAAATGGGTTAATCTAGATGTGAGAATTAGCCAGTAAGAGGCTAGAGCTAATGGGCCAAGCAGTGTTTAAATGAATACAATTTGTGTGTTGTGATTTCAGGTATAAAGCTAGCCGGTGGCCGGGAGCTGGGAGGTAGGAAGTGGCCCGCAGTTCCTTCTACACTGGTGGGGGCTAGCTTTTTGTCTGGGCAGTTCTTGCAGCTACCTCTACCTGACCAAAGTTCATTTTTGTTCTCCCCTAAATAACTGTTATTTTCTATCGCATGTAACTTAATCCTAAAAGCCAGGGTTATCAAAAGTCCATATATTTATCTACATTTATATAATCTAGGCTTGCCCAGAAAGACTAAGTACTAACCAGATGCAGCATCATTAACTACAATTTGCCTTAAAATCAATCTCATTCAGCAAACATCTGAATCACTAAAAACCTTGGCGTTACTCTATTAACAAGCCCAACTCTGTGCGTACGTGTGTGAAGGCCAGAGATGTTTTCTTCTATCATTTTCTACCTTGTTTTCATTTGTTTCTTCTTTTTGAGATAGGGTTCCTCACTAAATTTGGAGCTCACTGCCCAAAATAATTAGTCAGCAAGCTCCAAGGACCTACCTGCCTCTCCTCTCATAGTGCATGCACTATACCGTGCTATTCTGCGGGTGCTGGGGAGCTAACTCAGGTCCTACTCTTTTAGAGCTTGCGCTTTACTGACAGTCATCTACCAGACTGGGGGACATTTATTTGTTTTTGTTCTGTTTTTTTTTGGGGGGGGGGGAGATTCTCCTGTAGCCTAGGCTGGCCTCAAACTCCTGATCATCCTGTCACTGTGCCTGGCTTATGTGAATGTTTTTTATATCACAATTAAGTTCAAGAAAGTCTCACTTTTTATTTGTTTACTTAATTTTGAGGCATTATGTAGCTCTAATATGTAGCTCCAGCTGTCCTAGAACTCACTATGTAGACTCTGTTGGCTTTGAACTCACAGACAGCTGCCTGCCCCTGCCTCCTTAGTGCTGGGATTAACTGTGTGTACTACACCACACCTGGCCTCTAGTCTCAAATTTTAAAATCACAGTATAATTTTAACAACACTCCATTTTCACATACATATTTCAAATATGGTTTAAATAGGAAACTCACAACTCATTTTTGAGAGGCAGTAGCCTCTGCTGGCTCATCCTGCTGTTCATGCTACAGTGGTTGGTTACTACCAACAAGCTCTCACGGCTTGCTGGGAAATCTGACAATACATACTATATACTCACTCATGATCAGCACTCCCAGCTGCTGAGGTGTTTGGAGGTGGGGAACTGGCTGGTTATTCATTTATTGGCCCCAGTGCCAACTTCTGCTTCTTGCCTGCTCTGTGAAATGGATCTGTGACATTTAATTACTTTTCTTTTCACCAGCTGGCACCATGTTCAGCTTCTCTGGCAGAGGGCGCTAGAGAGAAGTAGACAAATTTACCTCCCAGCTGGGTGCTCCAAGGCAGGTTCCTGCAAGCACAATGCATAGGGGCTCCAAGGAACTGCTTTCATAGTGCACTGTAGCTCTCTGGCAAATTGGGTCTACATGGCAGGCACCTCAGAGACTTCTCTGCCATACCAGTGATGTGGACTCCAAAAGGATGCCCAGCTCATCTTCCCCACTACTCCAGCCCTGGATACACTTAATGACTCTTCGGGATTGTTTTCCTTGTTCAGATGATTACAGGTTTGTTTGTTTTCTCTTAACTGAGAGAAACCTTCAAATGACAGCTTATTTCAAAGCCTGCCAATAAACTGAGTTTAAAAATACTTTCATACCAATAAACAAAGTCACAGATGTGTTTAAATAATGAATAAATTAAGTCAGAGTATAAAGCTATAAACTGAATTTAAATACCATCACGTAAAACTGGAATCTCAGACCAACAGGCAGAGTGAAAGGAGCACTGTTGAATTTATGTCATTTCTAAGCTCTAAAACTGGGGATACATGTGGGTTTAGGAACCGTTCTCCCTTCATGACTGTGAAAGAGAGGACAAAGCCCAGCACCAAAGCCTCAGGCCGACACTGAAGCGATGAAGCAAGCCTGCAGCAAGCCATCAACATGGGAACAAGACCGAGACTGCCAGTCACCAGTCTCCAGGGGACCTGCCTGTTCAAAGCCCCTACAATTCTGTGGACTAGAAGAGCTGTTAACACCGACATTCAGCTTCAGGAGTCATTAAGCTAACTTGTGCTCAAGCTGGATTCTAATTTGGGAGAGGCAGGAGGCAGACAAGACCTGGGCAGAAATAGCTTGATGACAATCTCCACAAAGGAAAAATCAAATATAAAAAAAGATGATACCACCCTCCACCCCATCCCTTGATCTAGAAATAGCTAAAGCTGAGTGCTTGCCTTCAAAGTAAGCAAAGGTATATGCTCAACACAGTGAATAGATATTTCGCTAACAGTCTCTATAATGAAACTTAAACAGAAAAGGTTTCTGTGACTAATTGTAACTGCAGGAAAGAAAACCATTTAGTACCAAAAATACTGACAGTTTCCACTGAAACATGAAATGTAGAAACTCCCAGAAAATACCCGACAAACACTTGTTAAAATTATTATTTTATTTTCAATTCCGCATCAGATTCAGATCAGAGGAGAAACAAGGTCTAAATAGATTTAGAGCACCAGTTCTTGAACGCCCTTTTCACAGGGGTCACATATCAGATATCTTGCATATCAGAGATGTACATTATGACTTATAACAGTAGCAAAGTTACAGTTATGAAGTAATTATTGCTAAATGAAGATAAATTTATGGTTGGGGCCACCACAACATGAGGAACTATATTAAAGGGGCAAAGCACTAAACTGAGAACCACTGATCTAGAGGAAGCACGCAAGACATAATGGTATTTTGTCTTTATTCTTTTGCTCAGCAAACACAAAGCCATATACTCTTTACTGGACTGAACAGATGAGACCAGAGGACCTCTCACTTTATGAAGAGTGTTTCCTGCCAGCAACGTGTGTCTCTGCTCCTCAAGTTCCTACCTGGAAATCACTGCCTTCAAGTGACAACGTGAGCCTGCAGGGACCATGTGGCTGACACCAACACATACAAAAAAAGCAAATCTTCCCTGTTATTCTCATAAAATCAGCGTATTATCAGCTGATCACATCCACAAGGAAGCAACAAATAAATGTAGGCTGCTCAGTTCTCTTTCTCCAGGGGCACCACAGTGAACAAAGCCTGGGACTTCAGTTTCTCCCAAGTGCAATCAGTAAGTTTAAACTGTCACTGTGACTGAAATTTCCTAAGTGACACTGATATAAGTGAGGAACTTGAAGGAAGATCCAGATAGGGGTAGAGAGGTGGCTCAGAGGTTAAGAGCACTGGTAGCTCTTGCAGAGCTCCTGGGTTCAATTCCAGCAACCACATGAGGCTCACAACCATCTATAATGAAATCTGGTGCCCTCTTCTGGCCTGCAGGCATACATGCAGGCAGAACACTACACAAAATAAATCCAGACAAAAGCACATCTTCTCTGTAAACACACAGTGGCCTCTTGGAGAAGGTGGCACACATCATACACACAAGAGCATGCACAGAAGTCAGGCTTCAAGTTTCTCCACAGGCACCCACCCAGGATTGTTACAATCCTAAAAGGTGCAGTAACTGTCTTCACCGCACAGAACTGGTTTGGGCTCTACACAGCAGCTAGGGCCCGAGATCCTGCTGCTCATCAATAGTACTGTGACAAGCTCCCTAACGCCCAGTCATTGCCACTTGTGATTCCTTTACTGGTAAGGTATTCTCTTTAAGGCAACAAAATGACATTCAGCTAAAGCCACAGATGAGGTGGGAAATTGGTGTTCTGTTAACTGATACTGATTGCACTGTGCCTCTTGAAGGCCTGGTTTCTGTCCTCAAGGAGCCGTCATCACAGCCATTTAAACAATGGGGTCATCAATGAGATCTCAACATTTTACATCTCTACAACTTTATGTCTCTGAGGTAAAGTATAAAAGCTTGGACTGGGGGCTGGAGAGATGCCTCAGCGGTTCTTCCAAAGGTCCTAAGTTCAATTCCCAGCAACCACGTGGCCTGGTGCCCTCTTCAGGAATGCACAGAGACAGAATATTGTATAGATAAAAACAAACAAACAAACAAAAACTTGGGCTGTAGCTCAGTTGGTAAAGCATTTGACTAGAATACATAAAGCCCTGGGTTTAATCCCATAGCACTGGGTATGGTGACATGTGCCTATAATCCCAGCACTTCAGAGAGGAAGGCAAGAGAAAAAAAATTCAAATAAAAAATCGTCTTCTGCTATACAGTGAGTTCAAGGCAAGTCTGGCCTACACAAACCCTGTCTAGAAAAAAATTATAAACAATTTCCTGGTCCAGAAAGATAGGTAAGCAGGTACAGGCAGAGTACTACAAGGCCTGGACCATACTCAATCCCAGAAACCCACCTGGTGGAAGGAAAGAACTGACTCTCGAAAGTCAAGCCGCCCTCTGACCTCCACCTGCATGCTGTAGTAGGCATGCATACATACAAAATAAACAAAATAAAATGTAATTAAAGTTTTCCTCAAAAATAAAAATATTACCTCTTTGTCATTTATCTCCACACACACATACTATTAAATAAAATTTAAATATATAGTACCCAACAAGTGATTTGATTCCAGTGTGAAATGTACACTGGAGAGCCTGGGTTAAAATGCTAATTATTTCTGAATCTTGAGCTCTACATATACTCAGACAAAAGCAAAACAAAGCAAAGGCTGGAGGGAAATGTGTGTTTCTAATGAGATAGTGGCTGGAAGTTCATCAGTAATCCCCGGTGCAAGAGTAGATGCAGGGACAGACAGGTGTACAATGGGACACTCTTGAGGCTGAATGGTGCAGTGAGAATAAACAGATGTTAGACATCTACCTAGCATGAGGTCACAGGGACACAGTAAACCACCATGCTAATTTACAGACTCAACACGCTGTGGTCACTGGGTTGGAGAGAGGGCTCAGTGGTTAAGAACGTGTGTTGTTCTCACAGAGGACAAAGGTTTGATTCCTAACAACTATATCAGGTGGCTTACAAATGCCTGTTAACTCCAGAAACGGGGGTAGGCACCTGAACATACACACAATTAAAAATGCAATTTAAATGTTTTCATGTTTTTTTTGTGTGTATGGGTATTTTGTGTACACGTATGTCTATGGATGAACCTGTGCAATACCAACAAAGGCCAGAAGAGGGTGTCAGATCTCTTGGGACTAGAGTTAAAGATGGTAGTCATGTGGGTTCTGAGTCAAACTCCCGGATCCTCTGAAAGAGCAGCCAGGTGCTCTTAATCTTAACCGCTGAGTTGCCTCTCCAGCCCCTTCACTCACACACACACACACACACACACACACACACACACACACACACAGAGAGAGAGAGAGAGAGAGAGAGAGAGAGAGAGAGAGAGAGAGAGAGAAAGAGCACACACACACACACAGATGAGCACACACACACATTTTTGAGAAAGATCTCACTAAGTAACCCTGGCTGATCTAAAACTTGCTATGTACACTAGGCTGGCCTCAAACTCAAGCGTTCACCTACCTCTGTTCCCCACACCTATCCCAAGTGCTTGGATTAAAGGTGTGCACCACCACTACCCAGCATTACAAAAATTTTTATGAGATTTTCATATGCAGAAACTTTGCTATTTTATTTTCCAGTTTTCTTCAATTATTTTTTCTCACACAGATGGTACTTTCTTTATAATTACTTCAGATATCAAGAGGAGACTCTACCTTTCTTTCTTAAGCAGTTAAGAGAATACCTGGCGATCACTTGGTATCCCAGGACTAAATGACCTTAACTCTACGCATCCATGGATTTGTGACTCCTTCTTGTCCCCTACTGAAGCCATGTAACAGACGAACTCTACTAACACCTGCACACATCTGTGGGAACCACACTAACATTCCAATGTCATAAAACTGTAGGGACTGCTATTATTTATTTCCATTTTAAAAATTCTTTATTCTTAGCCGAGGCCTTTAATCCCAGCACTCGGGAGGCAGAGGCAGGTGGATCTCTGTGAGTTCGAGGCCAGCCTGGTCTACAAGAGTTAGTGCCAGGACAGGCTCCAAAGCTACAGAGAAACCTTGTCTCGAAAAAAAAAAATTCTTTATTCTTTTAATCTTTTAAGTGAAATTCACAATCATCTTGTTATGTTTCAAAAAGAAGAGCATTATGTAGGGCCAGGGAGATGGCTCAGTATGGTTAAGGCTCAGTTCTTGCTACTTAAACCTGATGACCTGAGTTCATCCCCGAAACATACAGTGAAAGGAGAGAACCAACCTCTAAAGTTGTCTTTTAACTTTCCCTATGCATGAATCACACACCACATCCACCCTACTCCTTCCCACCACCACACACCTGCTCTCTCTTACACACACAATAATACAGTATTTTTTTTTTTGATTCAGAATTGAACCAAGTGTAGTACCCATGCCTTCGGTTCTAGTCTTCAGGAGGCAGAGAGTGGCAGACAGAGCTCTGTGATTTCAACTCCAGTCTGGTCTATAAAGAAGAGTTCCAGGCCAGTAGGGCTACATACTAAGATCCAATCTCAGAATAAATAGATAAAAATAAAAAAACAGGAAGGGTTATAAACTCCTATGATCCCAGCACCCAAGTGGTAGAGGCAAATCCTGGATACACAGCAATACTTCATCTCAAAAGCCAAGCCTAGAATTGCTTTAAAGCAAAGCTTACTGAAATGAAAGCTCTGTGGGTTTTATTTTTCACATTTTTTTTTTTTGAGACAGGGTTTCTCTGTATAACAGTCCTGGCTGTCTCAGAACCTGCTTTGTAGACCAGGCTGACCTCAAACTCACCAAGAGATCCCTGCCTCTTGTCACCACACTGCCCTAAGCAAGTGCTTGGATTAAAGGTGTATATCACCACTACTCAGCTTAATTCCTACATTTATGAACAACCCTCCATCGCGTCCTTCCCTCTCAGTGACATTGTCACTATGTTTGTGTTAGTGAGTAATGAAACCCAGGGCCATACCCATATCATAACCAGTGAGCTATACCCCACTTGGTTTCTTCCACATTTACTTTTCCTTCCTTCCTTCCTTCCTTCCTTCCTTCCTTCCTTCCTTCCTTCCCTCCCTCCCTCCCTCCCTCCTTCCCTCCTTCCTTCCTTCCTTCCTTCCTTCCTTCCTTCCTTCCTTCCTTCCTCNTCCTTCCTTCCTTCCTTCCTTCCTTCCTTCCTTCCTTCCTTCCTTCCTTGATTTTCGAGACAGAGTTTCTCCGTAGCTTTTGGTTCCTGTCCTGGAACTAGCTCTTCTAGACCAGGCTGACCTCGAACTCACAGAGATCCGCCTGCCTCTGCCTCCCGAGTGCTGGGATTAAAGGCGTGTGCCACTACCATCCCACTCCACATGTACTTTCTATACCCAGTAAGTTCACGTCTGTGTTTCATGATTTTAATATGTTCTTATGTATAGGACCAGATATTAATTGTAATATCTACTAAATGGTAGGCATCTAGTAAAAGGATCTACTTACCTACTGTCATTTTTCCTTTAAAAACTAGCTAGCTGGGGTTAGAGAGGACTCAATGGTTAAGAGGGATTTGCTGCTCTTGCAGAGGACCCAGGTTCAGTTCTTTGCACCTATAGCAGTTAATAACTGCCTGGACCTCCAGTTCCAGGTGATCTGATGTCCTTTATAGTGTCTGTGGACTCATGCGTCAGGTGGTGCAAATATATACACTCAGGTACATACACACACACACACACATACCCCTTCTAGATAGTTAAGCACCTAGCTAGGTACAATTTTCAAGAGATGTGCAGGTCTAATTTAAGTCCCTAATCAGTTGACTTCAAGACAGAAGATAGCCACACAAACCCTCTGAGCCTGGATTTTGTGAATAGAGGCAGGAGAGTAAGTTTAAAGTCTGATGAGGACTTAAAGCAGCTGCTGACTTGAAGGTGAAGAAAGAAGAGAATAGGAAGTGCATTTCTGACAGCCAGAAAGGAAACTATGACCTGCAACTTCAAGGAACTCAACTTTGCTAGCAACATGAATGAGCCAGCAAGAAGAATCTCTGCCCTATAGGACTGTGACCTACAACCTCTAAGCTGTGGTCACTTGCTACAACACAACAGAAAACCAACACAACTGCCCTGTTTAACCACCCTGGACTCTGGAGACAAAGTTGAGGACTAAGTAGAAATACTGTTCAGGAGTCTTGTTTTGTTTTTTTGAGGCAGGGTCTCACTATACAGATCTACCTGGCCTGGATCTCACTAAGAGGCCAGGCTATCACAAACTGTCATGTGCCACCACACCCAGTCCTGTTCACAAGTTTTAATAGTCAGGAATAGGAGGAGTCAGGATCATCCTGGTACTTAGAACTGAGTAGACTTTTTAAAATTTATTAATTTATTTGGCTTTTTGAAACAGGGTTTCTCTGTATAGCTTTTAGAGCCTGTCCTGGAACTCACTCTGTAGACCATGCTGGACTCCAACTCACAGAGATCCGCTTGCCTCTGCCTCCTGAGTGCTGGGATTAAAAGTGTGTGCCACCACTGCTCAGGCTGGAGATTTTAATATAAAGAACTGTTAACTATTTAAAAGCGGGTATGTTTAAGGGGTTAAAACAGGGCCTGAAAGGGCAGATATTTACTACATACAAGATGAGTGTGTCTGTGAATCTGAAAGGTGCTAAGAACTGCAAAGAACACCCAACTCTCTGCAGGACTGAAGAGGATGTGGCCCCATAGGGCACACAGCGGCTGGCTCTACAGTCAGAATGATGAAGGAATCCAGCTGAGGGCACAGGTCTGCATTGGTCCATACAAGAGTCATCTAAGTAGGCAGACTTCACGGCAGGTGTGGAGAGCTGCTTTGTAAGTGCCAGAACGAGTTTCCCCACAAACTCCTCTAGACAACTCTTTAAGTAGCTCCATCAGAAGCAAGCACACTAAAGGAGGAAAGAAGTCTCCTCTGTCTATCTCCTCTTTCTGTCCCTGCACTACCTTTTATTGAGACCTAAAATGAAGCCAAGTAGCTAAAGTGAAATGTTCACAGTGCTGGCTACACTTAAAGCAGGGCAAGTCAGGAGGTGGTGGTGCATGCCTTTTATCCCAGCACTAGGGAGGCAGAGACAAGGGGATGTTAGTTCAAGGCCAGCCTGGTCTATAGAGCAAGTTCCAGGACAACCAGAGAGCTACACACTGAGAAACCCTGTCTTGACCCCACTCCCCAACAAAAAAAGCTTTTTTGGGGATATGGATTTATGAGACTTGGAGCTTAGAAGACAGCCTACTATTGGCAATCTATCCCCAGATGCTGGCTTCTATAAACCCTGAAAGAAGATGCATTTGAACTCATATAAAGCATCAAAACAATATTTGCACCCAATGATGTTCTGACCTTCTCCCTTAAATAAGGATCTGACTTAATTACATATTACAGTTCAACTACAACCCCACTGAATAGTCCCTTCTGCAAAGATAAAACTGTTGAACTAAGTTCCAAATGTACATATAGAACATGGGCGACCGAAGAGCAAAGCAGTTACGCCTGGCTTCCTCTTCCATTGCCCAGCCCATGTTTCCTTTGTCCTCTTCCAGAACCTCAGCTGGCCAGGGCTCTCATGGTGATTCTATCACTAACCCAGTGTAGGAAAGACTGCCTAGGGCATGGCATCACCAAAGCTTAACACAAGCTACAAGAACTACACACATCTTCAACTGTTTGGTTGCCAGTGCTCTGGTTTTTGCTGTCTTACAGTGAGTAACACTGTAGCCTCTCCTTGCTCTTCATTCTTTTGTTTTTCTATGCTTCCACTGAAGAAAAATTTTCCTTCTACACAAGGAAACTTCTTTACAATTCTTTCAGCATGTGTCTGCTATAGCAAAGTCTCTCAAGCTTTTCTTAAAGTCTGCCAAGAAGCACCTATAACTTTGCCTTTGAAAGGCATTTTTGCCTGATACAGATTTCTAGGTTGGCGGTTATTTTCTTGAGACACTCTTACTGTTCCACTGTGATTTCTATTTGCTCTACAAAGTTGATTTTCAGTCTTTATCACTGCTCCTTTGAGGGGAAAGCATCTTCCTCATTTGGCTGGCTGAGACAGGATCTCCCTATGTTACCCAGGCCTCCTTAATTTTGTACAAGTTTGTCCTACCATGCCTGGCTTACTCCCCTAGCTGATTACAATGTCAAGGTTTTGGCATTTTGTTTTAGCCATCTTCCTCCCCCTGTTCAGTCCTCTCTCCTCATTCTGCAGAGATCTACAGGGATTCCTAAATCTTTAAACTTTTGGCTGATAGCTTGCATTTATTTTCAAAGACCTTAGTTATTTTTAAAAAAATTTATTTTTAGGGCTGGAGAGATGGCTCAGTGGTTAAGAGCATTGCCTGCTCTTCCAAAGGTCCTGAGTTCAATTCCCAGCAACCACATGGTGGCTCACAACCACCTGTAAAGAGGTCTGGCGCCCTCTTCTGGCCTTCAGGCATACAGACAGAATACTGTATACATAATAAATAAATATTTTTTAAAAAATTTATTTTTATACGTATAGTGTTTAACCTGAATGTATGTTTGCATACCACATAAAAGCAGCGCCTGTGGAGGCCAGAAGAGGGTGTCAGATCCCTTGAACTAGAGTTACAGCTGCATCCCTAAAGCAAGCTTCTCTTACATTCTAACACACTGAGAATTTCCAACACCTTCAAACACAGGGACAATCATACACCGGACTTTTCAGTCTTTGGCAGAAGTCCAAAAAGAAATTGGCTTTTATGGCAATTCTCTCCAGCAAGCAACAGGGATAATCTTAGAGATTTTCTCAGTTGATCTGTTATAGAACATCAGTAGAGTTCTTTGTAGTCCAAAAGCAAACCTTTCTTCATCTTAATATTCTTTTGGGCCGTGGATGGAACCCAGGGGGTACCACACATGCTAGGCCAGTGTTTCTACCACTAAGTCATGTCCCCAGTCTATTGTTTGAGTATGCTATTGCATTTCTCAAATTCTCTTAAACATCAGATTTTAAAGAAATACCAAGCCAGGTAATGGTGGCGCACATCTTTAATCCCAGCACTCAGGAGGAGAGGCAGGTGGATCTCTGAGTTTGAGGCCAGTCTGGTCTACAGAGTAAGTAAGTTGCAGGCCAGCCAGGGATACGCAGAGAAACCCTGCCTTGAAAAACCAAAAGAAAAGGAAAAACAAAGACAAGACAAGACCAACTAGAGCCAGTGTGATGGCTCAGGGGATAAAAGTACTTGCAACATATGCCTGATACCTGACTGTATATCACTGTCCTCTGGCCTCTACACAGGTGACATGGCACATGCATACACACACTAAAACTCCACACAGAGAGAGCAGAATGAGAATGTGAGAGAGACAGACTCATGGCTAATACTGATAAATTATCATTTCTGATTAACTGTGATGGCTATTCTTAGTTGTCAACGTGCCTTCATCTGGAATTAACTAAAGCCCAAATGGCACATCTGTGAATGATTTTTTTCCCCTTAATGAAATAATTTGAAGTGAAAGACCTTTTTTTTTTTTTTCTGGCTGTCCTGAAACTAGCTCTGTAGTTTCAAACTCACAAAGATCCACTTGTCTCTGTCTCTCAGGTGCTGGGACTAAAGGTGTGCACCACCAACACCCAGGAGAAGACCCTCTTGTAATCCAGATCTTTGAGGTAGGAAGACCCACCTTTAATCTGGGTCACACCTGCTGGCAGCCTGTATAAAGGACAAGGAAGACGGAAGCTTCTCTCTCTTTGCTTGCTTGACTTGCTCTCACTAACAAGTCTGTCCCTCCACTGGCTCAGTTCTTCAGTGTTCTGGCATCTACTGAAGACCAGCTGAGATGTTCTGCCTCATGGACCTACTGGATTCTTGAACCGTTCAGTTTGTAGGCAGCCACAGTTGGATTAGCTGGACCATCGTCTATAAGTCATTCTAATAAATCCTCTTTCTGAGAGAGATTAATTTTATAAGTTCTGTTCCTCTAGGGAATCCTGACTAATACACTGTTTTACAATAAAACTAAAAATTAAAAGTATTTTGGCTATAATTTTTCATTTTTGTTTCATAACTAAACTAGTTTCATAAAGTAAGACAGCCAATTCCTTCTAAGTTTTCAAATGACTTACCCAAAATTACAAATAGTCAATTCTGAAAAGCAGAAATTTAAGGTTTGTTTGGTTGTCTTTTGATGCTACCACAAACCAGAATCAGGCCTTGCATGTGCTGAGTATGTGCTTTAACTATGAGCTACACTCCATCTTACGGAGAGGTACTTTATCAATGCCTTTCCTTGTTCTGATTAAGCTTCTGGAGTCTAAAAGTGGCCGACTGCTTGAAAAGATCCTGGATAACACAAAGTTAGTCAAATATTTGTTGATGCTAACTAAATGTTTGTCCTTTCTTTCCTACTAAAAAATTACCTTAAAAATAAAGGGGGTGGGTTTGCAGAGACGACTCAGCAGTTAAGAGCACTAGGTACCCTTCAAGAGGACCTGGGTTCAATTTCTAGTACCCACCCACATGGCAGCTCACAACCTGTAACTCCAGTCCAAAGAACCCAATGCTCTCTTCCGGCCTCCACAGGGAGCAGGCAAGCATGTTATACTTAAACATTAATGCAGGCAAAACGCTAATAATACATACATAAACATAAACAAAAATATTTTGGGGCTGGAGTGATGGCTCAGTGGTCAAGAGGCTTGTTGCTCTTGCAGAGAACCCAGGTGCAGTTCCTAACACCGACATGGTGATTCATAATCATTTTTAACTACAGTTCCAAGAGACCAGACACCCTCTTCTAAAATCCAAGGGCATCATCAGGCACACATGTGGTACACATACATACATGAAGGCAAAACACTCATACATATAAAATAATCTTTTTTTAAAGGCTTGTTTGTTTTTACCTTATGCATATGAGTGTCTGCAGTGTATGTATGTGTGCCATTTGTGTGTCTGGTACACACGAAGGCCAGAAGAGGGTGCTGGAGTCTTTGAAACTGGAGTTACAAATGGATTTGAGCCAACATGTGGGTTCTGGGAACTGAAATCAGGTTCTCTGCAAGGAAAGCCAGTGCTCTTAACTGCTCTCCAGTCCCACAAAGATCTTTTGTTGCTGCGGAAGCTACTTTTGCTCCTTCAGCCAATAGCCTTTGAGATACCAGCCCACTGTGGTGTGGTATCTATCGCTTTCAAAATAAGCAGCGGCAGCTCTCGCTCTCTTGCTTGCTTCGGATTCCACTTCTGGCTATCAGACGCTTTTCCTGGTCGTGCAGGAGGCTGTTGTCTAGGACGGTGATCTGTAAGTTTTTTCCCTTTAAATAAATAACCCCTTTATTAATAATAATTCCAAATTGGTGTGGGATTGTTTTGTGACTTATTCCATTATTTTGTTAAAGTCAAGTGTGATGGCATAATACCTACAGTCTCAATACTCAAGAAGCAGGCAGAAAGATTGAGAATTTGAGGTAAGTCTGAGCTATGGATTGAGACCCTAAGATAATTAAAATAAAACAACACCCCAAGCCTATCCCACTAAGCTCAGTAACAGCATTTGCCTAGCATCACAAGGTTCCATCTCCAGCACCATCACTTTTTTTTTTAAAGGGGGTGCTTTTTCTTCTTAATTTTTTTTTTTACCAGCATAAAAAATTATTTTCTGATTCTGAGACAGGGATTTGCTTTTTCATGATCCCAAACGTTATAACTATGGAGATTAGGGACCTAGAAAGAGAACAGTGGAACTAAAAATGAGGCGTTTTTGCTCATTGCACCGTCCCATATCACCCAATGTAAATCATCACAGAGTTCCAGAGCGTGAGTACTCAGTATTTAATTAGACAAGAGATGGAGGACGGTCACTGGCTAATAATGATGGAGGAAGGTCATTGGCTAATAAAGAAACTGCCTTGGCCCATTTTATAGGTTAGAACATAGGTGGGTGGAGTAAACAGAACAGAATGCTGGGAGTAATAGGAAGTGAGCTCAGACTCGATAGCTCTGCTCTCTGGAGTAGACACGATGAAGCTCCGACCCAGGATGGACGTAGGCTAGAATCTTCCCAGTAAGCGCACCTTGGGGTGCTACACACATTAATAGAAATGGGCCAGGCAGTGTTTAAATGAATACAGTTTGTGTGTTGTTATTTCGGGGTATAAGCTAGCCAAGCAGCCAGGAGCCGGGCTGTGGGAAGAGGCCCACAGCTCTCACTACAGAATGGCGCCCAAAGTGGGACAGCAATTTCTTGGGTCTGCTCTGCTTGCTAGAGGCAAGCAAGTGCTCTCGTCTAAGAGAGGCTTCCTGACTCAGCTTTAGCTGCAAAACCTTGCAGCTCTTAAGAGGTCCTGCCACGAAACACTTAAATGGTGTTGATGAAAAGCTGAATGCATGCTTTTTGGTTTTCAGCTGTAGCAGAAAAAAAGTTGCACCTTTTAAAATTTTGGCATTCTGGTCTGTCCTGCCAGGGCAAACTCTGACTCTTTCAAGCAGGCGGTCCTGACTATGGAGCTTTTGAGCGTTAAACAACACTCAACTTGCTTGCTGGCAGGGACCTTGAAACGCCATAGAGTTGTGGCGATAAACATGGCTAAGGCCGGTACCTCAACCATGAGGCTGGAAAACTAAGGAATGGGCTAGATCTAGCTGGCAAAGCCACGGCGTTAATCCTACCCATATTGCTCAGTAATTTAAATGCTCATGTGGCCAGAAAAAGAGAGATATAGTAAAGAGAGATTCAAAAACAAAAACCTCTAAATGATTTACAGTGTGTTAAAAATATATGCAGGCTAAAAGTTAAAGTTCTTAAAAGTAAAAAAAAGGAAGAGAGTAGTTGGGTGTGGTAGTACACACCGTTAATCCCAACACTTGGGAGGCAGAGGGAGACTGACCTCTGTGACTTCAAGGTGTGGTAGCACACGGCTTTAATCCCAATGCCTGGGAGGCAGAGACAGATGGATCTCTGAGATGTCGAGGACAGCCTGGTCTACGGAGTTATTCCAGGTCAAAGATATACAGAGAACCTATCTCAAAAAGCAAAAAGTTAAAAGTAAAAATAAATGAAATAGAGGTTAAAATAAAGCTGCACAAAGATGGAAAATACACAGAGAATCTTGATACTCTATGCTATTGTGCTCTCTTTGAATTGTTTGAAAGCTGAGGAAAGAGCAACAGCTGCTAAAAGATTTGTTTATAAATGCTGCTGAATTAATCCAACATAGATATTTTGAAAATACCTTGACTTCAGAATTTGGATCTAAGGATATGATACTTTGGAAAAGAGATTCTTCTTTTGTTTTCACAGACGATCAGACTCTGTGGATTGATTCCATCCCAATATGGTATGATAGACCACGCCCTCCTGAAAGGTTGCTGTGAACACCTTCAGAAAATTACTTCACTCAACTGCCAACTGAGATGAACCTGGCACACAGGTTACACCATAAAAGACTTAATTAACAGCGCCCCTATACAGCAGGAAGCAGTTTGGAGAGAAATAACTGTGCCCACGTTCCCATATATTGTTTATAAATGTTTTTTTACATTTAAAGGGGGATATGATATAGATATGAATAATTTGTATTTGTATAAATTTTGCCTTATTGATAGAAATTTTAGGTCAATTTTGTTATATGTATATGTATTTTTGATATTGATTAAAGTATTGTGATTGTGTAGTTCATTTAAAAATGTAATGTATATAGGTTATTAATGGATAATCATTAATAATAGTCAAGTTTGTAGTCATGTTAGATTTTCTAGATGTACATAGATATCTTAGATAGACATTCTTCATATCTTTCAAAGACTACGGAATATGCTATTTAATGTTTTAATAACTTAGGGTTTTCCATGACAATGAAACATTTCTGCTCCTGGCAGCACCAATCTACTTCAAGAAGAAGATGGGCATCGAAGAGGCACCTTATGGAGTTTGATAGCCATTTGGGCAAGAAACTGCTCTTGCCTGGACTATTGCATAAACTGGACACAGAGAACCGGCAGAGAGAGGACTGTTGAACTTGCCTAAAGGTGAGATGATCTTTCAGGGTTCCTGATTCATGAAGGAGTCTGCAAGACATTCTGCAGGACACAGCAGATAGTGACTGAACTGACTTTGAAATTTCCTGCTTCATGGAAATGTCTCTGGATACTATGGGCCTGTAGGCCTAAGATGGATGCCCCAACGGTACAGAGAAACTTTGGGTGACTGTCCAGGCAGCAAGATGTCTCTGTCATTTCTAGAGTTTGAAAGTTGCTTACTTCTTGTTTGCTTAGGTAATATTGTATCTTTCTGGAGTCTTTGATGGAGATGAAGAAAAGTTAGTTATAGTTATAGTTTTCCTTAGTTATGATAAAGATAAAATAGATGTAAATATTGTAATTTTTACTTGATAACTGTTTTGTTATATGTAATTTTTCTATGTTAAAGTTAAAGCCTTCCAGGCCGGGCGATGGTGGCGCACGCCTTTAATCCCAGCACTCGGGAGGCAGAGGCAGGCGGATCTCTGTGAGTTCGAGGCCAGCCCGGTCTACTAGAGCTAGTTCCAGGACAGGCTCCAAAGCCACAGAGAAACCCTGTCTCAAAAAACCAAAAAAAAAAAAAAAAAAA
>NW_026067918.1:10369734-10372990 GCF_014885135.2 Alexandromys fortis | reverse complement strand
AAAAAACAAAAAAAAAAAAAAAAAAAAAAAAAAAAAAAAAAAAAAAGTTAAAGCCTTCCTCTTTTTGTTTAAACAGAAAAAGGGGAAATGATGGAGGAAGGTCATTGGCTAATAAAGAAACTGCCTTGGCCCATTTTATAGATTAGAACATAGGTGGGTGGAGTAAACAGAACAGAATGCTGGGAGAAAAAGGAAGTGAGCTCAGACTTGATAGCTCTGCTCTCTGGAGCAGACACGATGAAGCTCTGACCCAGGATGGTCGTAGGCTAGAATCTTCCCGGTAAACGCACCTTGGGGTGCTACACACATTAATAGAAATGGGCCAGGCAGTATTTAAATGAATATAGTTTGTGTGTTGTTATTTCGAGGTATAAGCTAGCCAGGAGCCGGGCTGTGGGAAGAGGCCCGCAGCTCCTACTACAGACAAGCAGTATTTACAAGTGCCTACTATAAGGCAATAAGCTAAGTTTTAATAAAACACAAATCCTGCCTACAAGAGTAATAATCTAAGAAAGGCAAAAAGGCACATATGATTGTTATAAATAATAAAAAGTTAGGGGGTTGGAGAGATGGCTCAGAGGTTAAGAGCATTGCCTCCTCTTCCAAAGGTTCTGAGTTCAATTCCCAGCAACCACATGGTGGCTCACAACCATCTGTGATGGGGTCTGGTGCCCTCTTCTGGCCTACAAGCATACACACAGACAGAATATTGTATATACAATAAATAAATAAATAAATAAATAATTTTTTAAAAAAAAGTTAGGGTACCCCAAGAAAGATACTGAAACATTTTGTTCCTGGACAAGCCGAATATACGCTGTGTGTCAACACCATGTTAAGCCATTCTATTTTTCTCTTGCATGCACCTCTAAAATGGAGGAAACCAAGCTATATGCAGACAAAAAGATACATGTAGTACACACACACACACATATACATATAAACATACAGCAACTATGCATTTTCAGGCATCTTATTTACTGCTGAAGTATCGAAGTACAAGATCACAGAAATTAAGGAGAGGAAGCAGATTTCTCAAACCTTGTCTGGGTTCTCTTTGTGAAATACAGGAAGAGAAACTGAAACATTATGGTCTAATGTTGCAGAACATATCCTAATAGTCTTACCAAGGCTACAATTTCCATCCCAAATAAAGAATAATTTTATATTCCAGCATTTGTGAGTGTTTTCAGGGTAAAGAAACTTCCTTTCCCACCTTACAAATTATGCTAGTCAATTACTATGGCCATGCTCATAAAACAGTACCACTCTGTAGACTTGAGTTACTTCTTTGAAACTACAGTAATACACACAGACAGAAGGTAATTACAGAGCAGAGGTGTGACTGTGAGAAACAGTCCTGATGTATCTTTGCTCTGTGTGGCAAGCACGTGCACACCGCACAGGGTACATCACTAACCATCTTCTCCAGTTGAGATAACAAAAGGCACCCAGATTAATCTCTAGGTTACCAAACAAGTGACAGATCTAGGAATACAACCCAGAAGTAACACTCAAGACTGTACTTGACAGTGGTTGCCAGAAACTGGTTATCAGCTGATGAGAAAGATAAGGTGAAGTGTTCATAACTATTCTAAATTAAAGGACTATGTTGAAAGATGCTATCTAAAAATTATCTGGGAGACAAAGTCCTGGGATGAATGTACGGTGTTCTCAGGGAAGTTTAACTGAGGAAGAAGTGTGTGTGTGTGTGTGTGTAACATCCCATGGGATGTGGTCCTGGACTCAGGAAAGGAGGACGCCGGCTGCTGAACACCAGCATTCTGCCTGATGAGGATGTAATGTGACCAGCAGCCTCATGTTCCCACCACCAAGCCTTCTTCACTATGATGGATTGTTCCCTCAGAAGACTGAGGCAAAATAACTTTCTCTCTTCCAGGTGCTTCTGTTAGGCCTGTTGTCCCAGCAACAGGAAGGCAACTAATCTATATATAGACAGCTATATATTTCAGCTAAGAAATATAAGGAAGAAAGGATCACAAGACTGCTGAGATGACTGACCATGTCAACCTGACAGGACCTGGAATCAACTAAGAAACATGCCCCATTGGGGTGGGTCTGTGAGGGCATTTCTATAAGAACTGGCTGAGGGGAAGAGACCCTCTTTCAGAGTGAAGATGCTTGGCACAAAGGTCCCAGGGGAAATCAGTGTGTTTGCTTGCCTGCCTGAACTGCTTGCTGGGTTGTGTGCTCTTGCTCTGCAGCTAATACTATCTTTCACAGACTCCAGCTTCTCTGATTTCTAGCGTGGAATGAAGATCTTAAGCACCAATTGGGACACTAATGAGGCATCCATCATAAAAACTGTGGAGCTACTAGGTTCTCATCTTCTCCAGTGTACAGACAGCCACAGCTGAACTGCCCAGCCCCTAATATTCATAGGGACTTTAGTAAACCCTCCTTTATACTGTGTATCAATCACGCATTCTATCAGGTCTGTTCCTCAAGAGACTAGGCTTCCTTAGTGCCCTTGTTATGGTTTTCTGTCTCTTTAAGAGACAAGCCACACCCACTCCCTCCCCCATCCACTGAGGCAGGCTGATCTTCAGCTTCCTGCCTAAGCTCACTCTTTTCCATCTTCCTCTCGGAGAGGCAGCTTTGCTTCTGCCTTTCTCTCCCCACTTCCCCGCTTCCCCCTTCTCTATCTCTTTCTCCTCGTCCTCTCTCTCTCTGTCCCCCCTTTTCCCTTCCCCCTTCATAACCCCCTAAATAAATATTCAACCTCACTCTGCATGTCGTGTCTATCCATGTCTCTGTCTCCTGCCCGCCCACCATGTGTCTCCCTGCCTGGGACCAGGCACTGCTCAGGGACCAGCAGCTGTCTGCCTGGGACTGGCTGCTCTCAGGGCCCATTGCCTGCCACCACATGGCCCGCCACCACCGCTAGGGCCACCACTCTGGGACCGGCAGGGGACCGGCAGCCGTGTCTGCCTGGGACTGGCTGCTCTCAGGGCTTGCTGTCTGCCGCCACATGGCCTGCTACCACCTACAGCATTTCTGCTGCCTACTGCCGCCGCCGGGGATCTTGAAGCATTTTTAAAAAAATTATAAAACCCCTGCCACTGTAGTTTCAGGGAGGCCCAACATTTAAAACATTGCATCTTCCTTTCCCTCATACAATTCAAAATTTCACCTCAACAGTTATTACCCTGATTGTGAAGATGATTTTACAAGTGAACACTTATCAATTTACTGACTAGCATATTTTAAACATACAGACTGAACTTAGGAAGAA
>NW_026067918.1:10339937-10369708 GCF_014885135.2 Alexandromys fortis | reverse complement strand
ATATATACATACACATATATACATATATACACATACACACATACTAAACAAAAAGAAAACCTCATGAGGGGAAAGGGAAAGAAGGTTTCCATCTTTAAAATAGGCATGATTATTTCAGCACCTCAGTGCCTGCAACTGTTTCCACTGCACCACTATCAGCCACTGGAAGAATTTGCTCATCTTCCTTAGGCTTATATTTACATTTTGCCAAAATGTAAGCTTTGAAATCCTGATTCATTTACTTTTCTTTGGGTACTGGCAAAAAGACCATCATTTAAATAATGTTTGTCAACTAACATGCTTTACAAATTTTCTTTTGACATTTGTCTGTGCCAAAAGGCACAGAACTAGTTTCCCCAAGACTTGGGATTGAGTCCAAGACTGTCTGGCCTTCGTAAGTCATGCCACTTTTTGGTTTTTCAATCTGAAACACAGCAGGTAAGCAAGAGCTGATGTCTGCTGTTTATTAGTACCACTGTCCCTATGAACCACGATGACTTTGTCACACAGAACAAACAACAATACTAAAGCAAACCTAAAACCCAAGCAAAACAGTTTCCCATATCTTTAGCAAAAAAAACCAAAAGTGTCAGAAAGTTCCGAGATACAAAACAGTCTGGCTCGCTGAAGACCTACAGTGAATTTTCAGTAGTGACATCACAGTGATTATAATCCATTTATCTCCCAGAGACCCTTTATGCCCATTTTCAGCCAGCCCCTTCTCATGCTAGCCCAGACAACCACTGACATACTTTAAGTTTCTCCAGATTTGACCCTTCTGAAACCATCACAGACATGAATTCTGGCTTCTTGACTGGGTATACTTATATTTTTTTTTGGGGGGGGGAGTAGAGACAGGATCTCTCTGTAGCTTTGGAGCCTGTCCTGGAACTAGCTCTTGTAGAACAGGCTGGCCTCAAACTCACAGAGATCTGCCTGCCTCTGCCTTCTGAGTGCTGGGATTAAAGGCATGTACCACCATCTCAGTTCCATTTCTAATTCCTGAGTAGTATTCCTAAGGACACACCACACTTCTTTGTATACTTATCAGTGGACAGTCAACTGGACCATCTCCATCCCTCCATTACTGTCTTCTGGTGACAGCCATTCTAATAGGTGTGAACTGGTGCCTCACTGTAATTTCAATTATTTCCCCAAAGTCTAGTGAGACTGAGTATCTTAGTGTATGCCAGCCATCTGGGCATCTTCTCTGATGAAATGCTTGCTGAAATTTCTTCTATTTTAAAGTGGGGTATTTTACTACTAACTTATGATGCTTATGATGGTTTCTTTTCTTTTTTTTTTTTTCCTAGGCATGGAGTATGTCTTTAATCCCAGCACTTGGGAGGCAGAGATGGGCAGATCTATGTGAGATCAAGGCCAGCCAGGGATGCATGATGAGACATTGTCTCAAAAAAAAAAAAAAAAAAACTCTTACTCTGCCCAGGCTGGTAGGGAGCTCCTGGGCTCCAGTGCTCTTCCTGCCGTTCTGACAATGACAATTTCAATTACTTAACATGTGTCTCTCCTGAAAAAATCACAGTAGCAAACCAAAAATGTAAAGCCCAGCCAAATAAAGAAACAAAAGAGAACATGCTAGTCCCAAAGTCAGATGTTTGATTCTCCTGACCCAGCAAGACTATGAGGCTTATAAAACTCCATTCCTGTGAACTTTCGTGTTAAAGGACTGAAAGAAAGATACGTTGCTGGAGAAAAATGGGTCAAGTGAGGGAAATTGCTTTCCCACTGAGGTTTGAGATTGAATAGGAAGTGGTTGAATTAGACAGAAGAAAGGCAGGCGTCTCCCATTCACATGTGGCTCTTGTATATCAAAGGTTCAGCTTCCTTTGCACTGAACCCATTAACTAAAGCATTTCAGTTTCAAGGTGACACAGATTCTACCTCCTCCTTCACAGAAATGTGCCCCCCCCACCACTTGTATTAAAACTAGAATCCTTGAATGGACTTAACATTTTCAGTAGTATTAATTTTCAAATAATGCTCTAAGAAAAACCTGCTGCTGTGGCAGAATAAAAATAGCCTGCGAGCTCTATATACTGAGACTGGCACCCTCCTGCCTGAGTCATCTTGATGCCACAGTCAGGAATCTGGGGAAAGGAACATTTACACCAGGGCTTTCACATGAGTACTATTCTTTCTACATGCATCAAAGTCGTTTCATTTAGAGTCCCAAATGACACTGACTGGAGCTGTCAACTTGCAGCCTTATTAGTGACACATGTACCAATGGTTAAGAAATCTTTTATGAATAGGCCAGACACCTAAGATCAAGTATGGGGCATCAAAGATCCCCTAGAAGTTAAGAGTCATCCAGTCTGAATGAGGTAGTGGAGGGGCCATGGAGAACTGAAGACGCAGAGGTCTGGCCTCTTGAACTTGGCACTGACCAGCACTCCTGAGCTGGTGCTACTGTGACATCTGCAGCTTCTCACTGGCTACAGACTTTGGCTTGACAGACTGTACTCATCCCACATCCAGGCTGTCCTCTACCTCTGATGTATAGAACTTCAGGACAGCAAACAGGAAAGGCAGTGGGGACAATAAGCTGTGCAAGAAAAACCAATGAAAATTTTGAGCATATCTAAAGGTTGAATTCAGAAACTGATGTGTCTTATACTAACGTAAAATTCACTTAGAAAAAAATCACAAGTTAGAAGATAAAAATTATTCTGCCTTGGGATTTAGCAAATCAAAATTGTGCCATCCAAGACTAAAGAGGCACATGGGGGCTATTTAAATAACTATATCTAGGGACTGGAAGCATAGCTCAGTGAGAAGGCCCTTGCTGGGCATGCATGAGACTCTCAGTTGGGTTCTCAGAACCACAAACATGAACTGACTGAACAAATACATGTAAATTTTTTGATAAGTACCTACAAGTCAATAAAAAGTGATTTCAAGCCAGGCGGTGGAGGTACACACCTTTCACCTTTAATCCCAGCACCCGGAGAGGCAGAGGCAGATGGATCTCTTTGAGTTTGAGCTAGCCTGGTCTACAAGAGCTAGTTCCAGGACAGGCTCCAAAGCTACAGAGAAACCTTGTCTCGAAAAATCAAAAAGTTCAAAAGTCAAGAAATGAATTTTGACAACATCCTTTAAAGATCCTCTGGCTGAGTGAACAATAACATAATACATATGCAAACCAGGTAATTCCTCTTGGCCAGGGTGAGCCCTTCCTTAGAATGTGTTCATGGTTCCAATGGGCTTGTATCTAAAGAGAGTCGTCCAATGTGTTGACACAACAGATACAACTGCTACCATTTATTAAGCCTAAAACTTTAACGTCTGTGAGAAATACCATGTGCTGTTCTTTCTCAATTTTATTTGGGGATATTTGCTGGCATTGCCAGGGCCTAAGGGTAAAAAGAACTACCCATTCCTTCAGGTACCCACACAGAAAAATGATGCAAGAGTCTCCATGATGTCCACCAAGATAGACTCGCCACCCTTCTAGTGCCCCCTGCAACTAGGCTGACTAGTTGAAAACCAGAAGTATTCAATTATCAACTCCCCTCTTTCCCTCATGATTGTTTGTGGAAGCAGCATCTCTGAAGAAATACTTGACTCAGAATTGAAAATATTTATTTATTAGTACTCTAACAGAGAAACTTTTCTAATAACCAACTATAGCAATAATCCCTGAAAGATTATTTTACAGATTTATTTTTATTATTATTAATGTGTCTGTGTGAGCATATGTCACATGTGTACAAGTGGCTGTGGAGGCCAGAAGAGGGCATCAGATCCCCTGAAGCTTGAGTTCCTGGAGGCTATCCTCTATAAGTGCTGGAAACAGAACTTTGTTCCTTTGCAAGAGCAACCAGTGTTCTTAACTGTTGAGTCATCTCTTCAACCCCTGGAAAAATTTACCTTAATATTTACAAAATACCATAGAGATTATAGGGATTAAAAAGATGAATAGGTTATTCTTATTAACAAGTAACTCAAGCCTAATAAAGAAATGATTAGCATAATGAAGACTTTTGCACTAATGTGCAACCAGTTAACTAAAGACTTAACATGTTAAATACAATGACAGCTAAGATTCTCCTTACCTGACTGTGTAAAAGACAACCAATGTCACCTGTTTTAAAGTTTTTTCAGGTAGAATGTGGCAGGTACACTTAGAATCCCAGCACTCAGGAGACTGAACAATAGTGAGTTCAAGGCTAACCTGAGTTACATAGTAAGACCTTGTCTCAAAAACAGCAAATAAAAAGCTTCTTCATTCTATTCTAAAGGAGTAAAAAAGGAAAAATTTTTTGTTTATTTTGTTTTTAAATCTTTTGTCCCTGTTACACAAGAATCTACTGTTCCTTAAGTTTATGGAAGTTATGTTTGTCTAATAAAATATTGTAATCTATAAAAACACCCAACAAAACTACTAATGTAGCTATACTGTAACATTTATGTGACAACCCAATCTTGCTTCTTTGCAACTTTGAAAATATTTCCCTTTTCTTCCTTTTGGTCAATGTTCCATGTCATAAAGTTTAAAGAATCTTGGGACTCTATGTAAGTTGTCAGTTAATTTCTTATGCTAAGAAACTCAGAAAACTTGCTTCCACTGATAGCACTCACCATAATAGCAGAATCCCATTCTCACATGGCCAAATGCATGTCTGGGTTTGCTGTGATCCCAAATTTCTACTCCAAGACAGAACCTCACACAATAAGCTCTCTTGCCCCAACCATATCAAACAAGAATGCACTGATATGGCTTCTTGGGGACTTAATTGTAAAGCCTTCCAGGCACCTTACAAAGAGCAGGACGCCAAAGACCTCACTTCTTAGAATTGTTTCCTTCTGACAACCCACACCAACCCTGCGTGTTTTGTCCTGCAAAGTCTTAATATCTTTCACTTCCACCCCATCATTATGTCACCCAGGCTACTTGTCTCACAGAGCCAGTCATTCTGGCCATAATGTGAACACTGCATCTGTTCAGGGGATGCTCCCCACCCACCACTGGTCACGTCAAGTTCCCCAACAGCCATCAAGAGTTTCCAAACAGGCAAACATGACAGTTCTACCCAGCACTGTCCCTACCAAGCCTCACTATCAACACAAAACTAACAACATAAAACTAACATAAAGCTCACTAGCAACACAAAAGCCAGGACCAGTGCTCATTAAGTTATTAAGAACTCTGAGTCCCTCTATGTCTCAGCTATGGTGTTCCCCAAACTTGGTTTGCCCACTGTCTCCTTGCAGAGTTATCACTTTCATCCAAGGAAGTTCCACCTTTCAGGACCAAGACTTTTCAAGTCAAGTTTTGTGTGTCCACACCACCATCATCCCATCAAGCCACTTTCTATTCTGACTGATGGGCACACCCTCAGCATTTCCGAGGGCAGTTCCCTTGAAGTACAAGTTAGTCTGGAGGGAAACTGTTCTTGGGGGTCATGGGAAACTGAGAAATACTGGACTGGACTTCTCTAAGCATCTATTTTGAAACTCATTCTTACAAAGAGGATATGGTAAGTGTTTAACTATGTTATACTCCAACCATAGATTTTGGCCAAATTCCTGTATGGGTGTGTGGTTTCCTCCAAACCTTTCTTGACTGCTCTCTTTTTGTAGACCATCCCCAGCAGGTCAACTCTAGTAAGTCCAGAAGAGCTTTCTTTCACTGTAGCTGTGCACACAGAAGGCAGCAGAGGGGAACAAGCAGAAGCCCTGGCATTAGAGGACCTGAGGTACCTACCAAGGCTGATGACAGCCAGCAACTCATTCTAAACCAGCTAAGATTCTTCACATCTAGACATGACCGGAACACCCATACTTATTAGCTAACATGAAGAAAATGCTCGGAAAGCATGCTGCCAATATCAGCAGCAGGAGGGGTGAAACAAGGTGCAAAGAATAGAGACTAAGAAACGTTTTCAAAGCCACCTTATTCCTGTATGATTTTGAATTCTGTCATCTCCTACAAACTGTAGGTTCTTGTGGAAATCCCTTCCTCCTCTGTTCTTCCATCTGTTCACCTGTGAAATGGGAGCAATAAAGGCAACTACCTTAAAGGAGTATTGTCAAGTATTAATAATATGATCTTGACATGGAGTCACATTGAATGTTTGTTAAGCATTTTTGAAGACTTTGCTTAAATGGAGATCTGACTGACAGAATACTGACCACCTCCCCTACATCAAAACTGTTCTCAATGACTCTGGCACTAGGGCCTATAGAACCACCAATTTCTTTCCTCAAGATATTCCCTGACAGAAGAAACTTGGCTCCAAGTATCAGTCTACAGTCTCCTTCATTGAGAACGAAGCTTATGAAGACTATTCCTTGCACTCTTCCTCATTCCCAGTATTTCCTATTTCATATAGACTGTGAGAAAACAGCACACGACCCAAGGAATCCTCCCCTGCACTCCTCTTCCACAGCTCCTGAACAACTCCGCTGTTAATCTCGTCTCAGCAAGAAGGCAATCCATGGGGCCTGAGTCGGCAGCTCCCACTTACAGATCTACCTTAACTCAAGCTTGCTATTTTAACTTGGATTCTCCTACTTAGTTCAAAGAGTAATTAAAAAGAAATGATCTTTGGGAATAAACAGTACACAATACAGGCTCAAGACAAGCAAGTAATTTTTGCTGTGAAAGTTTCCTGGCTTTTTAGAATAATCTGACTTGATGCTTTGATACTGGAGGTCCACAGCTCAACCCTTCTGACGCAGGATGCATGACTGTACAAAGAATATTCTCTACCAGAAGGTCTAAAGAAGGAAGACAGAGAAGGTCTTCAGATTGAGAAATGAGGCATCTGTTTAGGCGTTTGAAGGCTCCTGGGGGATCATTTAATATACAAAAAGATGATGGCTACAAAGAATGCTATCAGCTTCAATGGCAATGAACTGCTAATTAAAAAAAAATTGTTGTGGTAGAAAGGTTTATGAAGAGGCAAATGGAAAGCAAGGGCCATCAGACCAACCTAGCCTGTACTCTGGGGAACTCATCTCCCAAAGGACTCCTCAGTCTTAAAACTATACATATGGCCAGGTGAGCTCACGTGTTTATAATAGGAAAGATGTGTTGCAACAAATAGGAAAAGGGAAGGGAGTGGTGACAACTCCACATTCTAATTCCTAGAGAAAGTATTTGAATTCATTGGCCTGCAAGAGGACTTGACTTCAGAATTCACACTTTTGTCCACTCTTAGTCACAACTGTATCATAGCTGGAACTCCAAGAGCCGCAGGATTTTCATGAGCAGGAAGGCTGCTTTCACAAGGCTCCTCCTGCTGTTGTGATGTGCAGCTGTGGAAGGCAGGCTCAGGAGAGTGTGCACACTGGCTGAGCTGCCTCAGGGATGTTTCATGGCTGGGTGCCCAGATTGTCTAGCTCTGCACACAGCTCTGTAGTGTTTTGAGGGCTACATGGGAGGAATGCATTCTTAAATTAGCAAACAGCTCTCCATCTCTGCATAGCTTCTTCAGTCTCTGGAAGTATCTGAGGCCAAGAAGTCATTTTAGCGCAATTCCAAAAATGGCACAAAGTGTACGGAGTTACACAGCACCCTGAACATGTAAAATCGTGCTATAGCAAAGTGGAGGGTGAAAAATAAACCAAACACGCTCCATTTCTCTGTCCCACATCACTTACATGCATTCTCCGCAAAGTTACACAATCATTTCTGACAAGTAATCTTCATATTTTTAGATAATTATGTTTTTGAAAAATTGTGTATAACCTGACAATTTATCAACAGGAACACATTTATGTGTTAAAGTCTATTTTTAAAAGGTATATTATTTTATAAGAAACACTCTCCTCACAACAAGTATTTAAAAGTCAATTTGTAAAAATGTAATTTGCATAATCAAACTGGCTTAAAGAAAGTAAATTTGTAAAAAAAAAAAAAATCTACCCCCAAATATTGACTAGTTCACAAATGACGCTCCACTCTCCTCTCAAAGCTATGATGTCTTCAAACAAGGTGATTAAGATGTTAAGTATTGTTAAGTCCCCTTCACTGAAGCCACTTATCCTGACAGAGGCTTCATCACCTGCTCCTCATCTCTCAAGAGACTTCCCTCCTGCTCACCTAGCACACAGCAAGGCCTGCTGAAAGAAAGCCTGAATAAGAGGTAAAAGTCTGACTGTCTCAAAGTAATTTCAGTCAAAGGAAACCAAACACAACTGGACAAAACCAGTCACCTGGCTTTCCTTAGCTCATCTGGAGCCTTCCAAGCCCTGCCTGATGGGGGCTCTGCCTCTTCCTCTCTCCACCCATATCTCTCCTGCTCCAAGGACTGCTGTAAATCCAGCCTCCCCTCGCCATCTCCTTTTCATGCTTTCCTCAAACCAAGTTTTCTCTGCTAGCTTCAACCCCAAATCACCACTGTCTCAGACTCTATTTGTAAATCTAACAGTCTTAGCCTTACAACTGATTTCCTATAACATCTACCTACTCAAGTATCACCTTTGCACAGTAAGCCGGACTGAGTTGTAAACAGTCATCGTGTGCTCAGACACCCCTCCCTCCAGGGATCAAATTCACACTGGAGAAGGTGGCAGTCTACAAAACAGCTCTTCAGCCTCAACATATTAGGTTGTAATGGAGCCAAAGACAAGTAACAAAATCAAATCAAATCACAAAAAAAGCAATTTTACTACTCTCACCCTCCCCCATGTCATCTTGGGTCCAGCAAGAATAACTTCACAGGCAGGACCCCCTTCTCCCCAACTCGTGGATATGAACAGGTGGGGTAATACACTCAATTCTTGCAGAAATTTTATTTTTCACACAAAGCTCCCTTCAATGAAGAAAAAGTCTCTCACCCCACTCCTGACTTCCCCCTGGGCTTAGTTCTGGGTAATAGTAGCTGGGAAAGCACACAATTATCTCAGTAAAGGACACTGCTTAACAAAAAGGTGGCAGCAATGAGGAATACTGTCCTTTAAAGTTTCAAGTAGTCTCCAAATGGCTTGGCTACTTTTTAGCCAATGACGTCAAATGAAACAATGCCTCTTACTCCTGCATAACCAGTACTCCAAAATGCCAAGTCAATTAGTTAAGCATAAATATAATCCTGCCACAAAACAATCCTTTATTAAAGTTTATCTGCCACTTGTGACAACCCAACACTAAACATCAAGAGGAGGAATAGCATTTATAAGAGTCCCAACAACCACCAAAACATTTAAACACCAGAATCCCAAGTGGAATCCTTTGCCAATCTCAGGGTCAAAGCTTTAACATTACACCATACTAGCACATGGGAGGTCAGTGACAGGTTGCTTTGGACAAGGGGCATGATTTAAATCTATAGTATAAAAATCAGATCCATATGATTATATCACAAGTGTAGGATGCATACATTCAACTATTACTTCCTGAACTATTAATTTCTCATTATCCAAAATATGAAAGAAAAATAGACTCTAAGAATCTTTTGAGGAAGGGGTTGAGACTAGACAGGGTTCTTTGTGTAGCCCTGGCTGTCTTGGAACTGTGTAGACCAGGCTGGCCTCAAATTCACAGAGATCCACTTGCCTCTGCCTCCCTAGTGCTGGTATTAAAGGTGTGTGCCACTATCGCTCAGCTGACTCTTAAGAACCTTATAAGAATGCAATATTTCGGTAGAAGAAAAAAAATCTTTTCAGTATGGGTAAACAAAGTCCCAACTACTGACCTCCTGTGAACAATAAAATCAATTCAGTCAATGTAACAGAACCCTGCATTTTAAAGGCCTCACTGTGCATAAATTTCCTTAAAAAAAAATCTTAGTAGGTGCCACACTGAAATGTCAAAAGCAGGGCTCACCTCTTCTGGAAAAATGTAATTTTCTTCAAGGTGCCCTCTGACAGCCAAGTTCAACTGGCTTGGGTTGTCCTATCTAACTCAGTCTCTCATTTCGTAGGGAAGAAAGCCTGCAATCCAGGAATACAACTGTCAGCACCCCACACAGTTCAAACTGTCCTCTAAAGTCACTCGAGTCACATTTTGAAGGTCTCAATTCATTCATATAGTCATTCCAGTCCAAAGACAGGAAACTGCATAGAATAACACCGTATTCAATCAGGTGCCATTCAGCAATGTGGTCATGAACGGACTAACTGTAATTGGTTCAAGCCGGTTAATGTGCACACTAATACCCACAAAACAACAACCACCACCCAGAAGCTGGGCAACACAATGGCGCAAACCAGCCAGGAGACTCCGACGTGCAACTCCTTCAAGATGCCCAAGCTGGCCATCAACGGTGCACCATTTTGAGTTTTGAATCTGTGCTTCATACCCAGAAGCCAACGAGCAGACCACTCAAATGGAGGTTTCATCTGGCGAAGGCAAAGGTTGGAGCCAACTCAACTAATTACGTACGGAGGCATCGGCACTGTCAGATGTCTCGGAACGCCATAGGTGCAGCCGGGCCCCGCCGGCTCCTCCTCCCAAGGCTCCCGCACAGCATCCCAGCACCATCCTTCATCAGGATTCCTCCAGCTACGCGCCGCGCGCGCGCCAACCGTCTCCTGGCCCGGCCAACGCACAGGGGGGTGGGGTGGACAGCTTGACGTCCACATCTGCAGGTTTTAACCGCTACGGATGCCATTTCGCTACATCTCACCTACTTGGTGAAGGCGCGGACCAAGCATCCCTAAAAGCAGAGGCGGCGTCTGGGCGCTCGGCTTTCGTTATCTGTTAACGGGGCCGGGGCGGCTGCAGTGGCGGCGGCAGCGGCGGCGCGTCTTCCTCGCACGCAGCACTCCGCAGTGTCCGTTTGCAACACCGTTACATAGAAATCCACCTCATTTCACAACTGCAGGGGGCCCTCGGGGTCGCGTACGGCTCGCTAAACAACGCCACACTGCGGATCGGTGTATGACACCCTTTGGAAACACACGGTCTGCAGGCGACCGTGCAAGGAGACCGAATCGCAGCCACTGCATTAGTTTAAGAGGAAGAGAGAGAGAGAGCGCGGGGGGACAGCTCAGCGTCCGACCCCAGGGTCCCCCAAGCCCGGTGCCGCACGCCCGGCCCGGCGCTCGCTGCCCGCGCCTCTCCTCCCGCCCGTCAGCCCCGGCCGGCGTCGCACGCGGGTCGCTCGGGGACGCCGCGCTCCGGCTCGGCCGAACAAAGGGCCCCGAAGACCTCCGGGCGCAGCGGCGGCGGCGCGCTCACCTGGGCTCCGTCCCCGGCGGCGGCTCCGCGGGGCTCCGGCGGCGCGGGCCTGGCGGTGGCGAGGTCGCTCTCGGCCGCCCGGGGCCCTCGGAGGCGCTCCGGCGGTGGGGGCCCGCTCAGTGCCGACGCCGCGGGATCGAGACCCGGCGCGGGCGGCGGGTGGGCGGCGGCACGTCCCGGCAGGTCCAGGTCCAGTGCCCGCGACGCCGCGACGCGCCCCGCTCCTCGGTCTCGGACGCAGCCCGGGTAGGAGGCGGCAACGGCGGCGGGCGGCTGAGCGCGGGGCCGCTCCGCTCCCTCCGCCTCGGGCTCCGGCTCGGGCGGGCCCGCGGCGGCGGCGGCGGGAGCGCGACGGCGCGGGGACGGCCTGTCACAGGGACGGCCGGGGCGGCCCGGCGGCTCTCAGGGCTGCGCAGCGACGCGGTCGGCGACGGCGGCTGCGGCTCCCGGGGCCGTCGCGCTGAGGTGCGGAGCTGCCACCGCGGCCATCTTGTTGCTCTAACTGACAAGAACCCCCCTCCCCCCGCTCCTTCTGCAGGGCTGTCTAGCCAGACGCGGCGCTCGCGCCCCCGGCCCCGCCCCGCGTGGGCCTCCAACAGGAAGTCGTACCGGCCCCTGGCACGTGACTCCCACCGCATCTGCATACCGGAGGGCGATCTGGCCAATCAGCTCCTGGATCCTGAGCTCCGCCTCCAGGCACCACGCCAGAGCCCATTGGTTCGTCCCGACAAGGCCACGCCTCCTCCTGCTCCCTTAATACCCGCCCGCGCTGTGGTTGCCCAGACCGCGCGGGGAGCGCGCGGGGGTGCGAGCTGCGCGTTCTTCGCGCGCCTCGGACGCGCGCCTCTCCCGGAGCTGGCTCTCGTTCGCGGTCAGCGCGGAGAGCCTGGCGGAGTGCGTCCCGTGCTCTCTTGCCCCCTCGCCTCTGGGCTCTGTGGCTCCGAGCGCGTTAGCGTGCCCACTAAAGGGACGCAAACTCAGTGCTGCTACGCGGCCGCCGGGTTCTCCGGGTCTGCGCCCCGCGGCGTCCCGGCTCTGCGCGGCGTTTTCGCCCGGCGGCGCTGGCCCTCTGCGCAGGGGAGCCCTGAACCTGGCGCACGCACCGGCGCGCGTCCTGCCCGTGCCGTGCACACACCCTGTAACCTCCCCACGGTGCACACACGTACGTGCGCGGGCCGCGGCCTAGAAGCTCACTGCGCGCTCCTGGCAGCTGCCTCCGGCCCCCCTCCTTTGCTCAGCGACTCCCCGGGGAGCGCCCCGCTGCGAGCCAAACAATCCCGGCTGCGAAACAGCCCCCCGGGGAGGCCTGCTCTTGCAGCTCCCACACCCCACCCTGCCGTGCTCACTGCCTACCCACCCGGAGGCCCTGGACTCCCGCTACTACACACCCCGCAATTCCTTCCTGGCTCTCGGTAGCCCGCCGCGGTCCTCCATTCTTTGGCTCCTCCTCGGTATACATAATAATCCGTGGTGGGCTAGGTCCGGTGAAGAGTCCCCTTTTAAGTTTCAGTTCAAGCCACGAGAAGATTTTGAAAGCACCGATTTTTCTCCGTTTTTATGGAAAGGTCGTGGAAGGAGCTAGTTCCTCTCCACCGCCCCCCACCCCTTGCTGCTCTGGAAAATCGGTGATGCTCTGAAAGTTGTTGGTGCTGTAAGAGGCCATTCCCTGTCTGTGTGTCCCCGCCTGGAAGAAGAGACAACGCTCTGGTACCTTCGCGAGGCAGTTTTGCTGCCGCCAGTGTCATGCTTTGAAATGTTTGCGGATGAAAGGGACACAACAGACGCCCTGCTCTCGTTTCCCTTCAGGGTCCCACGAGCTCCGTACACTTTCTTCTTTCTGCTATATTCTAAGCCTTCGGATCGCCAGATTCGCTTACTCTCCGAAGTCAGCTTCAAACGCCTGTTGTGTATTTCCCATCCTAAAAACCCACATCCCTTAGAAAGGTCTGACGGCAGACGTGGCTCACACAGTGACTTCTGCCTTTTCTATTCAGCATTTTATTGACTTCAGTTTAATTCTGGACTGCTGAGAACATGCATCCTTTGTGTTTCTCAAAAGTACAGATATTATCACATGATTCAAGGAGGAGCACAAACAGCATCCTGCAGATGAAAAGTGTGCTCTAGGTAGATTGCTAAATCCACGAGGAGCCCAGGATCTAGGTGGACCAACACTGTAAACTTCAGTTATTGGAATATTGAGCTAAAATGACATTTAGCATTTGTCCTTGCCGTCGACTTTGTGATCGTGACCTTTTCTCTCTTCCAGGCTCCTTTGTTACCGTTCCCTCCCCTGTAGTTTAGCCAGGCACGACAAGGGTCTCTTCCTACCTTAGATTTCCAAACACCCATAAAGAAAAGGTGGACTGTATTTTTTTAAATTCAAAATTAGACACAAAGTTTGGCATACGGACCTGTGGTGGTAGAAAGAATATTTGAGGCTCAGTGGCAGAGTGTTTGCTGAGCCTTCTCAGAGCACTGGGTTCATTCCCCAGTGCTGGCACACATGCACGCACACAAGCACGAAAAATTGAAAAGCACATAGCAGTAATTTCAGTGCTGAGGAAGCGGAAACAGGCAGATTCCAGGGGCTTGCTATCTGGCCTGCCTAGTTTGCTTGGCGAGTTTCCAGCCAGGGAGAGACCTGTCTCAAAAACCAAGGTAGCTGGTCGTTGTCAGGCCCACCTTTAATCCCAGCAGTCTATCTGAATCCAAGGCCAGCCTTGTTTTACCTAGAGAGTTCCAGACCAGCCAGAGCTATATAGTGAGACAAAAATAAAAATCAAGGCAGATTGATTGTAGGAGGTTGTGCTCTGACTTCCACATACATGTACACACATGCATATGCACACACAATACACAAAGAAATATGATTGCCTCCCATGAAGGTATTGAGGAAGGTAGCCCGTCTCCTAGGTACCTTCCCAGAGGACATGAGTCCCCAGGGAGGCCAGGGAAGCAGTAATAGGAGATCATGGAAGAACCCGGGAGAGGGCAGCGACAGCAAGCAGCAGGGAAGCACAGTGTTTTCAGGGCCTGCAACAGCCCAGGGATAGGTGATGAGTAGTGGTGACTCTCAGACAGCAGCTCCCGCCGTTGAAGGCAAAGTAGAAATTTCAATTGCTATGGACCCGACCTTCCTGGAAACTTGGAGAAGAAGGACCAGGTGGATAATGGAAGTGCTGGGTAGGAGCCCAGTAAAGCTGTGTGGACAGAAACTAAGTAAATGGAAGCACAGAGGTCAGACAGACAGGATGCTCTGGACAGATGAGCATTAGACTGTGGGGCGTTTGACAGAATACACGCGTTGGATAAGGGAGATGGAGTTAGGTATGGTCTAGCTTCCAGTCTTAGTGGGTGGTGGGTAAAGGCTGAAGCAGAGGCCACAGAGTGGATAGTTAGATTCTGAAGCCTTGGATACACTCAGGTCTGCCCTCAGAGACCCAGGGGTGCGATACAGAACCTAAGATGACTGTCAGATCACAACGAGGAGGTCATTCACAGACAGTCCTGAGTGCTTCAGAAAGCCCCAGTCAGATGATAGGCAGGTAGCTTGGGGTACGGCCATTTCTTTGCGTTCCACCAAATTAGTGATCTGGTAGATCTGGTGTAACCCAGGCGAGAGCTAAGGAGATTCAGGTTGCAGGCTTTCTTTAGAGGAGAGAGATTGGCTGGCAGGCTGGCAGGCATCCATGGGCTTCCTTGCTGCTTTGGTACTCATCGCAGAGCCAGTTGGTGAACGGGGAATGGGGCTTTAGGTCACAGCTGGGGACTCCCAGTTGCTGTCTGAATTTACTCTAGGCCAGCCCCTCTGTTCTTAACACACACTGAGCCAGTGTTTGCAAGAACTCACAAAGACCACAACCAACTAGACATCTGCCAGCCTGAACTGTTGACAGTCTGCAGCAGACAGGCCGTGGCGAAGAGAGCAACAGTTTTGCCTCCTTGTTCAGCATTTCTTCCTCGCACCTTTTTCATTGCCCCTTTCCTTTCTCTTTTCTGAGCCTTATACTGTAGCCCGGGCTGCATGGGAGCTCAGCGTGTAGCTCAAACTCATGGCAATCTTTTGTCTCACCCTTGAGAGTGTTGGGATGATAGCCATGACCTACTATGCCTGTGGGGGGGGGGGTGTTTTGTTGTTGTGGTGGTGGCGAGATAAAGCCTTGTTATGTAGCTCAGACTCGGAGCTCTTGGTCTAGCCCTCCCGCCTCAGCCCCTGAGGGCTGGGGTTATAGGTGAATACCTCCACGTCCATCTGTACTTTCGTATTTGTAAACAAAGTCGCATTCTTCCTTCCTGACTCTCCTGACCCACTGTCGCGACTTCTCACTTCAGGGATGGCTCCTGTCTTAGTTAGCGTTACTGTTGCTATGATGAAACACCATCACCAAAAGCAAGTTGAGGAGGACAGGGTTTGCTTGCCGTATCCTTCCACGTCAGCTCTGGTTCTTCCATGCCACCTCCCATCAGCCTCCGGGGTTCTTGTCCTTCAGATAAATACCATTTCAGAGTCAGAATTTAGGGTGAAATTTCTAAACAGGGAGAACAAACACACATAATGAATAGCTTATCCCTTAGGTTAGGGGGAAATAAAGAGAAGGCTGGAAGCAGAGCGTGCCGAGCCAGCAGGCTGGGCCGGAGGGACAGCTCAGGGAAGAGCACTGTGTAGCATGTGTGAATACTTGGGGTCCATCCCCAGTGCCACAGAAACGAAAAGGAGACAGCCCTCAGCCTGGGAGTTGGAACACAGCGTCAAAGTCTGGGGCAGGGAGGTGACAAGATGAAAGCTGTGCTAGGCGCTGGCTTTCTAGGCCGGTGTGAAGATCACATGACCTTTCAAACACTCGCTCACTCGTTCATTCATTCATTCATCATTCATTCATTCATCCTCTCCGTTCTCTCGCTTCCATTTCCATCTGAGCCCCCGTAACTGCCTGTCTCTCCCTCTTCCGTTGCAATCCTATCCCAGCATTGACACGGTGCCTGGCACACAGTAGGTGTTTAATAACTGCTTGTTGAAGGAAGAACAGAGTGAAGCCTGAGAAGAAACACATCCACGAAGAAAGAAGTGGTAATGTCTCGGAGAGAGATGAACGTGGACTTGGCCACTCCTGGGAGGCTAGGCCATCGCGGCCATCGTCACTCCAGGTGATGGGTTCTGGGAATAGCCACGGGAGGACTCGGTGGGGACTGGTTCGCACCCAAGGGAGGCTCAGCCCTCAAGAGGAATCCCTTTTTGCCTTCTGCAGCTCCTGCTTTAGTGCAGTGTGTATAAGGACACATGCATGTGTAAATGCTTCTGCAGTGATTATGTGTTAGGACGTGCCGTGCTGGTTCCTCTTGTGTTTCCTGCCTAGTGTCACACTCCTCCAAAATACAGGGCTAGAGAAAGCATGTCGTTGACCAGTTTCGTTTCCTAAAGCAAGCCAAATATTTACCTGTTTGTATTTTGTGTGTGTGTGTGTGTGTGTGTTTTATCTGCATGTATGTGTGTTACATGTTTGCTTGGTGGCCTCAGAAGCCAGAAGAAGATGTCAGAACTGGAGCTACAGAAGGCTGTGATCTCTTGGGTGCTGGGAACTGAATCCAGGTCCTCTGAAGAGCAGCCAGTGCCTTTACTGTGGATCCATCTCTCCAGCCTCTTCCTAAAGTCTTTCAAATGTTGCCAGCAAGATGGCTTAGTTGGGCAGAGGCATCTGCCACCAGGCTTCACCACCTGAATTCAGTACCATGGTGGAGAGAAAACTGACTCTCCCAGGTTGTTCCCTGACCTCCACATGAGTGTCGTGGCGTGTGAATGTGTGTGCATACACACACACATACACACACACTAAATAAATAAAATATACAATTTTAAGGGCCACCAAGATGGCTCAGTGGATAAAAAGGTGTTTGTCACTAAACCTGATGGCGTGAATTCCATTCTCAGGACCCACTGAGGGAAGGAGAGAACCAATTCCAAAAAGCCATGGCAAGCTCATACCTGAACCATAACACAAAAATGTGTAAAATAAATAAGTATAATTTAAATATGATTTATAATAAATATAATTAAAACTATTATAAATGCCTAGAAAAAAGCTTATGCTTTATTTCCCACAAATATCTATTGAGTATTTGTTTCAAATATGTTTACGCAAAGGAAAACAAAGAGGTTTCTCTCGTTTTTCCCAGGTAGTATGATGTCGAGCTCACAGGCCGCTGTGCTCCAGCGGGGCTAGATTCTCACTGCTCTATGGTTCTGTGTTCTGTGCTGTCTAGCTGGCGCCACATGAGCAGAACTGTGTCTGAATGGGTGCTGTGTGATCTCCAGTATGCGGCACATTGCAGGCAGTCGATAAACACTTGCTGGATGGACAGATGACTCTTTTCACCAGGTACCGCTGGCTCGCACTGAATGTGGCATTGAGGTGGAAGTCCCTCAAAATGACATGGGAAGCTGGGCATACCAGTGCACATCCACAGTCCCAGCAGTTGGGAGGTGGAGGCAGAAGAATCAGGAGTCCAAATTCATCCTCAGCTACACCGTGAGTTCTAGGCCCGCCTGTGGGCTATGTCTCAATAGACTTAACAAGGTGCTGGAGAGATGGCTCAGCAGTTAGGAGCACTGGCTGCTCTTCCAGAGGACCCAGAATTGATCCCAGCATCCACATGGTGGTTCACAACTATCTGTAACTTCAGTTTCAGGAGATCTTATGCCTTCTTCCAGCCTCTAGGCACATATGTACTGCATAGACAAAAATACAGGCTAAACTCCAAACATATAATGTAATTAAACACACACACACACAAAACAAGCCTGGTGTGGTGGCACACACTTTTAATCCCAGCACTCAGGAGGCAGAGACAAGAGAATCTCTGATTTCGAGGCCAGCCTGGTCTACCAAGTAAGTTCCAGGATAGCCAAGCTATTACACAGAGGAACCCTGTCTCGAAAACAAACTAACATAAAACAAAATAATAACAATAGTAATAGTAATAATAATAATAAACACAATGCCAAACAAAGCTGCTGGAAGGGAAGGGTATGCATCTGGAGCAGGACCAGAGTGGCAATGCTGGCTCGAGGGCCCTCACATGGCAAAGTGAAGATAGCAGTTTGGGCAGCAGAAGCAGATTTCAGTACAAGTTTGCAGAGTGAGACCAGTTTGACCTCAAACACCCAGAGCTGCAGTACTTGCTAGAACCAATAGGTTGGCTAATGAGAGGACCAGGGCCGAAATCCTCACTGGCTTGTTTCAGCTGCCCAGGCCCCGCTTTGGTGGGCTGGGGAAAGGGGCAGGTTGACCAGGAGCCAGTCACACTGTGTGCCAGTCTCCCAGGATGTGAGTGTGTAGTGTATCGTCACCACCAGGGACAGGTCTTATCCTTAGACCACCAAGGAGGTGCGTGCCCTGTGTGCCTGCTAGCGTGCAGACTTTGTTTTGAAAAGCTGCATCTCGGGAACCATTACTGAGATCTGCCCCGTCGGAGCTGGTTTCAAGGGCCAGTGTCATTTTTTTTTTTTTTTTGAGAAGAGATGGCAATTGCTCCATCTGCTGAGGGGTCGGTCTGCCTCTCAGGGGGCAGGGTTGAGTTCCTTACACGTTTGCTTCTCGAGGTACACCCAGATGTGTACATCCTGCTGTACACGCGTGAAAGCGCACATGCACACGTGGCTAGAGCCAGAGGAAGGGGGAAAGAAAAGCCGGAGCCCAGTGACATTCAGAGGTTGCCAGGCTTCTAAATTTGGACTCTAGTGTGATTTGGAGTCAGCCAGCGGTCCTGAGTGTTCGTCTCGAAGAGCCTGGGCAAGGTTCCCAGTGGCTCCCAAGGTTCCCAGTCGTCAGACCCTGGGTAGAACAAGACACTGGACCAAGGGGGAGGCTAGATAACCAAGTCCTCACCCCATCCTCTCACCACAACGACCGCTTGCCTGTTTATTTTTGGTTTATTCTTTCCAAATACAAAATAATATATTCCATGAAATAATGTAGAAAATATAGAAAACTGGAAAGATGAACAATGCTCCATTGTCCCCAGTCCTGAAAGATGCCTATGTTTGCACTGAAGAGTGTTTCCAGCTGGGTGTGGTGGTATGTAAGTGGCGGGGGCAGGATGGTCAGGAGTTAAAGGCCTGCCTCAGCTTTGTATAAAGTTTACTTCAGACTGGGCTACCTGAAACCCGGCTCTAAACACGAACAAGTGGCTGGCGGTGGTGGCGCACACGTTTAGCTTATCACTCAAGAAGCAAGGCAGGCAGAGCTGTCTGAGTTGGAGGCTAGCCTGGTCTACATATTGAGTGCTAGGAGGCAGAGCTGTCTGAGCTGGAGTCTAGCCTGGTCTACAAATTGAGTGCTAGGAGGCAGATCTGTCTGAGTTGGAGGCTAGCCTGGTCTACATATTGAGTGCTAGGCCGGCAGGACTGTCTGCTTCCAGACTCATGTCTTGGCATAGATTTTAGAAACCACAGAAATAAGGCTGGGGCAATGGTTCCATGTTTAAACATGGAATGAGGACAGAGTCTGGATTTCCAGCCCCCTCACAAATGCTTGGTTGGTGTGACGGCCGCCAGCCTCCCTGTAATCCCAACACTTGGGAGACAGAGACAGGGGAATCCTAAGAATAAACTGGCTAGCTGGAGAGAAGTCCAGTCAGTGCACTCCGGATTCAGTGAGCGCCTCAGGAAGGGAAGCGCCTGACAGGAGCGCCCACATGTGTGTGGCCCGCACGCACCTAAAGGAGGGAAACGTAGCACAGGTTTTGGGTTTTTTTTTTTTTTTTCAGGATAGGATTTCTCTGCGCATCTTTGCCTGTCCTGGAACTCACTCTGTAGACCAGGCTGTTCTTGAACTCACAGAGATCCGCCTACCTTTGCCTCCCAAGTGCGGGGATTAAAGGCATGCGCCACCACCACCCAACTCGATACATGTTGTTGCGGGGGAAGAGAAACTTGTTTAGTCTAGGAATAAGAAATACTTTACTAGCCAGGAGGTGGTGGTGCATGCCTTCAATCCTGGCACTCCGGAGGCAGAGGCAGAGGATCTCTGTGAGTTCAAGGCCAGCCTGGTTCACAGAGCAAGTTCTAGAACGGGCTCCAAAGCTGCGGAAATTCTGTCTGGAGGAAAAAAGAGGAAGGAAGGAAGGAAGGGAGGGAGGGAGGGAGGGAGGGAGGGAGGATGGATGGATGGATGGATGGATAGGTAGATAGATAGATAGATAGATAGATAGATAGATAGATAGATAGATAGATAGATAGATTTCACGGACTGGAGAGATGGCTCAGCAGTTATGAGCATTTATTGTTCTTGCAGAAACCAGAGTTCAGTTCCCAGCACCCAACATGGCAGCTCACAGCCACCTGTAACTCTCATTTTAGGTACTCTAATGCTCTCTTCTGGCCTCTGTGGGCCCCCGGCACAGACATTGCTCATAAACTCATGCAAGCAAACACACATACACATAAAATAAATATATCTTAAGATGAGCGAAGTTTCACACTAAAGTCTTTCACACTAGCAGAACAACTTTATGCAAAAATCTGCATAGCAGGCCTATTGTTTTTCTCAATGGCTTTGCAACTGCTTACATAATGAGCTTCCTCTCAGACCGGGAAACCTGCTGTTGGGACCTGGGCGAACTGACGTCATGGAGGGACACTGCCACTCCACAGCCAGGCGCTGTGCTCTGAGGGGTCGACACTGTTTTTCTACAATAAGCCAGAGAAACACCTCTCTCTACTTTTCTCCATCCACTTAGCAACCCAACTTTACCCCCGAAGAGCAGGCTGTAGTTTTAGCGAGGACTGTGTTTATCCAAGTGACTTTTGTTAGCCCTCTTGTTCAGTGCAGGAAAAATAAGTGAGCCAGCTTTATTGAGAAAGGTCAGATGGAAATGCTCTGCTGTTGGCTTCGAAGGGCCCCGCCACTGAGCAGAGCTGCTGAGGTTCATGAACCTCAAGGACTCTGGAAGGCCATTTGAGTTCTTTTCATCCTTTCTTTCTTTCTTTCTTTCTTTCTTTCTTTCTTTCTTTCTTTCTTTCTTTCTTGTTTGTGTTTTGTTTTGTTTTGTTTTGTTTTTTCGAGACAGGATTTCTCTGTAGCTTTGGAGCCTGTCCTGGAACTAGCTCTTGTAGTCCAGGCTGGTCTAGAACTCACAGAGATCCGCCTGCCTCTGCCTCCCACGTGCTGGGATTAAAGGCGTGCGCCACCACCACCTGGCTTCTCCTTTTCTTTCAAATATTTATTTATGGGTATGTGTGTGCCTGTATCTTTGCACAGAGCCCAGAAGAGGGTGTTGGGTTGCCCTCGAGTGGTGTGAGGAACTGAACTCAGTCCACTGGAAGAGCACTGCATACTCTTAACCCCTGAGCCATTTCTGCAGCCCCAGGCTGTGATTTCTGCTGGTCAGAGCGTGGACTATTCCTCTCCAGAGCTAGAGCCTTGGTCAGGCTTCCTTTCTTGCCGCCCTTCAAAGTCTTCCTTCTGGGACTAGAGAGATGGCTTAGATATTAAAGTGTTTTTGACACAAGGGTCATGACCGGTGTCTGATCCCCCTGACCACCCGTGAAAACTAGGCGTGATAGCATGCTTGTAATCCCAGCACTGAGGAGGGAGAGGCAGGAGGATCCCTGGAGCCTGCTGTCCGGCCACCTAGCCATACCAGCAAGCTCCAGTTCCAGTGGGAGACCTTGCCTGAAAAGGACAAGGTGGAAAGCAATTGAGAGACCCCTGACATGGTCAACTTCTGGTCTCCGCACAGGAGTGCACAGGTGCGCACACGTGCATACACACACACACACACACACACACACACACACACACAGAGAAGACACTCCGCACAACATGAGGAATAGTTCACCCTAGGAAGAGTGGAGCCCTTGAAGAGCGCCATCTGACAGGGTACTTTCTGTCAGTGGAGTGGTGATGTGGGACTCAGAGATAACCCCTGTGTCATCCTTGTTCACGAGCCAGCCGAACAGGAGAAAAGATCTCTCCACACCTTGAGGGACCAACTCAGACTCCTTTGTCCCAAGCTTTATGTGGAAAGATCCACTGGGACACAAGCAGGCCTTTGTGCCCTGGTGTCAAACATGGTTCCTAACTGGCAGCCTGCACAATGGGCCTCTGTGTTTGTTCCCAGAAGACAGCACAGATCAGCAGCAATGACACATGTTTTAATGTTTTTTTTTTCTTTCAAATAAAGCACCAGACCTGACATTTCTGCAGCGTTCTCTTTGGAGAATCTTGCACTTATCACGGAAAGACCTTGTTATGCGTTGTCCTCGTGGCTGTGTGACACTCTCCCACCGCTGGAAGGCTGCTGTCCCTTTTGCAGCCCCCCAGCATGCACCGCAAACTGCAGGCATGCCGCAGATATAGGGCAGTGACTATCACAGGTGGTTTCCCTGGGCTGGTCTGCCACCAAGTGCCTGGAGTTCAGCGGGGACCAGGGGAAAGAGCCAGCTGGCAGGAACGATCTGGGCTTCCCATGTGTCTGGCCAGCAGTGGGCTTTGCAAGGCATAGCCGAGCTTCTGCAGGTTCTTGAGGCCATTGTTGAAAGACCTGCTAAGAGAACACTGGCTGGGCTGGGCACAGCTCTCGCGTCGACGAGTCGACTTGCAGCAGGAATATGGGGGCATGAAGCTTTCAGACACAGTCAGGGCAACAGCAACCTTTTTCTTTGCACCTCAACTCTAAGCATCAGTGAGAGGCAGAGAGGGTAGCTGAGCCAGTGACTTATCAGTCATTTCTAAAGGAGAGAGAGAGAGAGAGAGAGAGAGAGAGAGAGAGAGAGAGAGAGAGAGATAGAGAGAGAGATATTAAAGAATGAATGGACTCCCCATGGAGGCCCGGGATAAGTTGATTGCCTTGAGTGTGGAGGCTGTTTGGGCAGAGTTCTTTCTTTATTGGAGAAGTGGGGCTGCTTTCTTTTAACTTCAAGTGAGGTCTGCTGCACTACATGAAGGAGGCTCTTCCTTACTTAAAGCCCACCAGTTTAGAGTCCACTCACATCTGGCAAGGCATGTGGCTCTATGGGCAGTGCTTGCTTAGCATATATGAGACCTGGGGTTTGATCTCTGGCATCCCATAAACAAACTGGGTGGTGGCACGTGCTTTTAACCCCAGCACTTGAGAAGTGGAGGCAGAAAGAACAGAAGTTCAAAGTCATCCTTGGCTACCCAGGGCATTCACTACAATATGTAAGTGGTGTTTGGCCATCAACAAACGCCACACTCTCACCACGTCATAGTCACCGAAAACTAAGCAGGGCAACAGAAGGTGGCCACCCAGTGTTCGTGGATCCTGCAGGTGATTAGTAGGTGCTTTCCTCTGCGGTGTCTACTCTAGCTGGGGTTCTACATGTTTCAATCTATGCGTTGGCTGTTTTTGTCTCCTAGAGAAGAGCCTCGCGCGCAGTAGGGACTCGATGAATCTCTGGGGGAATGAATAAATAGGAAGGATGGCAGGCAATGCACACAGGCTAAGCCTTAAACCACCCAGGAGGGGCTTGCATATGTAAAGCTGTGTGAGGTGGCACAGGTCCCAAGCTTGCTGGCTGGCACATGAAGCTGGCCCTGCTAGCTTACGTCACCCCAAGAGTACGCTTATCACTACGGTCTTTGTGGGGTTGTCGACTTTTCTTCCCACCCAGCGGCCATGAGGCTCTCTGGAAGGTTGGAGCCATTCCTGTTAGCTCCTGGAAGAACCAGAATGAGGAGGACTGAGGAAGTCATGGGATGTCAGATCACCCAGATGGTGGCCCTGACATTTTCATTCCAGTTCGAGATTTAAAATGTTTTAAACGTATTTATTTATTGTGTGTGTGTGTGATACATGGTCAGAGGTCAGAAGTGTGTCCCATCCCGTGGAAAGCAGTTGTGAGCTGCCCAGTGTTGGCCTTGGGAACTAAATGTGGGTCCTTTGCAAGTGCAGCGAGCACTCTTACCCACTGTACCATCTCTAGGGTCTCCCAGTCTCAACTCTGAAGACATTTCAGCTTACATTTTTGGGATAACACATTTTTAAGCTGGAGAGCTGGCTCTGTCGGAAAAAAAAAAACCAAAAAACAACTTATGTACACAAAAATAAAATAATATAAACAATAAGATGAGAATAATAGGACTGGAAATAAAACAATAAAAAAGTATTTTCTGATAAAAGTAAAAGAATAATAGGGCTGGAGAGATGGCTCAGTGATTAAGAGCACTGCCTGCTCTTTCAGAGGACTCAGGTTCAAGTCTCAGCACCCACATGGCAGCTCACAACTGTCTGTAACTCCAGTTCCAGGGAATCAAACACCCATGGCAAAACACCAACGCAAATAAAATTATTAAAAAATTTAAAAAGGGGGGCTGGAGAGATGGCTCAGAGGTTAAGAGCATTGCCTGCTCTTCCACAGGTCCTGAGTTCAATTCCCAGCAACCACATGGTGGCTCACAACCATCTGTAATGAGGTCTGGTGCCCTCTTCTGTCCTGCAGGCATACACACGGAAAGAATATTGTATACATAATAAATAAAATAAATAAATATAAAAAAATATGTGTGCCATGACTGGCCTTTAAAAAAAATTTAAAAAGGTAACTGTAAAACTGTAAAAAGGTAAGAATAATAACATATGACCGGAGGTAGTGTCACACACCTTTAATGCCAGCACTCAGGAAGCAGAGGCAGGTGCATCTCTGTGAGTTCAAAGCCAGCCTGGTCTACAGAGCGAGTCCCAGGACAGCCAGGACTGTTTCATAAAGAAACCCTGTGCCCAGGTACAACTGAAATGCACCGGGCCAGTGCACGAAGTTCCCTAGTGTCAGGTGCATAGAGAGAGCAGGGAGGAAGGGAAATGGACAAGCTTCTCTTCACTCAGGACTCTACCCGCCTGCTTATCTGTGAGCCCATCCTGTTCTGAGTGTGCTGTGCCCACGGACAGTCAGCCCTAAACCTCAGATAGGCTCCCTGGTGCCAGGACCCAGAGATGCAAAGGGTCTGGGTGAGAAAGCTCGCTACACAGAATTGGATAACGGGCCCCAGAAATGCCCATGTCTCGGGAACTGGAACTGAAAGTCTATGCCTGATGGACGCTTATATTTGACTGGAGTGACTGCCTCCATCCTGAGCTGTTGGAACACACATCAAAAGTGGGGGTGTGTGGGGGGGGAGCTGAGGCCAAAAACAAACACGGAGCTTCCTGTGCACACCTGTGTATCGCAGTGAGTTCGAGCAGTGCTGTAAGCGTCTATATTGCGACTTGTGTTTAAATAGTGAGGGTTGTTCTGGGTTCAAAGTGGGTGTCTGTTTTTCTTTTTTTACTTCCAGTGAAACAGTAATTGCAATAGAAACATCAGTCAATAAATAAATAAGTAAATAATGAATAAACCATCAAATACTGCCTTGCCTCTCCACTGACAGTAGGAATAGAAGGTTTGAGCAGATCATCAAAAATAATAAGGATGGTGCCAAGGGAGGAAGGAGGAACACTCTGCACGTGACTGATACTGCCATGGGGGTATGGGGGCTGGGTCACGTCGTCCCTGGACAAGACACAGACAGAAACTGGGAAGGCTGGTTGATGTGAAGGGATGGGGCGGAGGGGGGCTTCCAACCGACTGAGCCCCAGCAAGATGTGGGCTTTACAGACTCAGAGTGAGTCTCCTGAGGGATGAGGTGGAGTGTCTGGTTTTATTGAAAATTGGACTGTGTGAAAGAGGGTCAAATTAAGGGACCTTTCTCAGCAGTTACCTGAGGGACCTCTTCTCTCTAATTACTAAGATTGCGCAGTTAAACCGAGCCCCATTGTTCTGCAGGCTTCTGAGAAGGCAGCCTTCCCTCAGAAGGCTCTGCTAGGCAAAGCGCCAGGCTTATCTCCTGTTGTCTGAAGTGGTTCATCTACATGGAGAGCAAGGGGACAGAGCTTTGTCAGGTTAATTGCTACTGGAGAGAAAAAATAATAATAACAAAATAAAACAACCCTCCCATCTGCTGGGAAAATACATTGGGAAACAGACACATAAGACTTTAAAAAAATTGAAAAAAAAACAATGATTTGTGTGGTGTGTGTGTGAGAGAGAGAGAGAGGAGAGAGAGAGAGAGAGAGAGAGAGAGAGAGAGAGAGAGGGAGGGAGGGAGGAGAGAGAGAAAGAGAGAGGGAGGGAGGAAGGGAGGGGAGAGAGAGAGAGAGAGAACTACTTGCAAGGTGTCACTTTTCTCTTTCTGCCATGTCAGTTCTGGGGATTGAACTCAAGATGCCAGGCTTGGCAGCAGGCACCTTTACTTTAGCTGCTGAGCCATCTTTCTGGCCCAGATACATAAAACTGCAAATAAATTGGCCAGGCAGTGGTGGTGCATGGCTTTAATCCCATCAGAGCCAGGTGGATCTCTGCCTGGTCTATAGAGCAGGTTCCAGGACAGTCAGGGCTACACAGAGATATGTTGGTCTCAAAACAAAACAGAACAAAAACTCATAGCTGGGTGATGGTGGTGCATTCCTTTAATCCCAGCACTAGGGAGGCAGAGGCAGGGGGAATCTCTGTGAGTTCAAGGCCAGCCTGGTCTACCAGAGCTAGTTCCCAGGACAGGCACCAAGCTACACTGAGAAACCCTGTCTCAACCCCCCCCCCAAAAGAAATGCTGTCTCAACAAACAAACAAACAAAAAACTCTGCAAATCAATTAATATTTTGGCTACAAATTTTGTTTTTCATGAATCAGAATGGTTAAAGTTGCAGAAACTGGGGCCATAAATGACTCGGGGTAAAAGCACTTATTGTGCCAGCCTGATAACCTGAGCTCACATCCTGGGAAACCACGGAAAAAGCTGGATTCTGCACTGTAGCCCCAATGTTCCAAAATCCTGGGAGGCTCACCCGGAAGCTCACGAGCAGCTCACGGGCCAGACAGGTGTCTTCCTGTCACGGTCTTGATGGTGACTATAAGATGCGCCTTCATTCACAGAATGAAAGTGTGTTTTCAAGAGTCCCCAACGACCTCTCTCCCCTTCTTAGATTTATTCTGTCCACGCTTTGTTTCGCTGGCCTTCTCCTTTTCTCCCTCCTATTCCTCACAGTGTTGGAATACAGTAGGAAGGTTTGGCTTAAGCTGAGGGACGCTGAGAGCCCCTAGGAAGCACTGATTCACACTCGCTTAGCATAATAATTCCTGCTTTCCTGCGGGCACATTCTGCCATCTGAACAAGGAGCCCTGGGGGGCAGCAGCCCCAGCAGAGAGAACGTGACTTTGATATCTTTGGGCCAGACGTGTGATACCTCCCCACCCACTCTACCCCGCCAGCAGTATCCAGAAGTCTTGAGTTAATGGCTGTCCTTCTCTCTGAGGACAGTGGTGGTAAAATCCTGTTTTCTAACATGTGGTAGGGTGCCAAGGAGGGCCAAATGCCTAGTGACTGCTTCCTAGACTCTCAGCTCTGGGACTAGAGAGAAGATGGCCAAACGACTCTTCTTCCAGCGGATCAGGAGAAAATATACTCAGCTCCCCTCCCTCACCCCCGAGACAGGATCCCCCCCGCCCCCCCAGACAGGATTTCCCTGTGTGATCCTGGCTGACAGGAGCTCTCTCTTAGCTGAGGTTGGGGCATGTGCCGCCACCACATCCAGCTTCAACTCCTCTTTTATCGCAAAGCCTTTGCTACAAAGTCCTGGCTGGCTGGGACTAGAGCAGTGGAATGTCAAGCTGAGTTTCAAAAGTACAAACGGAACCTTCAAATACCGAGAGGATAGGTTTTCTTCCCGTTGTCACTCAAGGTGGCAAAGCTGACATGTTCTCCATGTAATGAAGCTCAAGCAAGAGGCAGAAGGAATGCAAGGTATGGGGACAGGATATTTGAGAAGCGCCAGAGCTGAGGTAGGATGTCTGGATGTCTGTTTGGGCTGGTAAACTTAGCCGACATCCATGTGAGCTTAAGAGAGAACCTAAAGGGCTGGAGAGATGGCTCAGAGGGTAAGAGCACTGGATCCTCTTCCAGAGGTCCCCAGTTCAATTCCCAGCAGCCACATGGTGGCTCACAACCATCTGTAATGAGACCTGGTTCCTTCCTTACCAGCAGTACATTGTATGCTTAATAAATAAATTTTTAAAAAAATTTAAAAAAAGAGAGAGAGAATCTAAACCCAGGTCTTCTCCATAGCCTAAGCTGGCTCTTGTCAAAGGACCTCACTTCATTTGTGTCTGGATTCTCTGAGCCTCTCCGTGAGAGCCTAAGGAGCAGGAAGCTTGTGTGGGTCTCTGTGGGGTGACTCTCTGCCTGTGGCTGGCTTGTCATCAGAATGTGAAAATAAGGTGATGTGTGGAGGCTGGCGTGATGGCGCACTTGCTACTCTTGCAAAGGACCCAGGTTTCATTCCCAGCATCCACACTGTAATGGAAAAATTAAAAATGCTGCAGGAGGGGCTGGAGAGGTGGCTCAGTGGTTAAGAGCATTGCCTGCTATTCCAAAGGTCCTGAGTTCAATTCCCAGCAACCACATGGTGGCTCACAACCATCTGTAATGAGATCTGGTGCCCTCTTCTGGCCTGAAGGAAGAGTACTGAGAATACTGTATACATAATAAATAAATAATTAAAAAAATGCTGCAGGATCCCTGGCAGCAGTAGGCAGCAGAAATGCTGTAGGTCCCCAAGCGGTAGTAGTGGGCCATGTGGCGGCAGGCAGTGGGCCCTGAGAGCAGCCAGCCCCAGGTAGAGACGGCTGCCTGTCCCAGAGCGGTGGCTGGTCCCAGGCAGGGAGACACGTGGCGGGCAGGCAAGAGACAGAGACATGGATAGGCACACCATGCAGAGTGAGGTTGGATATTTATTCAGGGGGTTATGGAAGGGGAAGGGAGAAGAGCAGAGAAAGACATAGAGGAGAGAGAAGAGAGAGACAGAAGCGGGGGCGGGAGGAAAGAAGTGGGGAGAGAGGCAAGGAACAAGTCTAAGCAAAAAACACCTGGGCATTTTGTAAAGCCTGACCCCGAGGGGGTGCAACCTGCCCATGCCTTTCTAGTCAGCCCAGGAAGGAGCTGGGAGAGCAAGTCCGTGGTTATGCCCTTGGCTGGGGTGGTCAGAGGCAAACAGCCACGCTTGGATGGGTACCTCCCCTGAGAAGCCATGCCCCCCCCCCATACTCTTTCCCCATATAGCTCTGAGACAGAAGACCCTAGGGCCTCTGAGCAAAATTTCCAAGAAGGTTGGAATCAGATTTTTCCAGCCTGGGTTTGTAACACTCCATTTCTTCCCTGTAGAGTACCTCAGGGCAGTCCTGCTGAGTGTGAGAGACAGACATTACTGATGGTATAGAGTGTGTATGCTGAGTGTTCCTATGTGAGTATGAGACTGTGTGTGTGTGTGTGTGTATGTGTGTGTGTGTGTATACATCTGCCCAACAAAAATCACTTACTAGGCTAAAGCAACCCTGAAGAAAGCAAGAACATGTCCTCATGTTCTATTCTCCGATGACCCCTTTAAGTATATGACAACAGTTAAAATCCCATTTAGCTTTAATGCTTCCCATTCACAGTATCCATTCCAGCTAATCACAGCAACTTAAAAACATCAGCATTGGCCAGGCGGTGGTGGCGCACGCATTTAATCCCAGTACTTGGGAGGTAGAGGCAGGCGGATCTTTGTGAGTTCAAGACCAGCCTGGTCTACA
>NW_026067918.1:10330060-10339896 GCF_014885135.2 Alexandromys fortis | reverse complement strand
CACCAAAAAACAAAAAAAAAAAAAAAAAAAAAAAAAAAAAAACAAAAACCAACCAACCAACCCAAAAAAAAAAACCCATCAGCATTTACTGAAGAGCCCCCCTTTTCCCTGTTCTCAGGGCACTCCAATCCTCTCACTTCAGGCCACTGAGCTGACATCGTGATCTCCATGGAATGGAGTGTGGGACCAGGGCCATTGGATGTCAGCAGAGCGAGGTTTCATCAGGTTGGAGAGGAGACTGGGGTAGGCCAGAGGGAGCTGGGACAGGCGGGAGGTGAGACAGGAATGAGGTAGGGTAGGCCTTCTCTCCAGCAGAGATACCCCTTGTTGGGAAGAGCCAAACCTAGAAAGAAAGGAATAGACTCAATGTCCTTCATCAATTCAGAGACTTGGAAGAGTTCACTGACACAAGGGGAGACAGATAAGAAGGGCTGGGAGTGGAGGTTGGAAGAAGGCAAGAGACAGAACACGAGAGTGGGTCAGAATCAAGCTCCCAAATGCACACACAGGCTGGGTCTGGACCCTTTACCCCCTCCCCACTCCCCTGCACTCTGCTGTAATGGTCTGTCCTGTCCCTTTAAGAGACAAGCCTCGCCCACTCCCTTTTCCCCTCCACTGAGGCAAGTAGATCTTCCTTCCCTTCCAGCCGGAGTTCTTTCCTTCTGTCTCTCTCCTGAAGAGGCAGCTTCTGCTTCTCTCCCTTCTCCCCACTTCTTCCCTTCCTCCTCCCCTCTCTCTCTCTCTGTTTCTCTCTCTCTGTTCATCTCCCTTCCCCTCCCCCCTTTCCCCTCCATAACCCACTAAATAAATACCCACTTTCTCTGCATGGTGTGCCTAATAGGTCTCTGTCTCTCACCCACTGCCACCACTCAGGGACCTGCAAAGTTTTACCATAACACTCCCCATGTATGTTCATGTGTGTCATACATGTAGCTGTGTGTGTGTATGTGTGCAGATCAAAGGTCAACACTGGTTGTCCTCAATTACCTTCCACCTTATTTTTTGAGTCTCTTGCTGAACTTAGAGCTCACCAGTTTTGTCTAGACTGCCAGGGAGGCTGGGATTAAGGCACACACCACTTAGCCAACTTTTCTATGGGTCCTGGTGACTGAACCCAGGACCTTTATTTCTGGGAGCTCTTGGTAATGACAAGCCAGTCCACAGAGCCCATGGTTCACAGTTCACTCTCACCAGTAGCCCATGACTTAGAAAGAACCACTATGATCCAAAGATGGCACATGGCAAAGATGGCACATAGCAGATGTTCAATACATAGACTTTAAGGGGATCACGGTAAGTGTGTGAGGGAAATGAAGGCCAAAGGGAGGCCTGTGCTTCCAACCCCCAACACTGCCGAAGAACTTTAACTCTTTCCAGAGCTGAGTATGTGTTGGTTCTGTAGGGCAGCAGGGACACACAGCTTAGCGGACTTGCGGGCAGCCTGAGGGGTCCCCTTCCCTTAGGGATACCACTCAGATAAAGCCAGATACTTGCATACACCACAGAAAAGAATTTGAAGAACAGCCAACAGGAAGCAAAGCCAGTTTATTAAGCAAAGTTAAAGATGGGTCTATGCCTTAGATTTAAGGGTACAGCAAGCTTCCAAGTTGTGGGCATGTGCTTCTCCAAAGATTCCTTAAGAGATGTGTCTTTAAAACAGCTCTCTGTAACTCTGTGACTTGCTGAGTTACATTGTTCAAAGAATGTAATTTACACGTGGTGTGGAGGTATGCACCCCTAATCCCAGGACTCAGCAGGCAGAGGCAGAGGCAGAGGCAGAGGCAGAGGCAGAGGGGTCTACATAGTGAGTTCCAGGCCAGCCAGGGTGACTTTGTCTAAAAAAGAAAGAAAAAAAGAGAAGATGTAAGATGTAATTTGCAACATGGCTTAAAGAATAAGCAAAGATTAAAAATTAAGTAACATCTCAGGGCTGGAGAGTTGGGTTAGTTCAGGGCTCTTGCTGCTCTCACAGAGGACCCATAGAAATTCAGTTCCCAGCACTCAAGTCAGATGGCTCACAATTGCCTGTGACTCTAGATGGCACCTAAACTTATGTGCCCATGCCCTATATTCACATGCCCCTCCCACATGCAATGCCCCTCCCACATGTGCATGCTCCCTCCCATATATTCATCAGCAAAAATTAAAAAAAAATAAAAATTAAGCTGGGTGGTAGTGGCACAGCCTTTAAATCCCAGCACCTGGGAGGTAGAAGCAGGTGGATTGTTGAGTTCGAGGCCAGCCTGGTCTACAGAGCAAGCTCCAGGACAGCCAAAGGGTTACACAGAGAAACCCTGCCAAAAAAAAAAGCAAAAAAAATTAATTAATTAAAATAAATAAGTAAATAAAAATAAAATTACATTAAAAAATTAAGTAACACTTAAATATGGATGAGGAGATTTACTTATGTCTTTTGTCTGGAAGAATTTCTGTTTGGAGGGACAGAGAGATGGCTTAGTGGTTAAGAGCATCCACTCACTACCTTTGCAGAGGACCCAGCTGCTAACACTGCAGCCTTAAGTAGGCAAAGTTCAGTTTTTAAACCAAACGCTGTTTCAAGTGGTGCTTACTAGTTTGTGCATGTGCATGCAGGTGTGGGGTGTGGACATGTCGCTGGATTGGTTTGGAGGTCAGAGGGCAACTCTGCGCTCTTATTTGTTATTCTTAACTTGCATGCTGGAGCAGTCTAGGGCTTCTCTCTTCAGGCCATTGGACTTTTATCAGTTATGGTGAGGTTTCTTTGCTCTTTAACATCACATTTATTGATTTATTAATTTCTGTTGTGTGTCATATGTGCCACAGTGCACATGTGGAGGTCAGAGGGCACCTTGTGGGAGTCAGTTCTCCTCCATCATGTGGGTCCCAGAGATTAAACTCAGGCCTTCAGGATTGGAGGCAAGCATCTTTACCTGCTGAGCCATCTTGAGGGCACCTGTTGAGATTTCTTGGCTTTCATTCGGCGGGAAAGGCAGGCTAGTTCTCCAAGACTTCTTTTTCCCCTCCTATGTACAAGGAACCTTTTGTGTTTGCTTTTTAATTCAACAGGGAGATGCTTGTTGGGCCCCCAATGTGGAGCAGGCTGTGAGCAGGGAAGGGGAGGAGGGAGGGGGAGGGGGAAGGGAGACGTGTAAAGGGGGAGGAGTATGAAGCCCCAGCCCAGTCCACCAGCACTGGGGAAATCAGCTCCAAGCACTCGAAGGCAGCTGGCCAGGTGGAGCAGTTCCCCAGGACTGAGGAAGGGTTCCCATTCCGTCTTTGTGGATTGTTACTTTCTGGCACTCGGTCTGGAACACTTGAGTCCTGTCCTGTGTGGGATACTCTCCATTGTCTGGTCTCAAGAGGAGGAGCCCCGAATAGGAGATTGCGCGACGGTTTGCGTCGTTCTGGCGACGTCTCGGTCTCGGGCAGATCCGTCCAGCTATCCCTTCAGCAGCCCTCTCTACAGCAGCGGGAGGGGGCCGAGCAGTATGCTAATTCTCACAGGAATGCCACCAGGCCTGACACTTCCCACCCCGCTCTGCGCCTGCTGGGTGAATCCAGGCACCTTGGAGCTCCGCTGACATCATGGAAAATCTTAGCTGCCTGGCCACAGAACACACGCTTGCCAATTAGCAGGGAAGCCCACAGAGGAGAGAAGTGTGAGGCTTGTATTATCCCCGAAGAGACAAAGGGCCATTGCCTGATGCCCGAGAGGTGCTGTCCTGGGCGCAGCCTAGGCAATCTACACCCAAGGTGGCACGGGGCAGAGTCTCCTCTGACAGGAGAAGGTGGGGGCAGGGAGCAGCTACCTGGTTGGGAGGGAGGGGAGGAGGGATGGCAGAGGCGGGGATCTTGCTGGAGAGTGGAAATGACAAATGTCTCCCGCTGGGAGCCCTGCCTGCCACCCTGCAGGATCATTCATCTCGGCTGCCAGTGATTTGCATTCCCACAGGGTGGGGGAGACTCCTGCCCACCACTCCCCCATCCCACCCAGTTCCCACTCCAGCCAAATCCCGAATGGAGAATGGAGCGGTGGTCCTGGTGACTCCTGGAGTAGCCCCTAAAGCTTTTAAATGATTCCCCAGGGACACTACTGGAAGTCCTTACCTCTCCAGGAAGCTTCTGCTAAAAGGCCAAAGCCATGGCTGGAGTGGCTGGAGTGGCCACGCTTACCTATCAATTCAGCACACTGGAGAGGCTGGAGAAGGAAGATGGCTGAGCTTGAGGCCAGCCTACCTAGTGAGTTCCCGGGCAGCCTGAGTTATATCCTACAATCAAACTAAATAGGCCAAAGCTTTGTAAGGTGATCCAATGGGTGAAGCCAGACAACCCCAGTCAGGACCCACGTGGTAGAAAAGGACTCCTGAACGTTGTTGTCTGACGGCCACATGTGTGCAATGGCAAACGTGCGCATACGCGCATGCACACGGGGGTGGGGGAAGAGAGGGCAATTAAATAAATGTAATTTTAAAAGCATCAGGGGTATGCAAAGACCCTTCCAGTTGAGGGATGGAGTACCAGGGGAAGGGTTCAGGATAATGGCACGAGGAGATGCCATTTGGGTGTACCAAGAAGCCTCGTCTTAGGGGCAATGTATTGGGGAAGTGCCATAAGTGGTACAGCACGCAGGCTGCTGGCTGGCAAGGCCCACCAGTGCATCCTGTAGCCCTGTAGGCTCCTAGTTCAGGAAGCCCACAGGTGCCTTCCTGTTTCTTACCGAGAGGCCGCCAGCATCTGGAGCACCGGGAGAGGGGAGGGGATTGTAATGACTGTGATGGTGCTTCCGGCAGAGGGGAAGCCAGGTGGTGATGCTGGGCAGAGTGGCCTGTTGTCGTATTTTCCTTGTTTCCTGCTTCCTGGTGACTTCATCCTTCCACAGGCCAGGCATGTGCCTGGAGACAGCCAGATGCTCTGACGGGCAGGGCCCATTAGAAGCAAGTGGTCCATGACAGGAGCTCCTGGTTGAGACCTCTTCCTTCAGGGGTGAGGCCTATATGTGGGATCTAAGAGTTGGTGGCCTCAGCAGGGCTATCAGGGAGGCTGGGTGCTCCCCGAGGAAGGGGCAGCACAGGGACCCCTGTGCTGCTGGGAGGTCAGCTGGTCCTTCCCACAGATCCCTTGCAAGTTGCTCATTGTGGGGCGGAAGGAGGCTCTCTGTTGCTCTTGCTTAGGAAGGGCTTGGGCCTTCTCATGGAATTCCCTCTTCCTCTGGCCTTCTGCCCACATGTTCTCTCATCACAGCCCCCAGGGACCCGGCACTGCCCTGGATGTCCCCCTGGACCCCTGGCAACCGGGGGCCAGAGGAAAGTTGAGCTTCTGAGCCAAGAGAACGCCCTTCCTTCTTCCTGGACAGGGAGAAACCGGTGTGGTACCAGGGCAGGCACGGGAGCTGTCTGTTCCACATGCCAGCAGTGAGAACAGGCCGTACCCGAGCGAGTTTCCAAACAATAACAAAACTCACAGAAAGCTGGTCTGCTCTTTATTAAACGCCACACACCTTAATACTGACCAAGTCTGATTGACACCAACTGTTTACACTGAAATGTGTTGTGTTACTGTGGAGTCTTAATGTATAAATAAGCTTCCAATTAGCACACTTTAAAAATTATGTATCTTTGGCCCCTGCCATCAGAATGGTTGTTTGCATTCATTTGGAAAGCAATTCCTTATGGTTTGCTTTTAAAAAGGAGGATGGCCCTGCTTGCCTTTGCAAGCTGGAGAGATGGCTCAATGGTTAAGAGCACTTGCTGCTTTTGCAAAGACCAGAATTTGGTTGCCAGCACTCATGCTGGGCAAATCATAACTGCCTCTAACTCCAGCTTTAAAGGATCTGATGCTCTCTTCTGGGCTCTTCGGGATCCTACACACATATGCACACACAAACACACACACAAATGTATACACAAACAATACATATGCATACAAACATACACACATACATATACAAACACACATGAAGGCTCACTCCTTTAAGCTCAGCACGGGGAGGCAGAAACACGTAGACCACTTCTGTGAGTTCCAGGACAGACTGGTCTATACAGCAAGTTATAGGTTGGCCAAAGAAGCACAGTGAAACCCTTTCTGAAAAACAAAACAAAAGCAAATATTTAAAAATATATATTTATTTGTGTGTGCATGTGTGCCACCTACGTGTATATGTGTGCAGGCACGGGCACACTCAGATCACACACACACGGAGGTCAGAGGACAACTTTCAGGAGTTGGTTCTCTGCCTTCCGCCTTATTGAAGAAGGGTCTCCCTTGTTTGTGCCCCTGTGCTGGCCAGGAGATTTCGGGCCGTTCTCGGTCTCTGTCTCCCATCTGGCAGGAGTGTTGGGGTTATAGATGTGCACCGCCGCACCCTCTTTGTACAGGAGTTCCTGGGACTGAATTCAGGACACGAGGTTTTTGTGGCAAGGGACTTGACATCCGTCCTCAGGTGTCTTTCCATGCCTTCCCCTGGCAGAATCTCATCCCCCGGCATTTAGACAGCAGCCTGGAAATGAAGTACAACCGCACAGTGCTGGCGCCGTCGAAGAAACCTCGCATGGCTCCCATCCCATCAATCTGCAGGAGCGCGCGTAGCTTTTATTTCTGCTTCAACTTTAAAACAATGAAACAGCACGAACTGTGGCGAGAAATATTTATGTTTGGTAAATGCAAATTTTAGTGCACACATGAAATATTTTATTGAATTTGATTCTTTAAATGAAAATTTATTCTTCTATTAAAATTACTGTTAAAAATCACAAATCAAAGAGAGACCGTGACACACTTTAGTGCTTTATTAGTCCCCACAGCTGCTGTGTGGAATTACCGAAAGCTAGGCGGCTGAGATAATAACATTTATTATCTCCCACCTCTAAAGGCTACGGTGTTTCTTGGAGGGGGGCTAGGAATGTAACCTGAAGCTTGTGCATGCAAGAACCCCACTACTAATCCATAGCCTGGCCCCTCAGAAGTCTCGGATGAGTTCTGCCCAAAGAACATCATGGTTTTATCAACCCCAAGACTCTAGGGCGAATCCTGATCTAGTATTGCCTGCTGTCTTTGACTCACAGCCCCATCCTTCATCTTCACTACAATCTTAAGTTTTTGAAGGCATGGAGTCTGCACTTAAGGTCTCCTTTGTGCCCTTTTGTCTACATGAGAACTTTCGGTGATCATGGGCTAACTTCCCGTCAACAAATCCTCAAATTAAAAAAAAAAATTAAGTTTAGTTCTAATTATATACATGCATGCGTGTGTATGCATAAGTGAGTGCAGGTGGCTGAGTGTCACGAGCCATTTCCCCCCTAAAAATCATTACAGGAACCATCACCCTGGGGAGTCTGCAGGGAACCCCACACCCATAATTATGTTCTATTGACAGAACCTGCCCCACACCCAATTAAGTTATCTGTTAGCAGAATGCGCCTCACATTCCAGCTATCCAGGGAACCAGGTGTGGCAACTTGTGACTTCTTGGCCTACCTCCTGGCCTACGTGACGAACCTGGCCTACGTGACCTGGAACACGCGGCAAGAGTCCAGTTTCCCTACCCTTCAGGGGCTATATAAGCAGCAACCATGATCCTAATAAGGGGGGCTTTGACAAATCTGCTTGGCCTCATTCTTCTGTCCTAGCTCAATCCCTTCCAGGTAGCGCCCCTCCGAGACCCTGGAATAACTGATTGCAGGGTGGGTTACAACCCCTAGACTGAGTAACCCACCCAACACAATCGACAACTGAGGAGTCCAAAAGAGGATGTCTGACCCCCTGGAGCTAGAGTTACAGGCAGTGGAGAGCTGCCTGATGTGGGTGTTGCAAACCACATCCAAGTCCTCCACAAGAATTACTGGGCCATCTCTCCAGCCCTGAATCATCTTTTGCAAAGTTCTCTTTTTCATATAAGCAGTGGCTGAGGGCTGTGGAAATAGGACCCAGATTTCTTCGGGGCCTTATTCAGCTTGTCAGTCATCTTGTGTGAAGAGGAAGGAGGTTGTTGTGGGACAAAACTTTTCCTGGGGAGACGCAACACTCATGTACTCTCTCCAGGTAGGGAACCTATGACACACCAAAGCACGAAGCCACCCAAGTCCAATTTGGTCAACCAATGAGTTTTATTGGGGTTATTTACAAGAGCAGAAACGACTCAAAGACATCTGCATCTCCAAAGCCCACTCCAGCATGGGTGACAGCTCACAGAGCTGGGAACCTGGAGCTCACTGCCAGCCTGCAGGCAGCTCAGCAGGTTGAAGAGTGTCCTTCCCTGACTCTGATCTAAACCTCTCTCAGCAGCTGGGTGTTTCTTCCAGGGTCTCCTTTGCAGCCCAGCTTCCTTTCCCCTGAGGGGAACTCTCAGCTTTTATTTATATTTATTTATTTTTTTTCTTAGGCCGGCAGGGAGGGTCCTAGTGAATCCGGTCAGTTTCAGGGACTTCCTGAAGCTATTCCTGTTTAAAGAGCTACTCTACAGGATGGAATGTTTCAGTCTCAGAGAAAACTGTTACATAACAGAGATCAAAACACAAACTAGACTAGTCGTTTTCAACCTTTCTAATGCTGTGACCCTTTACGGCAGTTCCTCATGTGGTGGTGACCTCAACCATAAAATTATTTTGTTGCTACTTCATATCTGTAAGTTAGCTACTGTTATGAATAACAATACAAATACCTGATATATGACCCCTAAAGGAATCGAGACCCACAGATTGAAAACTACCAATCTTGGCTGAATGTGAAGACATAAAGCCGGGTGTGGCAGAAAATGCCTAGGATAAAGGAAATGAGAATGCATTTAATAGAAATCAGAAGTAAGCATGTGTGCATGTTTGCATGCAGGCATGTGTGTGTGTGCTCTTAATTGCATGCTGTGCCAAGGTTGTTTGAGGCCAGTAAAATATGGTCCCGCTAAGCTCCTATAAGGCCCTTATGTTTGCCCTTGAAAGTGTTCATGGTACAACACATGTATCTCATATGCATGTGTATTTTTGTGGGTGCATATGTACGTAGAGGCCAGGGGCCAACACTGGGTATCTTCCTCAAGTGTTCTCTGTATTAGTTTGTGTTGCTGTGCTAAAACACCATGACCGAAGAGACTTACGGAAGCTAGAGTTTATTTTGGCTCAAAGTTCCTGAGGGAGGGTTTCTAAAGCTGGGGAGGCATGGCCTCTGGTGTCAGAGCAGCTGAGAGATCACCTTTAATACCAATGAGGGAGAGAGCTGACTGACAGTGGGTCCAGGCTGTGAACTCTTAAGAGCCCATCCCATCCCCAGTGTTGACCGCACTTTCTCCACAAGGCTCTGAGTCCTGAAGGTCCCTGAACTGCCCCCAGCAGTGCCATCTACTGGTGACCAAGTGTACAAGTACACAAGGCAACAGAGGACATTTCTTATTTAAACCACAACTTGCTTCGTGAGACATGGTCTCTCACTGAACTTGGGGCTCACTGACTCAGTTAGGCTGGCTGGCAGTAATCTTTGAGGTTTGTCTGTCCTCCAAACACTGGAATAATATATACGCACCATCATGTCTAGCTTTCACACTGGTGCGGGGATTAGAACTCAGATCCATAAACTGATGTAGGGACCACTTTACCAACTAAGCCACTCCCCACCCCTGTCCCACAATGCATCTCTTTTACCAACCTGATCCAGGGTGACCTAAACGCTGAAGAGTCCGTAAATTCTGGGGAGGGCTGTGGTTTGCACATGGTTTGAGGGTGTGGTGGCAGGTGCTTGTAATCCCAGGACTGAGAGGGTTGACATAGGCAGATAGATCCTTGGGTCTTACTGACCAGCCAGCCTAGCCCATCTGATGAGCTCCAGTTCAGTGAGAGACTTTTTTTTTTTTTTTTTTTTTTTTTTGGTTTTTT
>NW_026067918.1:10211884-10326858 GCF_014885135.2 Alexandromys fortis | reverse complement strand
CCCCCCCCCCCCCGCCGCACCCCTCAAGGGAGGGGAGTAGCTGTGTTGCTGGCCCTCTTCCCCTCTGAGGAAGGATGAATGATGGGGAGCTGGAGTGTCAACTGCCAGCCAGCAGTAGTTTGAGAGGAGGGTGCTGGGAGCCCTGGAAGGGTTTTCAGGAAGGAGGGAGGCGATCAGCTGAGCAACTATCACAGGCTACAGTGCAGAACTGTATTTCTTTTGGTAATCAAAAGAACAAATAATCCAATAAAAAAAAATGGAGTACAGACCTAAACAGAGAACTCACAACAGAGGAATCTAAAATGGCTGAAAGACACTTAAGGAAATGTTCAACATCCTTAGTCATCAGAGAAATGCAAATCAAAACAACTCTGAGAGTCCATCTGACACCTGTAAGAATGGCCAAGATTAAAAACACTGATAACAACTTATGCTGGAGAGGTTGTGAGGTAAAGGGAACACTTCTGCATTGCTGGTGGGAATGCAAAATGGTACAGCCCCTTTGGATGTCAGTGTGGTGATTTCGTCTGTGAGCATGTCTATTGGGGCAGGATTGTCTAAGTTAAGCTGATAGATGTTGGGAGGCCCATGTGGCACAGTTCCTTGGGCTGGGGTTCCTGAAGAGACGGGTGCAGGGTTCAGGGGCAGGAGAGACAAGGGCAGAGGGGCAAGAGGTTCTGGAATAGGAAATTTTCCTGTAAGACAAACTATTTCTCAGGCTGTCTAGTAAACAGATGCAAGCCAGGTGCCTCCTCTGGGCGAGGCTAGCTCTGTGCGTGGCACTGCTGTGTGGCAGGTGTGGGAGTGGAGAGGTGTGGAGCAAAGTGGGTGGGCAGTGGGGAGGACGCTGTGGAGGGGGAATAGTGTGGGCAGTGGGGAGGCCACTGTGGGGGGACAGTGGGGAAAGGCTGTGGAGGGGGGATAGGGTGGGTAGTGGAGGGGATACTGTGTGCGGGGGACAGGATAGAGTGGGCAGTGGGGGGATGCTGTGTGCGGGGGACAGGATAGGATGGGCAGTGGGGGGATGCTGTGTGCGGGGGACAGCATAGGGTGGGCAGTGGAGAGGGCCGTGGGGGATGGGGACCCATTCAGGCTTTCCTGTTGGTTCTTTCACTCACACCACACAGGGTGCTGCTCTAGAAGCCAACACTTGATGTCCATGTCTGTCCAACACCAAAGCCCATGTTTGAGACCATACTGCTTTCTTGTTGGGGGCTGTAGGCCCCTGACCCCTTGACTTTCTTTGCCTGCCTCAGACTCTTTGCCTTCTGGAGTGAACTGGGCAAAACAACTTGTTTTCCTGTGTTTGTAGCTGCTCTGAGCACGAGACCCTCATGAGTTCCTGATGGCAGGGGAGTGAATTCTGGTGGGTTTTGCAGCTGAAAGATCCCAAGAGCTGGGGCATGGCTATCAGTTAAGGATCCCTATATAAGTTTCCCTGGGTCACAATAAAGTTGGCATTCTTGGCATTCTGGTTTCAAGGATGACCCGTGTCCCCGTGCCCCTGTTTGTGTGTTTGTGTCTTTAAATCTCCAGCCTAGTTCCCAGCTTGCATCCAGACACATAGTGCAGGCTCTACACTCTCTGCCTCCCAGGACCTGTGCAAGAATAGCTTCCTGATTTCTTCACATGTCACTCTGACATGGGGGGGGGGCAGGTCATCCCACAAAACACAAGACGAGCTCTCTACACAACCCCCATGACTGCTAGCCAAGCTGGGAGGTTGTGTTTGTCTTTTACTCTCCTTGCATTAGTATGCCAAAATGTTGTTGCTTGTGTTTTACTCTTTGGGGGCCCACCAACCAGCACCCAAATAAAGCACACACAAAGGCTTATTATTTCTTATGAATACCTGGCCTTAGCTTGCCTTGTTTCTTGCCAGCTTTCCTTAACTTAAATTATCCCATCTACCTTTTGTCGCTGGGATTTTTCCTTTTCTTACTTTCTTTCCTTCACTCTTACTCTGTGACTGGCTGGGTGTCTGTGTGACTGACCCCTAGAGTCCTGTTCCTCCTTCTCTTCTCCTTCTGTTTATCTTCTCTGCCTGCCAGCCCTGCCTATCCTTTTTCCTGCCTCAGTATTGGTCGTTCAGCTCCATCAAGTGTTTTAGACAGGCAAAGAATCACAGCTTCACAGAGTTAAACAAATGCAGCATAAACAAAAGCAACACACCTTTACATCATTAAGCAAATGTTCCAGAGCATAAACCAATGTAACACATCTTTAAATATTCTACTACATTTCCCCCTTTTTGTCTAAGTAAAAAAAAGATTTTAACTTTTAACATTGTAAAACTATATACAACAAAAACAGTTATCAGTAAGAATTACATTTACAATGTTCTGTCCATTTGTAGTTAGTGTATTCAGAGAAAATAATACATTATCTATTCTATCTTAGTGAGTTCAAAGTTTTACACCTAATTTACTTTCTTTCATAATTAAAGAAAATGGCAACTATAATTATCTATTCTTCAACTCCATCAAGACATCAGAAGGAATTAATATTACCTAAGTAAACAGGAAGTGCATACACATTGCAAGCAACTTCCAAGACTCTAGAAATGACAGAGACATCTGGCTGCCTGGACAGTCACCCAAAGTTTCTCTGCAATGTTGGAGCATCCATCTTCAGCCTACAGACCTAGAGTATCTGGCAGACTCTTCTGTAAAGCAGGAATTTTGAAGGATTGTTCTGCCTTGTTTTGGCAAAGTTTAACAATCTTTTCCTGTGTGACTTGCTTGTCCAGTCTACACACAATATTGTCAGCAAAGGCAAGAGCAATTTATTTTCCCAGTGGCTAATTTTGCAACAATGAAAGCAAATTCCTATGTAGTTTCTTCAATGCCCATCATCCTTTTATGAGGTAAATTGGTGCTGCCAGAAGCAGATGTGTCTCATTGCCATGAAAAGCCCTAAGTTAACAAACATTTTAAATACCAAATTCTGTAGATCTCTGAAGTATTTGAAAACCATTTATCTATCTAAACTATATCCTGTATGATCTAGAAAACATGCCTAACATAGCTACAAATTTGATTATTATAAATGAATGACTTCTAACATATTTTTTGATTATCCTAAATGCTTTATAATAATAGCTTTCAAAAACTAGAATTTTACCTTACATTTTTAAATGAACTGCATAGGTATAATACCTTAAACAAGAGTAGAAACATATAATACAATATGCTGTAACAAAAATAACCTTAAATTTGTATCAATATTGTGTTGTAACAAAATGACCTGAATTTTGTATCAATATATAAAAGTCCATACCAATATAAAATATCTGAAATTAATAGTTGTCTTTTTATCCCATATTCCTATATTTCCCTAAATATGACAAACATCCATGACCCACCAAAGAACCAATGAGTACCCACGTCCCCAAGTCCTGGGAATGTGTAGCTCACCCTTTGGAGGCCTCCTGGGAAGCAGGCCATTGCCAGGTAGGAATGCAAAGCCTTATCCTGGCTATTTGATGAACCCCTCCTCTTTGGACAGAGTAGGGACCCTAGTCTGGACGTCTGTGGATAAGTCTTTTAACAAAGACTTAGGCATCCCTGGGAAGTAATGGGCTGGAAGCCCTGTTTTGTTTCTACAGCTGAGCATGGGCAGTTATCCTTTTATTAACTCAGAGCCTTCATCCTGGCCCAACACTGTCCCCTATCAGTGTGGTCCAAACCATCTCTGGTCTGGGTCTCTCCAGGCAGCAACCTTAGGAATAGGAACCCATAGCCTGCAGAGGCCTATCATCCCCCAAATCCAGAGGGTCTCAGGGGTCTCAGCCCTGCTCCTGACAGGGCAGAAAGACAACGCCTCCTCTTCCCAGCAGGGAGCTGACCCTCACAGTGTGTATTTAGACTCAAGGGTGAGGGGTCTGGGGAGCAGTGATGGGTGAACCAGTTTCTGTATTCCTACAGTGCTGATCAGCAAGACTCAGCTTTGTGTGTTGGCAAGGCCTGCTGGCCTGGAGGGGTCCCGGCCTTTGGGGTGGGCGCTCAGCTCTTTACAGCTGTGTATGGTTGGGGCTGAGCCCCTGTGAGAGGCCAGTGGTCAGGGCAGAGATATTGTTTCCCACATCAGCTCTCACCCATCTTCCTGTCTAAGGAGGACACCACCTCTCTACCTTACAGGTGACAGGGAACAGATACTCGGGGGGAATGAAGCTGCTTGTTGGGAGCATGCAGCTGGGTGGGGCTCCTGACTCTTCACTGAAGCTTCCTTGACCTGGCCTAGCTTCCCATTTTGTTCCCAGCTAATGGTCCTGTTTGGGAAGGTGTAAAGCCTTTGGGGGGGGGGGCTACGCTGGAAGAAGTGGCTCTCTGGGAAGCAGACCTTGAGCCACATAGCCCAGCACCGTTTCCTATCTTTTTCCTGCTTTTTAAATTAAAAAAAAAATAGTTTAGAAAAATTTCTATATATGGGTGTTCTGCCTGCGTGTGTGTACACACACCATTTTCATGCCTAGTGCCTGCAGAAGCCAGAAGGGGACACTGGATCCCCTAGAACTGGAGTTACAGACAGTGATGAGCCACCATGTGGGTGCTGCTAACTGAACCCAGGTCCTCTGCAAGAGCAGCTAATGCTCGCAACTCCTGAACCATCTCTCTCATCCCTTTTAAAAAAGTCTCTAAAAAGTTTTTGTTTATATGTAATGTGAGTGTATGGTACATGTGTATAGATGCCGTGGAAGGCACGAGAGGGTATCAGATCCCTTAGAGCTAGAGTAACAGGACCCTGTGTGCAGTCTGACCTGAGTATCTGGAATGCAACTTGGGTCCTCTACAAAGGCAGCAAATACTCTTAACTGCTGAGCCATCTCTGTAGCTCCTTAATTCAATGCTTGTCAACTGTTTGGTCACAACAATGAGAAAAATAACTAATACAGCATATGTATGTATATTAATATCTATATACATATTTACATGTATTTATACTCAATTACACACATTTCTATATTCATAGATATGCAATATATTCATGTATGTGTGTAAATTTATATCTATATGAACATATATTATTCATATATATGCACATATATTTACATCTACCTAAATACATAATCACATATATATGTGTGTATTTTTATCTACCTACACACATATGTACAGTTATCATATATGCCTACATTTTTATATCTGTCTAAACACACATATACAGATATTCATGTCTATGTAAACACACGTGTGCACATATGTTTATATTTATACACAGTCTTGCATGCACGTACACATGGGTTTTTTTTTTTTTGTTTCTCTCTTCCTGGCTAGGGTATTGGAGGGATTTTTTTTTTCTCCACAGGATGACATCTCAGTAACTTTCAAAACCATGCTTTTTTCCTCTCTAAATTCTTTCCTTCTACCATGGGGGCCTTGGAGGCAGGTAGGTACCTCTACCACGGAGCCCTCTTCCAGCCCCTGCTTGAGGTCCTTAAGTGCTGAAGTTCCAGCCACTCACCATGAGGCTGATTCTGCAGCCATGTTCTGTTTGAGAAGTGAGAGTGGCTGGTCCTGGCTGCCCTGGCAGTGGTGGCCAGCAGGCACCTGAGAGGGGGGCATCATTGCATCTAGCCTTCCCTTGCTCCTGAAGCCAACTGTGCAGGAAGTCTCTGACATGCCAGACTGGCAAATCGGATGAGAGCGTTTGGAAGATGTCAAACCTGATCCGCACCTATGAAGCTTAAAAATATGGTAATGCAATTAGCAACCTCGACAGCCTAATGAAGCTGCTCTAAGAGACTGATCAGATACCACCCAAGGAAATGCTCAAGAGCCTCTTCAAACTCCCCAAAATATGAAGTGTGTCTTTACAGAGTAAGCGGCAATCCAGCCTCCTTTCTTCAAGCTTCGAGATTAATTAGGGCTTATTTAGTGTGTGAATGAGGGAACAAATGAACTCTCGGATTGAAAGCGCTGAGACTGATTTAAAATTTCCTTTTTACAATCATGAAAGTCTTCATAATATCACCACCAGCAGGCTTTGTATTTGGGGAGGGAGACTGCCCTCCCCTCCCACTACTGCCTAACAAAAGGCCTTTCTTCCCAAGGCTCAGCTTAGGAGCTGATTGGGGCTTCAGGCAGTTTGGAGGCTCTACCTGCCCTCTAGCACTTGAACCTAGGACAGAGAGGCCAAGCAGGTGAGGTGGGAGGAAGGGTGTATCTACCTCCTTGGAGGCCTTACTCTCTTCTCAGCCATTTGTGCTGACGAGACAAATCAGGGGCTGGGGACATGAATCAGTTGGTAAAGTGCTTGCAAGCACAGGGACCTGAGTTGGAGACTCAGAACCCATGTTAAAACAGCAGCAGCAGCAGCAACAACAACAACAACAGCACAAGAAGTCAGGTGTGACAGTACATGATTTAGACCAGAGGAAGCACACACACACACACACACACAGGAGGTAGATGGTAGATGGCTGAAGAGGTGGCTTAGTGGTTAAGAATACTTACTGTTCTCACAGAGGGCTTGAGTTCCCAGCACTGGTGTCAAGAGACCTACAACTACACATAACTCTAGCTTGATGGGGAAGCAACACCTTCCTTTGGACTCCACAGGCTCTGTACTCAGGTGTACCAACCTGTACACAATCACACATACACTTAATTAAAAACAAATGGGAAACAACAGAAGACTTTAAAAAGGAAGACAGGTCCAGGAGAGGCAGCAACGTGTAGCTGAGGCCTGACAAGCTCCCTTTCCACAGTGACCATTTGGGTAGAGGCAGGACCGGCAGCCCAGGCCACTCTCAACCATTTGCACTTCACCAGCCGGTGCTAATGGCACACCGGGACACCTCCTAGGTGACAGGACCACCGTGCAGCCGGACCCTCCGAGGTGACAGGACTGTAGCAGTAAGGGAAGCTTCAGTCTTCCGGCTCCCACAGCCTGCAGCCTAGGGTTGACTCCCTGGATAGTTACAGATTACCATGGTGGATTCTGCTCTGGATTTCCTGCAGTCAGGGTACCAATCCACCTCCAAACAGCTCCTTGACATCAAAGGTGTCGAGAACATTGTCATGCCTAACCAAGGCTGGATGTGTCCTTCGCCAGTTCTTCACATTCTTCCAGCATCTGGAAATTGGGGATGTGGCTGTGTGACTACCATGTCACACAGAGGCCACATGCTCTCCATGACTACCATCTTTGTGTCTCGGTGCGGTCTTCTCCCAGGACTCAGGGTGGGACTGTGCCTGATCAAATGGGCATGATTACTGAGTTGCTGATGGAGAGGGCTACTTAGCTAGAGGTAGAGGGTGGCCTCCTGCTGATAGCCAGCAAAGAACAGGTCCAGCAGCCACAGGGTCCCCAACCCGACAGCCCATAAAGAACCGAGAGAGTTGATTGGCAGTCCAGATGTTGATGGCAGCATCATGAGTCTCCAAACAGGTAGAGGACCTGGCCAGACAGAGCCTGGACCCCTGAACGCTATTTTGTTTTAAGTTCATTGTCTTGGGGTCATTTGCTACAAAGTCCTTGGGAGCTGGTCAGCTCTCCCGGGTGGTTTAAAACAAAATGACAAGCTGTGCTATTAAGAGAGCAGCCACTCTGTCTGGCTCTCTCAGGGTTGGATAGCAAGGCTATCTGAGATGTGGGATCCGAATCAGGGTACCTGGAGGAGACCCTACCCCATCCCATCTTCGCTGAATGATAACAGATAAATGGTCTAACTACCACATGCTTGAGTTTCCTCACCTGCAGGCAGGAAGTGGTACTGCTCCTTCCTTTCTCTTGTGGAAGGAACAGAGCAATCACTAACTAAACACCCTGTAGTTCCTGATTGATAGATTCCCAGCTTTTGGTCCTGTTCAGAAGGCATTGTCTGCTGTGCTTTACAGATGGCAAAATGGAAGCTGAGAGAAACAAAGCAGAAGAGAGTCATGTGGCTAATCAGATGGCCAGCTGGGCTAACCTCCCGCATCTGCACCTCTGATAGGTACATGGTCTGCGGGGCAGATTCCCGCACCCAACTGTTCATCAGGTCTGCAATCACGGTGTTTCTGCATCCTGTAGAGTGGGCAGGATTTCAGGAATGCCCTGGCGGTGCACCCTCCTGGAGATTGGAGAGGTAGTGAGGCTCTCATCTCCTTTGCTGCTTCTTTGACTGTGCAGCTCAAAACTGGCCTGGGCTGGTTTTGAAAAAAAAAAAAAAAGTGCATTTTTTTTCTCTATTAAGTTATTTTTCTGTTGCTGATAAAATACCCCAACCAAAGCAACCCAAGTAAGACAGGTTTGCTTGGCTCACAGTTGAAGGATACAGTCCACGGCGGGGAAGGCATGGGGGAGTGTGAGCAGCTGCTTACATTTCATGCTCAGGCAGGAAGCAGCGAGAGATGAATAATTAGGCGAAAGAGCCCACTGATTTCATTTGTAAACCAAATTGTGATACACATTTTTTTTTAATTTATTAAAGATTCCTGTCTCTTCCCCACCTCTGCCTCCCATTTCCCTCCCCCTCCTCCAATCAAGCCCCCCTCCCTCGTAAGCCCAAAGAGCAATCAGGGTTCCCTGCCCTGTGGGAAGTCCAAGGACCACCCACCTCCATCCAGGTCTAGTAAGGTGTCTGCTCCTCCTTTTTATTCAGTCCAGGACTGCAGCCCCAGGGACTGTCAGGCAGCTGATTCACGGTGATGTCAAACTGACATTAACCATCACAGTCTCCTTTCCTCTTCCCTCCTAGGCCATAGGCAGGCATCTTGCCCTCAGAGGGTGGAGCTGGCAGCTTCTGACCCAGGTGAACCCACAGTGAAGCCAGAAGCAAGTTGTGGGCAGGAGGGTGGCAGGAAATGTGTCCTTGAGTTGACCTTCGGGACCTCACTTGTCCTGCGGTCTTGCACGGAATGAATTCTAGCTTACGCAACCTTTTCTGGAGTCTTTATTTGTGGCTCATTTTAATGTCTGTGCTAATTAGTTCTAAAGGCACATAAGGTGTAGGTCTTGATCTGTTTGATTGGCATAATCATGTGCCACAGGCTCAAGGCTGAAACCGCAGATGCTGAGATCTCATAGTGTGGAGAGAGGAGGGAGCTGCTGTCTCCTCTCCTAAGGCCACCAGCTCTGTTATGAGGACCAGTATTAGTTACATTTCCTGTGGAGGGGAGAAGCGACTTAGGGAGCAAGACTTTATTTTGGTGCAGTTTGAGCGTACAGTCCAGGTGTGATGGCAAGAGGCTGCGGCAACTGGTTCCATGGCACCTGCAGGTAGGACGCAGGCAGAGAGGAGTCTGGGTGCTTGGCCGCTCACCTCATTCAGTACAGGCACCCAGCCCATGGAACAGCGCCACCCACATTCAGGGTGGGTTTTCCAACCTCACTTAACCCAGTCTAGAACCTCCTTCACAGGCACACCTGGAGGTTGGTATCCTAGGTGATTCTTAGACGCTGTCAGGTTGACCACGAATGTTAACCCAGACAGTCCCACCCTCTGTAGACTTCCTGCAGCAGTTTGAATTATCTCCCAAAGGTTTGCCTCTACACACAGCCTTGCCATGGCCTAAGGCTCTGACGTGGGTTTGGGGAAGACAGTTCAGTCCAGAACATTTTGCTAGTTCCTGCTTTGTTCAGAGGGGCTGGCCGGTGGTCAGTGCTGACTGGGTCGTCACTGCTGTGGAGTTTTCAGCTGCAGGATGCCAGCCTCCCTTGTAACCCAGGGCATTGCTTCTGCCAAAGGTCACACCCACTTTGGAGGGTGATCCCCATGATGGCAAGATGGAGGGGTACTTTAGAAATTCAAAGCAGCAAACTCTGATCTGGTGTAGACATTAAGGGAGGGGAGAGGAGCGAGGGGGTAGATCTCAGAGTTTCTACCACAGGTTGGCTCTGGCCCTGGTTGCCATGTTAGGGAAGTCTGTGTGGTTGGGAATGTAACTCAGTTGGTAGGGTGCTTGCCTAGCATACAAAAAGCCCAAGGCTCCATTTCCAGCTCCACATAAAATTGAGCGGGGTGATGCACCCTATAATCCCAGCACTGGGGAGGTAGAGGCAGGAGGAACAGAAGCACAAAGTTATCTTCAGCTTCTGTGAGTTTGAGGCCCATCTGGACTATAGGAAATGTTTAAAAAAATTTTTTTTTGTATTCACTGATATTACTTGAGGTGGGTATAGTCTCAGCTGGCCCCTTCCTGTCCCTCCTGTCCCAAGAAGTCTGGGCTGTGAAGTCTCCCTTTCCAAGTTTAAGGTCTGAGGCCTTTGGTGATATATCCTAGGCTTTCTGGTGAACGTAATTCACCCCCTCCTTGATCTTATCCTGTAATTCAGGCTTGCCTCATACTCAGAGTGACCCCCAGCCTCAGCCTCCCAAGTGCTGGAATATCCAGCTCGTTGATTTACTTTTGCATGCACTGGGCAGTCGGGCTCCCCTCCTACTTGCTCTGAATTCTAGAAAGTAGTAACACCCCTGGAGCAACTGCTGCCCTTCTCTCTGCTCTTCTCACCTCCTGACGGCAGCTGACCTGGCTCCTCGCATCCAGGGTTCCGGCCTTCAGCAGAGAAGCACCCAGATGGACCCTTCCTGGACTCAGCTGACCAGATGTCGAGGGCTTGAGAGCAAACCCCAGCTCAGTCACTTATTGCTGAGTGATCCTGGGTACCTTCTAAGCCTTTCTGCATCTTACCTTCCTGGACCAAACATTTAGAAACGGAAGGCCCGCAGGCCAATGGCCGTGACGTGTGAAGGACATTCTTTTCTCGTGTTTGTTTCCATATGTGTGTGTTGTATGTACGTGTTTGTGTGGGTGTGCACATGTGTGACCACCCATGGAGACAGAGGTGTTTTCCTCAGTTGTGCTTCACAGTTTTTGTTTAGACGGGGACTCGTGGAACCTGGAGCTCACTAATTTGGCTACATTGCCTGGCTAGGCAGCTCTGGGAATCCATCCCAGCCCTGGGATGCCAGGCGTGTGCTGCCATGCCCAGCTTTTCTGTGAATGTGGAGGATCCCAGCTCAGGGTTTCAGGCTTGTGTGGGGAGTACTAAGCCTTCTCCCCAGCCCAGGTTCCTGTTCTGAAATCAGCCCCTAACTCCTGAGGTTCCAGGAATGGTGGTCCCGGGCACCTGTGGGTGGCAGATCCCGCCTTATCCTGGAAGGGAGCGCTCGGACCTGAGGGGTACCAGGGTACCAGATACATCTTGTCCATCGGAGAGAAGCAAGTTGAGAGCAGCATTTGCAGCGGAGGCGTGAGGCTTCATAGGCACCCATCACTCCCATCCCCCTCTGGAGCAGAAAAGGGAAGGGGGGTTACAGTGGGGAGCGGAGATGAAAGAGGGATCAAGCTGAGAAATATCAAACAATAAAGGACTTTAAAATAGATTTACTTTAATTATATACTTCGGTAATTTGCTGTGGTTTCCCACCCATTATTAAATTACAACAGTAACTCATCCGAATGGAGCTTTTTTTTTCCTGAGAAAACATTCATTGTATTTTATTGTGTTTTTGTGCTATAGTCTATAATAACGCCAAGCCAGTCTGCCCTTGTACCTTGAACATGCTGGATATGTGGACAGTGACGGAGGAGCATTGTAGATTCAAATGCTGCTAATGTCCCTTGGTCACTTGAAGCTGAGGTTCTGGAAGGGACAGGCATGGTGGCAAGAGAGGGAGGCTAGGGGCAGGGTCTTGGAAGTGGGCATATAACTTCTGGGGTAGCGAGTCACAAATGGGCAGGATGAACCAATCAGGCCACGATTTTTCCCTGGAGTTTGTGTAGGCGCAGAGGACAGTTCTTTACTCATGGCTGACCACCCTTCCAGATGAGACAAAGGCCCAAGGAAGGAACCTAAGGATGGCCACAGGTGGGAAGCATCATCACCAGTTATACTGAATGTTGCTGGTCCCACGTCACCAACTCCAGGGTCAGGTCTGTCATGCTCCGGGTGGCAGGACGATGCCGGCAGTACCGTCACGCCCAGTGGAAGGAAGTCTGAAGCTGCCAGGCTTGGGGGACTCCTCCTAGCACCCCCACATTTTCCTCCCTCGCTTCTTTGAGCTGGAGTCACTAGCCACCCTGAACCTCAAATCTAGCTTTGCTCAAGTATTAAAGAGAAAAAGTACTTGTGGTTTTCCCACACCTGTGTGTGGCCGGATCCAAAGCTGTCCCCGGTAACAGGAAGAACAGGTGGTGTGGAACACTAACTTCTGGGTGCGACATGGCTGCGGCACAGCAGCAGTGTTTACCTGCACGGCATCTACAGAAGACTGGACAGTCACCCCGTTGTGGAAAGAGCAGGTGCTCCTGAGGCATTCCCACTACTGGTTTATCCACAGTTAATAGTTGTTGGGGCAGGGATTCTCTCTCTCTCTTTCTCTGATATATGTGTTGGCATATTCATGCACATATGTCTGTGGTTGTGCATGGCGCATGGGTGCATGCAGAAGCCAGAGAGGAGGATGTTGGGTGTCTGGTTCTGTCTCTCTCCATCTTATTCCCTTGAGACAGGGTCTCACTGAACCTGGAGCTTGGCTGACCGCCAACAAGCCCTGGCAATCCTCCTGTCTCTGTTCCCCACAACACAGGCGTTTGGAACGCACATGCCCGGCTTTTCATGTAGGTCCTAGGGATTTGAACTTGGGTTCTTAGGCTTGCCCAGCTGGGGCTCTCACCGCTGAGTTACCTTCCTATTTTCTTCAAACAACCAACATGAATTGTCCCTTTTCCTCATTTACAAATAAGGAAACTGGGGCTCAGATTAGGTGAGTCAGAGAAGGCAGGCAGGTGTCCAGTGCCTGACCCCAGCTGTGGTGTCAAGTTAAAGGTCAGCTAGCCAAGGTGCTACTGGAGCCAACTGGCAGCCGGGAAATGGGAGGGCTGCGGTGGGTGGAGCTAGGAAGCAGTCTTTATAAACAATCTCACATGACATGCCACCTGAGTCGCTTGGAAATGATACTGCAGTGGAGATGGCTGAGCCCTGAGTGGCCCATGTGGACTAGTGTCTTCCTTGCTTCTCCTGGCCGACTTCAGAACGTTCCATGGGACACACACCTGCCTGGCTCTTGCCTTTCCTACCTTGGCCTTTGCTGGTTCTCCTGCCTGGCCCTTTGGGATGGAAACCTGGTTTAGTAGGGGTGCTTGAAGCTTAGGGGTAAAGTTCTGTGGTGGTGAGGGCCCTGGTGGGGTTCTGATACTTGCCACAGGAAAGAGAAGACTCTCCCTCTCCTAGGGAGCCCCAGGCTTTCCTTGGTACAGCACCCCTCCTTCTGCCTGTCCCCAGTTATTTTCCAGGTTTCTCCATGACCTTTCTCTCAGGAGTCAGTGTGACTCTGTGAGATAAGATGCTTCTAGACCAGAAAACTCTGGTTCCCCCGCCCCTGAGAGTCCTCCTGTCTAACCAGCCAGGAGGACACCTCATCCTGAGATTTCTCTAGTCTGCACCCCACCCCCTCCACCCGGCCCCCCACAAGTTCAATAAGGAGAAGGGTGAGGGGACAGGCATGCTCATAGGAACCAGCTAAGCCTGCAGGGACCAGAATCTGTAAGCCATTGTCATATAGCCAGGCACATTAGACAGTCAGAGGACAGAAAGCCTCTCTCTCCAAGGGGCAAATGAAGACGCCCGGCAGGTCAGAACTCGTGAACAAAACACCAGTGTTTTATTCAACAAATCCCTAGCAACTGAGCTTGCTGGAGATAAACAAACTGGCAGGCATGATCCTCCAGCAGCTCCAAGCTGGTATCAAGTGAGTGCTCTGTCAGGACAGCAGCTGCTTCAGGAAAGTAGGTTGCAAATGGGCTTAGGAGGGCGAGCATGGTTAAGACACTGGCAGCACCAGGAGCACCGTGATGCATTTGTCTTTGATCTAGAACTTCTCAGATAGGGACCTAGGAGGAGAGGAGGGGCCCCACTCTGCAGACGACCAAGCTGGTAGAGAGAGCAAGGTGGGTAACCAGCTGTAGCGAGGAGTCAGATCCCTGTGACTTATTTTCACTTTTTAAAATGTGTCTCTGTGTGGGCATGTGCACATGTTAAGTGCAGTGCCCACGGAGACATTGGATCCCCCTGGAGCATCCTGGCAGGTGGTCGAGGGCATACAGGGAACCGGACTCTGGGCCTCTGCCAGAGCGATGCAAGCTCTCAGTCATCTCCCCAGTCTCCCCAACCCTGTGGCATTTCTTCTCTGCAGCTCCGTAGCTGTCTCAGAGGAGCTGTGGAGATGCTCTGAGTCCCACTATGTGCCCCCACTCTGTATCCTGTCCTAGCATGGGCCTTGTGTATCGCCCTGGCCATAACAGCTGCGCTACCGGTAGCTCCTGTGCTATTTCCACTACTTATGCACAGCCCTTCTGTCGGAACAATCCCCGTGTGCCCCGGGGCATCATCCTAACTGTGCTGTGTCCCAGTTTAGGAACGGTGAGCAAGAGGGAACTCGGTACGAGAGCAGCTCCCCAGGAGGTCTCAGATCCCTGCTGATCTCTGTGGGGGTCCTGTAGGCACAGCAGCAGAGCAGCCCAACGTCTTCACAGTGAAATTAGAACCTTTTGTGTCTCTAGTGAGTGGAGAGTTGGTTTCTGATCTGGAGCACTGACTAGTTATTTCTGAATTAGGGTCTTCCCTTCACCCTTTCAGGAGGGTGGCAGATTTGGTTTCTGGAGGGTAGATGGAGCCTTCGGAGGGAAGGGGTGGGGTGAACAGCAAAGAACCAGAGGAAGGAAGGAAGCGAGCAAGTGAGCTGGGGGAGGCGGGTAGTGGCTGGTGCAGTCAGTACTCAGCTGACTCACATGGCCAGCTCTGACCCACCTCCCACCTAACCCTTATCTGTGGCCACTTGGGAGGGACAGGCCATGGGCAGTACTCCTCTCAGCGCCCCGTGCCTGCTGCCAGGAGGAAGTGATGGTCCTACCGCTGAAACAGTGTTCGGAGTCTCGCAGCTCCTTGGAGCTGGCTTCACCAACCCCTTCCACAGGGAGACCAGGATTCCAGCCACAGCCCCCATCTCCTAGCTGTTCCCTTTAGGTGGCCTGTCTTTGTGTGGATGGCTCCCGCTCTAACTAAGGTCAAATGTTCAGAGGGAGAACCCCTGGACTTTGTAACCATCCCGGCAGGAGAGAGGATATTCTAAAGAGACACATGTCCGCTACCTGACTACAGAAACAAAGGACCCCAAAGGGTTAACTTTTCCGCAGGAATCTCATGCTGTGGGACAGGAAAGACAGAAGCCCTGGTGCTGATCCGGAGAACGGACTTGCTTCCCAGGAAGGGATTTCATACAATCTCTGACAATTTGGTAACAGTTGCAGAACCTGCTGCAACAGTTGCCAAGATCAGACTGGGTCAGTCCTGGGCAGGCCGCTCTTATCTTGACCTCTTAGTTCTCCGGACCTCTTGCCCTTTGTTTAAACCTCAACTTCACGTCATTCCTTAAAGGTGGGCTTGGGGAGGGATCTCATCTGTCCCTTTTTATATGATTCCATTTCTAGATTACATTTATTTATTTATTTATATTTATGGAAAGGTGTGTGTGTGTGTGTGTGTGTGTGTGTGTGTGTGTGTGTGTGTGTGTAAGGCCAGAGGACAGCTTGCAGGATTCAGTTCTGTCCTTCACCATTGGGTCCTGGGGATCGAACCTAGGTTGTCAAGCTCGACGGCAGACACCTTTACCCATTTGTCCCAACGTGGCCACACTGAAAAAAAATTTTTTCTTTGCTTTTCTCTAACACTTGTCTTTTTAATCGGCACTGGGACAGGTAGCAAAACTTTGTTGGGATTTGACTCTAAAAGCTTAGGAGACAGCTTTCCCACTACCCTCAGGGCTCCACAGCGCCCCCTTCTTGCCCATTTTGTGGTTTGTGTCAACCCATCTGAATGATTTCTCAGGGTCCCTCCCTTATCGGCTTCCCCTGGGGTCAGGCAACGACCTTTTATTTTGTCTTTTACCCTCGGTTTTTTACCATGCTGGGAGCATGGCAGTTGCTTGGCATCCTGGTGGTGTAGATGTGTGAGGGGGACGGCGGGGAGTGCTGGGGTCTGTGCCCCATCCCTTGCCTGCCTTTCTGCCCAGACATAGGAGATCACAGCAGCAGTAGCCCCCCCCCCCAAAAGTGGTGACAGGCAGACTCAGTGCTTCACGCTGACATCTTTGTTGGCCTTTGTCCTGCCTGGAAGCCCCCTGGACTCCAGAGGCCAGGGCTCTGTCATTGTGATTGATAGAGTAGGGAGGGGTCGGTCACAGCAGCCACCCCCGCTTGTTTTCAACTTTCTCCCCTCTATGACCTGAGAGTTCCATAAAGTCCCATGGGGGGGGGATGTAGAAGGTCTTGAGAGGGGTAAGGAAAGGCTCTCAGCTTCTCTCTCTCTACCTCCCTTTACCTCCCTTTTCCTTCCTCCCTTTCTACTCTCCTCCTCTCTCTCTGGGTAGCACCCTGGGGCCCTTTAATGGTGAAGTGTGTTTATGTGGTATCTACGGGAGATTGCCTGGGTTGACAGCAAGAAAAAGAATGATTAATGGCTGGTGTCCCACTGATACACAAGGAGAGACTTCAGCGGCCTCCTAGGAAGCTTTGGTCAGCTGTGCCTCTCACCAGCTTTGAGCCAGGAAGACGCTGAGGTCTGGAGGGAAGCCCAGGAAGTGTCTGTCCTGGCCAGGGTGTTCTCCACATTGCTGGGTGATTCTAACAGCTGGAAGGAGCAATGTGAGATCCCAATGGTCTGGCATGTGAGGTTGAAGTGGACTGGAGCTGGAGATCCCCCCCCCTCGAAGCCTGTCTTAAAGACCCATGGTACTTTTGTGCCCTGTATCATCCTGTAGTCGTTGGTGTCTTAGTGAAGTTAACCTATCCTGTGCTTACCAACTGATTACCTGATGTTAGCAAGATGTGCCATTGAGCCAATGCCTCGATCTCAGCCCATGTTGGGGGGACTCCAATTGTGGGGATCTGGGTTCCCAAAGATTCCCTAGGAGAAAGAGTATGTTGGTTTATCTTCTTTTCAGAATGTACTCACCTGATCTGAGACACCCAAAGTCACCCTGAAGGGTGAAGCAGTAGCGTAACACAGTGCCCACCCAAAGCTCAGTGCACTCTTGAGCGCCATGACTGATGCTGGAATGTGGGTGTCGAAATCACCCTTAACCAAGCCAAAGACTCTGAGCTGATCTGCACGGGGCTTTGACTCCAAGTCCTGCTTCCCTGCTGATCACAGGTATCCCCTTAGCGATGCTTCTAAAAGGACTCTGTTTCTTTCTAGGGACCATGGAGCTTCACTCATGCAAACAAGGGTCATGGTGTCTGTTGTCAGGACTGGCTCTTGGGCGACTTGGTCCCATGCTGCTTTCCTTATGTCTGGCGGTCGCTTGCCGGGCTTAGCCTGTCCCGACTTCAAGATTTGCCACTCCATCCTCTGCCTCAGTGTGTCTGTGTCTAAACTCTCCTTTTCTTTTGGGGGTCCCAGTCAATAGATTAGAGACCAGCTTGGTGCATTTTGACTCCCACTCTAACTGGATCCCACCAGAAAAGAGCCCATTCCCAAGGCAGGTCCCACCGACAGGTCCTAGAGTTCAGAACTTGGGGTGATCTTTGAGGGGACGTACAACCACCCGTGCACACTTAGCTTTATGTTCATATTCCAAACCTGAGCCCCAAGCTGAACTTTAGGGACACCTGAGCTGAGATGCATCTGTCATGGAGCAGGGGAGGAGGCACAGACTGGATGAAGTAGGGAAGGATAGAGGAGCCTGAGGAGCACTGGGCATCTCCCATATGAGGAGCCTGGCAGTAAGAAGAGGAGGCTGTCTCTGGCCTTGTTCCCTAGGGGCAGTGTCTGACCCTGGCTTTGGATCTTCCTAATCCAGAGAAAAGACAAGGGGAATTCTCCATGAAAGATATCTTGATGCTGCACCATTGAACATTAATAACTTAGCTATTTTTGGATCCACAATAAGGATCAATACCCCGGGGCCTTTAAAATGCCACTGTAAGTGTTTACATTATTTTCTTGGATGAACAGAGCTTTGGAAAAGAATAAAAGCAAACTAGAAAACCGACAAACTTCTGAGAACACATGGAGCTAGCTGATGCTTCCTTCTCTCCCCACGAGCGAAATTGGGGTCAAGCGACACTCCCTGCTCTTGGAGCGTGTTCCCCTCTCAGGTCCTTGTCCAAGGCACTTTCTCATCTGACACCCACAGCAGCTCCAAGCTAGACAGACAGTGCGTATTTACACTTTGGAATTGAGTCCCTCTAGGGGAGCAGGCGCTGGGAGAGGGAAGGAGGAAGGGAGGGAAGGAGGGAGGAAGGGAGGGAGGGAGGGAAGGAGGCAGGTGGGGCAGAGGAAGGGAGGGGATGCTTCTCAGGCAGGAATAAGGGGGAGGTAGAGCCCTCTGGCTCCGATGCTAACCGCACATACCCAGAAGCTGGCTGCACATTGCCAGGGAGCCCAAAGGAATAGCAATATATCTGCCATCTATTCTGCATCCTGAAAGCTTTTGAAATGCCAAGCTGGCTTCCCTCCGCTTGTCCCCATCCCTGAGTAATTCTCGGAGGAGCTATGCTCATAAGACAAATCTTCAGTTTCCCTCCCTTCTTGAGGTGAGTCCCCCTACCTTGTTGCTCAAGGGCCCCTCCACTCCCTTTTATAAGAAAGAGGTTGCTTAGGGTCTCCTTGTGATTGCAGTGCACAGGTGTTTGGGCAGAGTGCGCTTGAAACATTGTTACCCAACATTCTTTCCTGAAAGGGGCGTTTTTCTTTACAGTTTCTCTCCCATAGGTCTTGGTAGATTCCATCCTTATTCCCAATTCTCCTCCCATTCCTCTTGGTGGAGAGATTCACATTTTTGTATGTGGCTTTGCAGTACCCTCCTCCCAATCCAGGTGCCGAGTTCCCCTGTCCTCTCAGGTTGGTGTAGCTATATGATGTGCAATCACCCGGAACCGGGGTGGCCACAACATCCTGACATGATCCTACTCCAGCCATCCCCAGAAAGAGTGTCCTATGTATGTCAGCACACCTCCCTCCCCCTTCTCTAGTGATGCTCTGGGGCCGTTGAGAAACAGCAATGCCATTCTAAATCTTCCCAAGTTGGGTAGCTAGCCTGTGCATTCGTTCCTTGCAGGAGGTAGCTATTGTGGCAGCCACATTACAGCGGTGCCTGTCAGAGTCGGGCCGTGTTTAAATGTGACCAGCATGCCTATAGGCACTGTCTTTATTTTCAGGTGCCACACAAATCTTTGAGTGCAGCAATGGATACATTTCCCCCTCTTTCCTGCAACCATACCCGAGTTAGGGTGATGGGCCAGAGACAAAAATCCCTCACAACCACCTTCTAGAAAGCTGATGCAGAAATCAAAATGACATGGTGTCAGTCCAACACACTACACGGTTTCCTTCCAGCTTCGTTCCATCTCTGCATAGCAGCAGAGGCTGACAGACTCACCCACATTCCACTCATGTGACACGGGGATGTGAAGTGACTCCCTGAGGTCACCAAGTGCAGGAAAGAGGGGGTGGGCAGGTGGGGACCAGCCCTGGGGTTCTCTGAGTGTGGAGCTACGTGCTTTCCCTTGTTTGGCTGGGCTCCTTCTGTGGCTATGCCTTCACTGTGCCCAGCAGCAGGAGGGCATGGAGCTGACTGCTGGCTGGTCTCCATGGCAACAACTGACGAGCCAGCCTGTATCAGATGATGGCAGAGCCACCAGCCTCAAGCTGCCTTGGAGTGAAAGCTGGACATGGCAGACTCTGTAGGGGAGAAGAGTGGATAGAGGGGGATGGGGTGGATGTGGGAGGCCCCCTCCCTAGCAGCCATCATCTTAGTTCATCCCTGGTCCTGCGGGTAGGGTTCTGTTCTTTGCTGGGGAGGTTTGTTCATTTCACATATATTTCCTGGAGATACACCCTGGGTTAGACACAGGACACAAGGCACACAGGATCTTGCCTTCAAGGGGATACAGTCCAGGGAGGGAAGCTAATTGCAAGGCAGTCCCAGCCCGCCAGTACTGAAGGAGATGGTGGGAGTCTGGGGCACAGTGTAAGCCCCCAAGAGAGGTGTTCCCTTCTCTGTATATAAGACTCGGGTGCAAGATGGACAGATGTTTGTGGGGCGTCCCTGAAGGATGGAACAGTCCATTAGAGAAGAATGGGAGCAAAGGATCCAGGCTTAGGTGGGGGAGAAGGTCAGGGGGGATGGAAAAGAGGGGGGCAGACTCTTGTGAGTCTGCAGAGTTCTTTGCAGAGGTGAGCAGGGCGGCAAGCTGGGCACATCCCGGGGTCTGGAGAGGGGAAGTCTGCCCCAGGCCAGGCCCTGGGCAACAAGACAGATTTAACCTTCACATGACACCAAGTGAGGCATCCCTACCTCCCCTGTTACAGATGAGGGAGCTGAGGGGCAGATAGCTGCCCTGGATGGAGCAGGGAGTGGGGTTCCAGCCTCGACCTAGGCAGCTGTTTCTAGAAAGAGAAAGATCATCCCTCATGCTGTGATTTCTCCCCTCACCCCACTAAACCTAGGGGTTTAGAAGAGTGTATGGATGTGCCAGGGCTGGCCAGTTGTCTGTCTCAGGGTCTCGTCTAAGGAAGGGATCCTTGACCACGGGGATGATAAAGGACAGTGAACTGCTGGGGCTGCGTGGACCCCGTGGACGCTCTGGGAAGAGATCAGAACCTCAGAGCTGCTGGTTGACTTCTGTGAGCAGGGCTGGGGTGGGGGTGGGGCTCCTGCCCTTCTCTCTTCTTTTCCTTCCCTTTCTCCCAGGTTTGCCACACAGGTGCATTTGCACAAATAAGCACAGCTGTGCGAGATGCTTGCACACACACACTTGGATACACTCCTTGGCAGACCTGCCTGCACATTTTCTGCATCACCCTGTTACCTTTGCACATCACACACCCTTGGGCACCTATGTACTTGCCTACATGCAAGTGCACACTCATCTCCTGCACACACACCAGCACATATAGCAAACGTGCACCCGTGAACACGTTTGTGAGATATGCACACAGTGGCTATGCCTCTGAGACCCCTGTTCTCTCCTTTGGTTCCCCCAGTGTGGTCTCCATTGGAAGACTCTGAGCCTTGTGTCCTCTCTGTCTCCCCAGCGTAGGGCTGGTTAACATCTTACCTGCGGCTGGCTGCCACTGAGGGGCGAGGCTGAGGAGAAAGTCACATGGGAGGAGTGCAAGAAGCTGCTTCATCAGAAGAGAGAGGAAACCTCCTGCCCCAGGAGAAGGGGCAGCCCGTATCTCTGGCACCCAGTTACCTGGGCCTTAGTCTCTCTCCTTTTGGTATTATCCTCTGGGTCTTATAACCAGCTTTGGGTGGGTAAATCCTCCGCAAGATGGGTCCTGCCCGCTTCCAGGACTTCCCCATAGCTTGGGAAGGGGCTACCATTGATATAAATGGCCCCTAGGAGTTGGGCAGTGTGGGGTACCAAGCAGCAGCCTAGGGCCTTCCTGTAGCTTTTGCTTTTCCTGGCTCTGCCTCTGTCTCAGGCAGGAGGCCAGGCCTCAAGAGTCAGAGGTTCCTGCCTGAGCGGCGGGACACCCATCCTCCACCATCACACCCTGCCAGCTGGGGCGGGAGCTGCCATGCTCGACAGGGCAGGGCCTAGCTGCAAGATAATGCTGGGCTTGGAACATAGGCCTTCCTGGCCACCTACTGTGTACTGGGCACTTTTCCACGTGTGTTCTGGGTGGTGACTAGGGCAGAGATTCAGAGGGAGTGTCATAACTTCCTTGATCATGCAGCCCACATGATACAACCAGAAGACAGCGAGCAAATTTGATTTGACTTGAACCCAGGCAGTCTGGCTCCACGCTCTCACCACCGGGCCACCCAGTCTCCTCCTGAGCCTGAGGCCTGTTGGCTTGTCTTCTTCTGTTCCCAGGCAGACAAACACAAGCAGCGCTTTCCTTTTGCCAGCAGTTTGGCCCGGCTCCCTGGCTTCCATGACAGGCAGCCAGGGACATCTTGCCTTCTCGAGAGGCCCGGGTGGGTCTCCTCCAGCCAGCTCCCCAGATCCCACCAGGATCTGAGTTTTCTCATGTGGGGTGGTGGAAGGACGTGCCATGGAAGGATACTCACTTGGCCACTGGAGAGCCTGTAGTAGGTACCTGCTGGCTTTTCTGTAGGACAGTGGGACCCATGGCCTGTGCCCACATAGAGGAGGAGTCAGTGAAGGCCTGAGCCTGTAAGGTGTCCAGGCCTGGAACCTGACCTACCACGGCACTGCTCCCCAATCTAGACTTCCTTCCCTCGCCCCTCAGGTTTTCTTGCCGAGGGCAAGTGAGAAGAGTCCTCTTGAGACCAATTCTCTTAGACTCTAGATAGCTCTCACCAAAGCCAGGAGGACTGTGGTGCCCGTTTTGAACTTCCATAGATGAGTCAGAAGCACGTGTCCCTGGACCCTAAGCTTTGCTCACTTGTGCCTCTGCTCAGCAAGACAGCAAGGAGGCTGGTTCCCAATCCCCAGGTCCTCCCCCCTCTGCTCTGGGGGTACCAGGTCTTGGCTTCTCTGGCAGTCAGGGGAAGCACCTGGCAGCTCAGCGTCCTGCTGTGTGTTGGTCTGCGTATTCTTTTCGAGTCCCATTCTCTTTCCTTCACAGCCTTGCCTGTATGAAGAACATTTTGACAAGGATGGCTTGTGTCTGTAATTTCAGCACTCTTGAGGCTGAGGTCAGAGGATTCAAGTTCCAGGTCAGCTAGGGCTACATAGAAGTTGATGTTTAAAAAATAATTCTTTAAGTTGGGCTGTGGTGGCACACGCCTTCAATCCCAGCACTTGGGAGGCAGAGGCAGGCAGATCTCTGTGAGTTTGAGGCCAGTCTGGTCTATAAGAGCTAGTTCCAGGACAGGCTTCAAAGCTATAGAGAAACCATGTCTTGAAAAACTAAAAAAAAAAATTCTTTAAAACATATTTTATAGGTGTGTGTGTGTGTGTGTGTGTGTGTGTGTGTGTGTGCACAGAGTGATTTTGGACTCCCTTCTGTATGCTGTGAATGTTTTACTACCATTAGTTAATAAAGAAGCTGATTTGGCGAGCAGCCAGACAGAATAGAGTCAGGTGAGAAGTCCAAGCAAAGATAAAGGAAAAAAGAAGGCCGAGTCTGGGAGATGCCAGCAGCCACTGGAGAAGCAAGATGTGAGGTAACAAACCACGAGACTCATGGTAAAATGTAGAATAATAGAAATGGGTTAATTGAAGTTGTAAGAGTTAGTTAGTAATAAGCCTAAGCTAATAGGGCAAACAGTTTGTAATTAATATTAAGCCTCGGAGTGGGTGTTCAGGAACTAGTGGACAGGAGAGAAACCACCAGTTACAACAGAGCACGTGCACACGGGCAGAAAAGGGCGTCAGAGCCTCTGTTACTGGAGTTACAGGTGATAGTGAGTCACCATGTGGGTGCTGGGAACTGAACCCTGGGTCCTCTGCAAGAATAGCAGGTGCTTTGCTTAGCCCTCTCTCCAGTTCCCACAGGGATATTTCTGAGCTGCACCTGAGATGAAGCAATAGGATCATAAAGAGACCAGCACACTGAACCAGGGCTTGAAGAATAATTACACATAATTAAATATTTAGATGTCACCACTGTACAGATCGCTTCCTCAGGTCAAGGCACTTGTCATGAAAGCCACATCTCTGGAACCCATGTAACGGTGGAAATTGTCTTCTGACTTCCACATGTGTGTCATAGCATGTATGCCAGCCCCTCCCAAATAATTTTAAAAAGTTGCCACTTAGCTGCGTGTGATGGAATGCTAGGCAGAAGTGAAAAGAACAGAGCTTTAGATACAGTCGACAACAAAGCACCTTCAAAGCTCTTAAAGGGAAAGAAGCCAGAGGCTTTGGTTTTTTGAGACAGGGTTTCTCTGTGTAACAGCCCTAGCTGTACCAGAACTCATTTTGTAGACCAGGCTGGCCTTGAACTCACAGAGATCCACCTGCCTCTGCCTCTTGAGTGCTGGGATTAAAGGCGTGCGCCACCACTGCCTGGTCCATGGAGATGTTTTCTGTCTTGACTTGGAAGTGTTCTCCACAACCTCACACGAAGTCCAAACCTGTCAGATTTGTGACTGGTGACTTTTAGCCAGGCAGTGTTGGCACTCAGTAGGCAGAGGCAGGCAGGGATTTTTCAATTCAAGGTCTACCTGGTCAGCAGAGCGAATTCCAGGATAGCCTGAGTTATACCGAGAAACCCTGTCTTGGGGTGAGGGGAAGAGTGCCTTTATTGCACATGCACTGTACATCACTGAACTTTTGTTTTGTTCATTGCAGTCCTGTGCTCTAGGCTGCCAGCACCAGGGCTTCAGTATCCCATCTGCTCTGCCCGTCCTTTCACAGATGAAGATGCGGCTTTGTGAGGTCACTCGGTATCCAGGCCCATTGCTCACATCCCACCCCGTCCCCTCTAAACCACTAGACTTTATAAATCAGGGTTGGCCTCATGAAGGTCCAGGCAGGCTCCCAGGTCACTTGTCCTGCAGGAAGTCCCTATGCTCACCCCTCCCCCACTGCTCGCTCCCGACCCCACCCCCCACTAGCGTTCCCCTCCTACTTCATTTCTCCTCTTGCACACTGATGCAAGATGATCGGTAAGAGTGCTGTTTGGGTGAGGATTATGAAGGACCAGAAACCATGGAAACGGCTCAGCACCCCCACTCCAAGGTGCAGCGTCTAGGATGGATACTCTGTTGCCATTGGCCTGCAGTGTGAGCCTCTCCCTAATGTGATGTGTGACTTTTATTTATTTTTCCCATGGTGCATCTCCTCCTCTCTCTTGCACTCTCTTCCGAGTTACTCTACTTGCCAGACTGTGCGGGAAGCTGCAAGGTCAGTAGGAAAAAGCACAAGGCTTTGTCCTTGCTTCCTGCGGCTTTTAGGCTTCTTGTGCTCTGAGCTTCACTCTAGGGGGCTGTCCTGACTGCTGGGACCAGTGTTGATGGTGGAAGCAGAGACTGGGGTTATGAGCAGCAGAGAGGGAGCCAGCTCTTCCACAGGTACCATGGTTGCAGAAGTAATTTTCATTTCTCTTTATCTCTGAGAAGCCATCTGAGGGCTGAAAACTGGGTGGGCTCCAGAGGTGGACTCCTAAGCAGAGACTGGGGTTATGAGCAGCAGAGAGGGAGCCAGTTTCTCCCCAGGTAGGAAGTAACTCTCATTTCTGTTTGTCTCTGAGAAGTCGTTGGGCTCCATAGGTGGGCTCCTCATGAATGTCAGAGGAGCGTGGGCAGCCTGAATCACGCTAAGTTTTCTTTTCTATAAATGCGTTGTGTGGGCTGTGCAACTTTACCTGACTGTGTGGAGAGAGGGCCAGATGTGCTCTGGATTTCAGAAGTTTCCCAGTTTTCACATATTTGCATAAACTCTGCCAGCCAGGTATGGTTCATATGAAGACACAGACCCACAGTGCTTCCATCTGATGCCAAACGTGTGCACGCCGAGTGAGCTCAACAGACCCCCGGTCTGTCACAGCCTCCTCTCCTGTGGACTAGTGATGAGGGTAAGGATTCTGTCCTTTGACCTCCGCTCTTTTGCCTTCCTAACAAGATAAATAGAAAATGTAATTTCAAATATTTTAAAGGGTGAGAAGTAACTGAAGAAGACAACCAACATCAGCCTCTGGTCTTCACACACATGCATGTGCACATTAGTGCACACACATACATATACACACACATGAGAGTGCAAACACACATGCATGCACACACACATGCACAAAACATATACACTTACACCTGTCCCCTCTTATCCCCTTGGCTGGGACTCTAACCTCATTGTTGTGGTTTGCCCTGGAAGGTTCTTATCGTAGGGCTTCATCTCCTAAGTAGTGGCATCAAGAGAGGATGTGGCTTTGTGGGACTTTTGGGAGACTGCCTTCAGAAGGGATTTGTTCTAGCCCTGAGTGGCTCAGGTTCCTTGGGGTTGGGTTCATCCCTGGGAAAATGAGTTTGGCTCTCCAGGTGTTTGTTTCCTCTATGGCTGTGTGCTCTGCCATGCCTATGTTCCCACCGTGAGATGCTGTCTGTGTGAGACCCTCACCAGAGGAGGGCAAGGGTGCCATGCTTGAACTAAATAAGCCTCTTTTCTTGCTAATTTTCCAGCTTCTGGAGTTCTGTAGTAGTAACACAAAATGGGCCAAGACACCCAATAAATAAGCCATTAAGGTCATTCTAGTGAAGTTGTAAAATGACTTTTTTTTTTTTTTTTTTGCTTAAAAATGAAACCACAATTTTGCTTACTGTATAGAAACAATTTCATTGTTGTGGTGGCTCAGATGGGAACGGTGCCAGCTGGTGGAAGTGTGTGAGAAGGAGTAGGAGGTTTGGCCTTGTTGGAGGATGTGTCACTGGGGACAAGTCTCCGAGGTTTCAAATGCCCATGATGTTCCAGTTAGCTCTCTGCCTTCTATATAAGGATGTACTCTCCGCTTACTAATCTGGCGGCACCATGCCTGCCTACCTGCTACCACACTCCCTGCCATCACCATCGTGGTCAGAGACTCTAATCCTCTGCAACCAGAGACCCAAATTAAGCTTTTTTGGTCATGGGGTTTCGTCACAGCCGTTGGAAAATGACTACAGCAATTATCTTGTGATCCTGTGAACTTCTGCACTCAGATGGGAGGGTTTTGAGCTGCAGCCAGGAGCGTGTCTGATGGAGTCAGAACCCCCAAGATGCCTCGCTCACTCATGTGACTGGCATTTGGTCGGTTGGCCAGGCTGTGGACTAGAGGTACTCTCTTTTTCCTAGGATGCTCATAGCAGAGGAGAGACCCATCACTGAAGGAAAGAGGAAGTAGGGGAGGAAATAGGAGCCTCTGGCTGCTTCAAGATCAGACCAGAACTGCACAGCCTTTCTTTGCCAAGGCTCCAGAGGACTGTCTGAGGCTCAGGTCAACCCAGCACTCCCTCAGACCTGCCTTTTGCTGAGGCCCCGCCTTCAGCCTCAAGCCGTCCTTTCCCTGGTTTCTGGCCCTTCCCCCACAGCTCCTGCTCTTCCTTCTAGACCTTCCTAACGCTGGGTGATCTACTGCAGCTTCTCAAGTCGTGCTGACCCCCAACTTTAGAATTACTTTTGTTGTTACTTCACAACCATAATTTTGCTACTGTTATGAATCATAATGTAAATAGCTGATATGCGGGATATCTGATACTCGACCCCTGTGAAAGGGCCCTTCCGTCCCATAAGGGTGGTGACCACAGGTTGAGAATTGCTGTTGTAGACTACTAACTCACTCTTTCAGGTTCTGTTAATTTAACCCTTGACTCTACCTGTTGTCCCCAAGACTGCTGCCTCACCTGTACCCAGGACCCTCCCAGGCCAACCTACGGCCACACCTGAGTGATAATCTGGGGCATCCAGTCCCCCTTAGGCAGAATTAACAACCTCAGGGGTGCAGAGGGGACTCTTGTCTGTGTCCCAACCCTCTCCTGTGTGGTCCTGCTTGCCACCTCCCAGGTTTCCCACTCACACCAAGCCCTGCAGGGCATTCTTCGAGGACAGAATAAACATCACCTGGGTCGTCAAAACAAGAGCTGAAAGTCAAAGAGGAAGTGAAAGGAAAGGATGTCAGGTCCCACCCAGGCTTTCTGGGGAAGCAGAAAGGTGTGCGCACCCGTGTGTGTGTGTGTGTGTGTGTGTGTGTGTGTGTGTGTGTGTGTGTGTGCTGCTGTCCAGCTTGATTGAAAACCACACTGGTGCAAACTGAGAGGCCCCAGGAATGGCAAGCAGCTTCTCCTTGCTAGAAGGAATTTTCTGGAAACCATAATGGCCGCCGTTCCTAACCACAGCCTGGCCCTTCCTGGCAGACTTGGTGCATGCGTGTGGTCAGGGCGGCCAGGCTGGAGCCGGCCTGGGAGCTTCTGCAATCTGAGCCCCCTCTGTGTTGACAAGTGGGGCCTGGTATTTTTGAACAAGGAACAGACGCTGCCTCCCCTCTTTCAGTGGAGAGGAAGACGCTTCGGCCGTCGGCTGAACCCTCTCTCTGTGCAAGGCCCCTCTCAGTCTCAGGGGTATGTGGTTCTCATTTCCACTTTTCATTAGCGGAAGCAGGCTCTGAGGAGCACAGGACTTGCTCGGTGTCAAAGAGGAAGCCTGGTGATTCTGGCCAGGTTGGCTGGCTGCACAGGGCTCTGGTTGCTGTAAGCAGAGGGATGGCTGAGCTGGGCCTCCCGTAGCCTGGTTTTCCCCCTCCTTACATAATAGCAAGGTCAAGGGTGGGACAAGACAGGAGGGTCCCAGCTCAGCACCTGCAGGGCGCCAGCCAGCCGTTTGCAGAGCAGCAGCCAGCTGCAGGTGGTCCACCTGGCCAGGTGCTCGCATGCCATCAAGTCATTTGCTCCTCTTTACATATTTGCATGGTAATCTTATTTAAGTAATGACTACTTGAAGATGGGAGCTATATATAGATGCACTATATATATTTACAATACACACACATACTTGAGAGCAAGGTCTGCAGAAACACCGTGCCAAGAATATTTTTAGATAATTTCATTATGAAAACTTTAAGCACATAACTGAGTAGCACTCTGCTATGCCAGGGTGGGTTTCCTGGGAGGCCCAAGGAGCTGAAGTTCCAGGCCTTTTCTGTGCCATGAGAGGCATCCAGGGAGGGGTCACCATTGTCATATGCTCTGTAGATTTTGCAAAAACAATAGCAAAAATGTCTTTTAAGTACCCCCCCCCCCCCAGTTTTTCAAGACAGGGTTTCTCTGTGTAGCCTTGGCTGTCCTGGAACTCACTTTGTAGACCAGACTGGACTCAAATTCCTAGAGATCCGCCTGCCTTTGCCTCCTGAGTGCTGGGATTAAAGGCATGTGTCCAGGTCCTCCACATATATGAGCTTCTAAGTCTTAAGCCTTCCCTTCCCAGCTTGGTAGACACCAGGAAGAACAGTCCGGGTTTGTTCCTGCCCCATTCTCAAGTTGAAGTCTGAAAATAGGTCCAAGGTCTCAGGGGGCTTCATTTGCTCCTTCCTGAGTGCTCAACCTGGGTTTCCCTACCCTTGGACAAGCAGAGTCCACAGGACTTTGGGGTACAGAGTAAGGGAAGCTGGTGAAGCCAGCTCCCTTCTATTCCCAGGCAGCCAGGACTTCCTACGGGACTACACGGGGAAACTGCTTCTTTTATTACCTGGAGATCCTGATGAGCCCCAGAGAATGTCTGCTGACCACTGCTCCTGAAGAAAGCCCTCTGGGCCTTAGTGCCTCTGCTTGGGGGAAATGTGGAAGCAGGGTCCTGCCCAACCCCTTCCCTACCCAGCAGGCACCGGCCATCCCTCCTTCCCATGGCTGCCTTTGACTCCTTGCGTTCTGTAACCTGATTCCCTCCAGGACATTTGTCCGTTATGGCTTCCTAGAATCAGCTGGGGTGAGTCTCACAGTTGTTAATTATGTTAACTGACAGAGGAAGTCCTAGCCCACTATGGGTGGCTCCATTCCCTAGGCAGATGAGTGGCAAAATCAGCTGAGCGCAATCAAGCAAGCATGTGAGTATGCAATGGCCATCTCTTTCTGCTCTTGACTGTGGACATGACGTGACCAGTTCTCTCCACCTCCTTCCTCCCACTGTGACTTTGAGGGTGGACGAGAACCTGGAATGGTGAGCTAGATAAACCCTTTCTTCCCCCATCTGCTTTTGTCAGAACATTTAATCACAGAAATTAGACTAGGACACTGGCCCGGGAGCCCCCGGGGACCTGCCTGTCTGCCTCCCATCTCACCACCACCAGGACCACAGACACGGGGACCACTCCTTACATGGGTTTCAGATCCAGACTCAGGTTCTCATGCTTCTGAGGCAAGCCCTTTCCTGGCTGAGCCACCATCTCCTCAGCCCCTGAAGATGTTTTTGAGGAAAGTGTGAGATCCATTTCTAGAGAGGCCCTTTGGGAATGACTGGCAAACAAAATGGTTGGAGAGTTCCCCAGTGCATCTGCTGGCCACATGGAACCTCCAAGTGGTGAATACAGCAGAGGACAGAAGAGGTGGCCTAGGAAGAGACATAGCTTTTCTCTCACAGCCACCATAGTCCTCCCCAGATCCTCCAGGTCACAAGACCAAAGCTGCAGTTGTGTTCCCACAATGCTACATGCTATCTTTTTTTTTTGTTTGTTTTTTATTTTTTATTTTTTTATTTTTTTAATTGTTTTTTTTTAATATTTATTTTATTATGTATACAATATTCTGTCTGTGTGTATGCCTGCTGGCCAGAAGAGGGCACCAGACCCCGTTACAGATGGTTGTGAGCCACCATGTGGTTGCTGGGAATTGAACTCAGGACCTTTGGAAGAGCAGGCAATGCTCTTAACCTCTGAGCCATCTCTCCAGCCCATTATTTATTTATTTTTTTATTTTCGAGACAGGGTTTCGCCGTAGCTTTTGGTTCCTGTCCTGGAACTAGCTCTTCTAGACCAGGCTGGCCTCGAACTCACAGAGATCCGCCTGCCTCTGCCTCCCGAGTGCTGGGATTAAAGGCGTGCGCCACCACTGCCCGGCACGCTATGTTTTATGGTATTGGAAGCTGTCACTGAGCCTCGAAGCTGACCAGCTTCCTGGGCCCCTGGTGACGTTTTGTTAATTTTTGCTACACTTGTACTGGCTTGTCTTTGAGCAGCCGGGCTGTCTAATTCATTCATTCATCCTTAGTTCATGCCTTCACTTGCATGTTCATTCAGCATTTATGAACTGTGCTTGGTGCCACCAACACAGCTCAGTCCTCCTAGAGCCCCTGGGCTGATGGCCGTGGCTCCCTAGAGGTGGGGATGGCTCAGATAGGCCCTGAAGTCTGGAAAGGATGTTCATATAGGGACTAGTGCTTAAGACTGAAGAGAAAGGAGTTGAACTTGGAGACTGGAGGATGCTGTGCAGAGAAGCTGTGGCTGAGCCTGCAGCCGAGGAGTGGGTTGCCATCAATAAGGAGAACACACTAATAGCAGAGTAACTGAGCTAGGGATTCCCAAGGAGCCAGGATCCCAAAGACGCCCCCAGTTTCTGGTTTTGGCTGAGTAGAGGATCCATTTTTTAGAATGGGGGTTGCTTTAGGAGGGGACCCCACTAGTCCAAAGAACATGCATCTTTCCCGGGCACAGTCTTCAAAATCTTCTGGAACATAGCAAGCACATCCTTGGACACGATCAGCTAGAGGATGGGGGCTCCTGCGTAGATGTGGGCACAGGGAAACAGGGCAGGAAGCCAGCCTCACCTAACTGTCCAGGGAAACGCTGCCACATCAGCCAGGTTTCTACGAAAGTCCCAAGAGCAGGGTTTGTCTGCTGAATGCTTGGGAAAAGGTTCGCGTCCCCTCCCTCCCTCCCTCCCTCCCTCCCTCCCTCCCTCCCTCCCTCCCTCCCTCCCTCGTGAGCGGCCTCAGATCCTTCTCCTTTTCCACCCCTGTAGACCTCGCAAGCCAGGTGCAGGCTTTCAGAGCCTGCATCCTGTTTTGAAGGCTGTTTACTCTACAAAATTAATCCCTTTGATGCCTGCAGAAGAAAAGACTCATATTAAACAAAGACCCGGCTCTGGACTCTGCACACTAAGCTCCGCTATGGAGGGTCTTTGTGTATACACTCAGGAAAACAATGCCCCAAGCTCAGGTTGCACATCCACTGGGCGTGACCTCCCTAGGTAGATGGGAACAACTCTCACTACTTCATGTCAGTAGGTCACACGCATGCCTTCCCGACGCTAGGCTACAACCACAGCAGAGAAAGAAACACAATGGTAATTTGGAACCAATAGCGAGGGAACTAGAACCATGCACTCTTAACTGTTGAACGAGATCGTGTGTGTGTGTGTGTGTGTGTGTGTGTGTGTGTGTGTGTCTTTGCCACTACCAAGGTCTTCCTAGAACTGAAAAACCAGTAAGGGCTGAGGATGTAGCTCGGTTGGGGGGGGGCTGCCTAACACACAGGAGGCCCTGGGTTTGACTCCCAGAACTGCATGAGCCGGCAGAGGTGGCACATGCCTGTAATCCAAGCACTCAAGAAGTGGAGGCAGGAGGATCAGGAGTTCAAGGTTGTGGTGGTTTGAATGAGAACGGGCCCCCACAGGTTCATATATTTGAATGTTTGGTCCCCAGTTTGTAGCATTGTTTGGGAAGGATTGAGGGCGTGGCCTTGCTGGAGGAGGTGTGTCATTGAAGGTGGGCTTTGAGGTTTCCACACCCCACACCATTCTCAGTTAGCTCTCTCTACCTCCTGGTTGTTGCTTCAACATTTAAGCTCCCAGTCGCTGCCCGAGCACCATGCCTGCTGCCTCGCTCCTTGCTGTGACGGTCGTGAACTCAGCCTCTGAAACTGTCAGCAAACTCCCAATTCTGTAAATTGTCTTGGAGATGCTGTCTCTTCACAACAATGGAAAAGCAACTAAGACAAAGGTCATCCTCAGTTGCACAGGGAATTTGAGGCCAGTCTGGGTTCCATGATACCCTGTCTCAAAACAGGATAGAAGTAAAAACAAACAAACAAATAATGACACTGGTTGTGTGGCTACTACTGTCGCAAATCCTCTGATATTCAGTTGGCATGGAGATATAGGTGGGCATGGGTGCCCCTCCACTCTTGACATGCTCTGCACCCACCCATGATGGTTTTTAAGAAAATGGCTCCCATAAATTCACAAGGGTGGCACTATTAGGAGGTGTGGCCTTGTTGAAGTTTGTACAGCTTGGAGGAAGTGTGTCACTGGAGGTGGGGTTTGAGGTTTCAAGTGCTCAAGCCAGGCCCACGGTCTTTCTCTTCCTGCTGCCTGCCTTCCTGGTGGTAGAACTAGCATCTCCCTCTCCAGCACCATGTCTGCTTGTGCACTGCCGTACTCCCCCCTCCTGCCGCAATGATAAATGTTTTCCTTTATAAGAGTTGCCAGGGTCATGGTGTCTCTTCACAGCAATAAAATTCTCACTAAGACAAGTTCTGTGGTCAAGAAATGCGGCCTTTTGGAGACAGTGCTTTCAGAGAGGTGATTTATAATAAGAGATGTACTAAGATAACCAGGATGGGCCCGCACTCGTGAGAATTTTAACAGGACAAGGAAGTTTTGTCGCACAGAGAGACACCGAACACGCGAGAATATAACAAAGGGTTTCCCACAAGCCTGGGAGAGAAACCTGTACTGGCTGGGTTTTGCTATCAGCCTCACATAACCTGGAGTCACCTGGGAAGTGGGAACTTTAATTGCCTAGGTCAGATTGGCCTGTGACCATGTCTATGGGAGATTGTCTTGATTGATAATTGATATGCAAAGGCCTCACCCACTGTGGGTAGTACCATCCCTAGGCATGTGGGTCTCAGCCGAGCAAGAAAGGTGGCTGAATATGAACCCTGTTCCTGGACCTCTGGCTCCCAGAACCGTGAGACAATACATGTGTGGTTTAGACTGCATTGTGTTGCTGTGTTGGGACAGATGCACAAGGATGCCATCACCTTCCCCTCGGATGCCCAGCAATGTTTCAACATACACTAAATGTGGTAAACATGCCTGTAATCTCAAGAGTTCAAGGCTATCCTGGGACATGAAAGAAAGATTACCAAATACAGAAATAACAGTATTGTTAGGTATGGTGGGTGGTTTGAATGAGAATGCCCCCCCCATAGGTGTATATAGTTGCCTGCTTATCCCCAGTTGACTGGAATGATTAGGAGGTGTGGCCTTGTTGGAGAAGGTGTGTCATTGGGGGTGGGCTTTGAGGTTTTAAAAGCCCACATCAGGCCCAGTTCTCTCTCTGCCTACTGCCTGTGGGTCAGGATATAAAACTGTCAGCTACTGCTTCAGCACCAAGTCTTCCTGCTTGCTTCCTGCCATGATGATCATGGATGAACCCCCAGAAGCTGTAAGCCTGCCCCAATTAAATGCTTTCTGTTATAAGAGTTGCCATGGGCATGGTGTCTCTTCACAGCAATGGGACACTGGCACCAGGTAAGTGAGTGCAGAAGGCATTTTTGCCTGTTTGGCTTACTTTCTCACCTCAGCCCCTCACATGGTACCTGGAAGAGAGTGGACCCTCAATAAACATTGTTGAATCAACGGTTGTGTGTGCTAATACCTTTATTCAATGTTAAATGCACTTGGTAGTCCAGGAGGGGAGCAGGTAGACTGAAATCATGAAGTGGAAAACAACAGACCCTAATGTCTGAGTCCAGCCTTTTGTCATTGTGAAGTGACATCACCCTCCTCAAAGCTCAGGGGAATCACACAACCTAATTACCAAAAAAGGAAGTGCATAAGGACTGGGAAGACTGCTCAGCCCTTTGGAGTGCTTACTGCTCTAGCAGAGGACCCGTGTTTGGTTCCCAGCACCCATATCAGACAGCTCACCTATAACTCCAGCTCCAGGGGCTCCAACACCCTCTTCTGGACTCCGTGGGCACCTGCACTCACATGCATACATGTACACAGAAATACATGCATATACTTAGTTTAAAAATAATAAAAATAAATTGTCATTGGTTTTTTTTTTTTACACTTTGCTCTTTGTCTCTTTGGGGGCTCACCACCTAGCTCCCAAATAAATACATGGAAGCTTATTCTTTCTTATAAATGCCAGGCCTTAGCTTGGCTTGTTTCTAGACAGCTATTCTTAAATTATCCCATCTACCTTTTGCCTCTGGGCTTTTATCTTTCTTTATTCTATATACTTTACTTCCTTCCCTCCCTCCCTTCTTTCTTTCTTTCTTTCTTTCTTTCTTTCTTTCTTTCCTTCTTTCTTTCTTTCTTCATCGCTGGTTGTGTAGCTGTGTGGCTGGCCCCTGATGTCGTCCTCTCCTTCTCCTTTTCTTGCTCCTTGATAATCCTCTCTTCCCAGATTTTTCCTCCTATTTATTCTCTCTGCCTTCCAGCCCTGTCTATCCTTTTTCCTGCCTCACTATTGGCCATTCAGCTCTTCATTAGACCATCAGGTATTTTAGGCAGGCAAAGTAACACAGCTTCACAGAGCTAAACCAATGCAACATATAAGAATGCAACACATCTTTGTATCATTAAACAAATGTTCCACAGCATAAACGAATGCATCCCTTCTTCAATTAATATCCTTCAACAATAAATAATCCTTTAAAAGCCTTGAAGTTTCCAATTTTGTTGGGCAGCACTCATAGCTGTCCTCAGCATCATGTAGCCTTCGGGCTGGGGGTTAGAGACACCTACAAGCTGGCCCGGAAGTCACCAGACAGATATGAGGGTGTTATCCAGCTTCATCACCTGCTGACACTTCTCTGTTTTTCCTCAAGACCTCAGTTTCCTCCCCTGAACACTGGGCTGCTGAGGGATGAATCTGTGCTGTATGCCACACCTGCCACAAAGGCCAGTTACTGCCATTATCTGCTGGGGTAGAGGGCAGCAGGAAGGGGAGCGAGAAAGCAAGGTACCAGCCAGGTAGCTGAGTGTAGCAGGAGCCTAGAGTGATGGGCAGGTCTTCCAGCCTATGGCAGGCAGACCCTAAACCAATGTGGGTGTGCCTTTGTCCTCAGCTCTCTTGCTTCCGTCAGCCAACCGCTCTGGGTTCTGAATCTCACCGGATCTGCCTGCAGGCTGGCTATGGTCCCTCTTAGATGGCAGAGAAGCTAAGTAGCAGGCAATGACTGAGGAGCAGGAGTTCAAAAAAGCATCTGAGCCTGTGACAGTTTCATGTCAGTGGGGAGTACTGCCCTGGGGTTGTCTTGGTCTCCAGGTCTTAAATGAGATGCCATGAGGGGGTGATGCATGGCTGTGTGTGCCTACTTTTCCAGTACTTGGGTGGGTGGGGCAGGGGGATCTAGAGTTTGTCAACCTGGCTTACACAGTTAGTAGATCCTGTCTCAAAAAAGGGGTGGGACTGGGGAGATGGTTCAGCTGTTTAAAGCACTTGTAGAAGACCCTGGTGTAATAGGGGGCTTCTTGTTGGTTCCATCTGCGCAGTCTTCTGACATCCGAGGCTATGCATGTGGTGAATTCATACATGCAGGCAAAACACACAATACAGGTTTAAGAAGAACTCAGAGAAAGGAAAATACATTCAAATTACTGCTTAGCTTTTTTCACAATGCGGGAGCCAGCCTGCCCAGATGCCTCCCTTGGGGCGGGGTTTGGGATGTGTCCTTCAGGTTGTATCCAGCCACTCACGTCTCCTTGTTCTGCCTGTTTTTTTTTTTTTTCCCAGCTTTGAAGGAATCTGCATGGCACACCCTCTCAGAGACAGTGGGGAGACGGACTGGTTTGGTGACCACGGGATGACTACAGTGGGGCACACTGCACCCACCGGACAGCCTGGCAGTGGGACTGGGCTAGCTGCAGGCATTTCAGAGAGGCCCCTTTTATAACATGCCTCACCCTCCCATGAGATATGCAGGTGTCCGGACAAAGTTTATCCCTCTGGGTGTCACCCAGGGACACTGACCTCACCGGATCAAGCCAGCCTGTGCAGAATTAACTGGGCACAGACAGAAGGGTTCAGGTGAGGAGCCAGACATGGGTCTGCAGGGAGGAGAAAACCATCTAGCCAGGCCTGGTGCCCGTCTATTCTTCTGATGTGTCTTTACAGAGACAAGAGGGATATGTGCCCTGGTCGGCTCCTCAACCTTTATCATGGTTATTGGCCCAGAGAGCCTCGAGAGCAAGGTCTTCAGAGTGACACAGAGTTTATTACATGCTCTACATCTTGACAGACTTCCCCAGCCCCGCCCCTCTCTCTCTGGGACCAGAAAAGGTTCCTGCCAATCTTTCTATTGCCATAAGTGTTTATTTATTTGGTCTCTGTGTATATTGATGACGTCCCCACTGTCTGTTTAGAAAACTCTGTCAGTGACCGGATAGCTCAGTGGTTAAGAGCACTGACTTTTCTTCCAGAGGACCCAGGTTCCAGTCCCAGCATCCACATGGTGACTCACAATTGTCAGTAACTCCAGTTCTAGGAGATCCAAAGCCTTCTGGCCTTTTCAGGCATTTTACGCACGTGGTACATGGACATACACTGACATACATGGACATATGCGGACGTACACGGATGTATGCGGACATTCACAGACGTACATGAGGGCAAAATGCTCATACACATAAAAGAAGGAAAGAAAGAAAGAAAGAAAGAAAGAAAGAAAGAAAGAAAGAAAGAAAGAAAGGAAGGAAGGAAGAAAGAAAAAGAAAGAAAGAATGAAAGAATCTTTTCAGTGGGCTAGCAAGATGGTTCAATGGGTAAAGGTGTTTGCCGCTAACCTGGGTGGCCTGAGCTTGATCTCTGGGTCTCGTTGCAGAAGGAGAAAGCCTACTCACACAAGTGTCCTCTGATCTCCACACATGCGTGTTGTGGCACGCACACATACACACAAAATAAGTAAATGCAAAAATAAAATTTGAAGCAAGAAAATTGAGAGGGAAGTAGACATGGCTCCCACCCCTAACAAGAAGCAGTCTGCAAATGCTACCCTGGCAAAGGAACAGTTAGTTTTCTGCAATGGGGTCTTGTTGGACATATCAGCCACCCTTCAGGGTGGGCCCCGTGCCCAGGCATAGTTGGCCAACACAAAAGGATCTCAATGGTATTTTTGTAGACTTTTTGTCTCGTTTTGATTGTTTGGGCATTTTTTTTGTATGGTATTTTGTTTATACATTTTGGCTTCCTTTCTTGTTTTTTCTTTGTGTGTTCCTTGTCTTTTTGTGTGTATGTGTGTGTGTGTTTGTTTGTTTAAGGAGAGAGAGAGAGAGAGAGAGAGAGAGAGAGAGAGAGAGAGCGAGCGCATAACGCTGGGTGGAGAAGTGGGAGAGGATCTGGGAGGAATTGGGGGAGGGAAAACGTGAACAAAATATATTGGATGAAAAAAATTTAATGAAATATAAAACAAGAAAGTCCTTAAAGAGAGCTGATCCTGAGGCTGAACACTAGTCTCACAGTTGCTGAGACCTCTGGGTAATAGGCTGAGTGCTGCTCAGTGCTGTAGGAAGACTTCCAACAAATACAGTAGCGAAGGGTCCTCCTGCTTGCTCCTTTGTGGCTCCAGTCCTGACAGGAAAAAGCCCAGAAGCTGCCACTCACCCCATCTCAGATAGAGTGAGCTGTTGTTAGCGGTCGGATGAGTGTCCTTAGGTGGGATACCACTTTGGAGCCCCTCGGCGCACCGCCACCCTCTTCTCCGTGACTAGGGCATGTCAGCCAGAAGCACTTGAGTGCATGGACTGCTTGTAGCTCCTGTTCCAGAGACACCAGAGAGTGCGGAAAAAAGAGTCATGCTAGAGAAGCTAGGGAAGGGTCGGGTCCTTCCATTAGCCTCTGTACGGGGCAAGATCAGCCACAGGGGATGGGGGAAGCCGTGGTGAAGACCTTGCAAGCACAGAAGCCCTGCTGTGCTCACCTGCAGAGAGCAGGTTCACAGGCCACCCTGGAGGCTTCCCTGGAAGAGGAGGACTGTCCCTGGGCTGTGGGAAAACTCTGGTTCTTGGTGTCTGCTTGCTGAGCAGGAGGACTGCTTGGCAGATACTAACCTGTGGCCTATGGGAGTGGAGAGGAACCTTTTTGAGAACGGGAGCTGTTCTGTGAGTCTAGGCACTGAGGCGTGTGACAGCTGGCGGTACATGTGACTTAGACATCCCTGTGGTTCTGGATCCACGACACTGGCAAGGAAGGTTGGAGTTGTGTGGACACACATACACAAACGTCCCTGCCCCCTCCGCCCCCACACTCCATTTAGTCAGATCGACCTCTGCTAGGCAGAAATGGGAGCAGAAGTCTGCGAGCAGCGAGGGCAAGGAGCCTTTGCAGGAACCGCAGCCGGGGCCCAGGTGCTGGGTGGACCTGGTTCAAGTGTTGAAAGTAAAATGGATCTGAGGCCCAGCAGGATGAGTGTCTCAGTGCGGAAAAGGCACTGACTGCCAAGCCTGACAGCCCCAAGTTCAGTCCCTGGGCCCCACAGGGTGGAAGGAGAAAACAGACTCCCAAAAAGTTGTTCTCTGACCTCCATACACCAGCTATAGCACACACACGTGTGTGTGCTTGCACGCATGCAGGCAAGCGTGTGTGTGCACACACAGAGAGAATAAATAGATGCAAAATATTAGTATTTGAGGGGGGCACAGGGAGGGGGCACACCAGCAGTAGGATACCCCTGGAGACTGGCGGCATAGCAGCTCACCCCGCTGCCCACTGGCTGGGCAGCCTCCTGCCCACTGGACACGTGGCACCTGCTTCCTGCAGGCCTGTGAATAAAGGACAGGAACCAGCTCTGTGAAGAAGGGAATGGAAGCCATTACCTGGACAACTCCAGCCCATAATGCCACCTGCACCCACAGCGACCTCAGGACTCAGGGTCCCGTGATCATCGGTCGGATCTTGGACGGCCTGAACACAGCTGACAGTGCCATGTTCATCCTCCCCACTCCTCACAGCCCCAACCTCTTATTCAGAGCCCACCTTGGTGTCCCCAGTCTTCGGCCCTGAAGTCCAGGAAGGACTGAGACCTGCAGATGGGGTCTCAGTGCTGGTGGGCAGGAGGGCTCCCAACGCACGCAGGCCTTACTCGTCCCACCAGAGAAATTCAGCCCAGCCAAGCACTTTACCTAAAGCCATGGGGAGCAGCAAGGCCTTAGGGGACATGGCACAACTCCACAGTGGACAGAGAGAGCCAGCGTTCTGTTGTGATGTGTCCAGATGATGCACCCAGAGCAGGGCCCTCTGCTTGGATGAGGAGGCAGCTGAGGCACACAATGCTGGAGTCCGGTGCAGCCACTAGAGAAGCCATCTTGGCTGAGGGCCCAAAGGCCGTACGATGTCCTCTTGCGAGGCTGCTTGGCTCCTGTCACTCATGCCCACCTGTCCCATCCTCTCAGCTCAGAGTGCTCGCTGGCAGCCATCTACTTCTCTTCCTGCAATGCCGAGAAGACAGCAGAAAGCCGCCAGCTTCTGAGGGCTGGCAGAGGCCTGGCGGGAGCAGAAGAGGGGCGCTTTGGTATCTCCCATGTTTCTCTTAACCTCCGAGCAGCGGGGACATGAAGTCACCCCCTATTGTGAGACAAGAGCAAAACCTCCTTCAGCCATTGCCCTGCTGTGTGTCTTGGGGCACAGAGAGCAGCTAGAAGGGCAAGGCTTCCTTCAGTCCTTATCAGGGAAGAGACCCCCTACAAGGAAACTCCCCTCTAACCTGGGTGCACCTTCTAAGCTCCCCAAACTCTGAAGACCTGGCTGAGCAGGGAGCATCCTCCACCCCAGGAGAAGCGAGAGAAGTTGAGCAATGGGCCCAGCTAGAGCAAAGCCTGAGTCCTTCCTGGCATCGAGGGGCAGGCTGAGCCCCAGCTTTGGGAGTGAGCTTGGAGGCTGGCCTCGGTCTGAGCTGGGCATTAGTCATCATCAGCTGTAAAATAGACCTATTGTCCTCTGCTAAACACTTCCAGGCTGGCCTCAAACTTGCAATGTAGCTAAGGATGACCTTGAGCTCCTTGTCTGCCTGGCTCCACCTCCCGTGTGGTAGGATCATAGGGGTGTGCCACCATGCCTGGCATATGTGGTGCTAGCTCAGGGCTTTACACAAGCCAGGCAAGTGCTCTACCAACTGAACCATATCTTCATCCTGAAAGAACAGAATTCTCGGGTGAGACTCTCAGGTCCAAAGCGCAGCTCTTTGCCGCTCGAAGTCCAGGTTTGGCGGTATTGATCTGCAACCCTAACATTTGGGAGATTAAGGCGGGAGAATTGAGGGTTCAAGTTCTGCTTGGCTACAGGATAAGGCTATCTCAATCAAACAGAAGCTGAGTGTTTTAACACAGGCCTGTAATCTTAGCATTTAGGAGACAAAGGCAGGAGGATCACTGTGAGTTCAAAGCCAGCCTGGGTAGGATACATAGCAAAGGCCTGTTTCAAAACAAAGAAAGAAAAGGTCACATGCACACACGCGCGTGCACGCGTGCACACACACACACACACATGCATGCACGCAAGCAAGCACGCAATCACACCCCCGCCCCTTTGGGCAATAGAGCAATGAGAAAATGCCAGACATAGACACTCACGATGGGCTGGGGCCACCACCCATGTCAGTCAATCACTCTTTGCAAAGGGAAGGTGTTCACTCTGGGATGTGACACCTGTTTTGAAAGCCCACATCTGGGATTGGCAAACTGCTTTGGGGCTTCCTGGTACCCCCATGGCTTCTTCATGAACCATAACAGCAGAAAAAACAAACAAACAAAACAAACAAACAAACAAAAAACCCAAAACAGGCCTCAGAACTGCTTCTCACCGTGGGGTCCCTTTTATGAGGTTGTGGGGACATACAGCAACCTCACTATGAGACAAACTGTCACCCAGTTGGCAACAACAGGGGCTTCTGTGCTTTCAAAAGCCATTTTCAGTCTAACACAAGGACTCATTCCGGTTTCCTTTGCATGATGGACTGGATTTTCTGTCATTATAAGGACTTGATTTTCAAAATCGGACCAGGAGTGGAGATGTTTTATGTAGAGAAGGGCACGGGGAGAGGTGCAGTGGAGGGAGGCAGCAGGAAGGCTGGGGAGAGCAGAAGCAGACAGGAGGGCATCTGTGTGTATGCACACATGTAGGTGCTTGTGTGTGCATGCACACATGCGGGTGCTTCTGTGTTCATGCACAAGTGTGCTGGAGTGTGTGGTCTCATTCATTCATGGGACGGAGTGTGAGTGTGGCCTCACACACACACACACACACACACAAAGCTTCAAAGATCTGCACAGGAGCCAAAAACACAAACAAATAAAACAAGCAGGCCAGGCTAAAAATAAAGGCGGCTCTACAGCCCTGCAGCCTGGCAGCCCCCGAACAGCGCCAGCTCCTGCTCCTAGTGAGACAGCTGCCACAGCCTGGGTCTGCAATCCTGAGGCCAAGCTTGCTCGAAGAGGAGAGGTTTTTCCATCTGTGCCCAGTGCCGGGGCCTCGTGCATCTCCCAGAAGCCCTTCCTCTAGCTGCTCTTCCGGGCCTCAGTTCCACCATGGCTTCCTGCCCCAGCAGGTGTCTTCTACTCATGGGCGCTCCCTAATACCCAAGTCAGAAAGTGGCCTGTACCCAAGGGTGGGCTGAGGTTTCTGGTTTTTCCACATCCCCCCAATCCACCCTGATCCTTAGGTGGTACCAACTAAGGGAGGGCAGAGAGCCTGGGAGAGCTGTGTGGTACACATTTCCCTAGGAATGCAATCTGGTGTTTACCTGAAGCCATGATTCTCTACCTGTGGGCCACGATCCCTTTGGGGTCACATACTGGGTATATACATTATGATTCATAACAGTAACAAAATTACAGTTATGAAGTAGCAATGAAAATAACTTTATGGTTGGGAGTCACGACAACATGAGGCACTGTATTAAAGGACCGCCGCGCCAGGAAGGCTGAGAACCACTGCCCCATTGACCTGTCTTCCTTCCTCGCCAACATGAACCCCTCTCTCTGCAGCTGCAGGAAGTGTTCTGACTTCCTCCCTCCTCTTCATCCTTCCTTTTGGTCAATATTTCCATCAACCCTGTCTTGTCTGTCTCCCTTTCTCCCTCCTCTGTCTCTCCCACAGGCCCCACAGGTTGAGCTATTGAGACCCCTTGGGATTGGGAGCCCACTGCCAGGATATAGCCAGGAACTTCAGGGGGACACTGAGGGGCAGTGGGCTTCCCCTAGGGAACCTCACAGATTCCCAAGCAGGAAATGCAGGCGAGAAACAGGCCCGGCCTTGCTTTTGCTTTTCCATCCTTCCTGTCTGAGAGTAGACTAGGCGGGAGTTTTTAGCCTCCTAGGGGCACGGGACACAGAGATGCTCCATCCCTCCTCCTCCCCACCTCCCTGGGGGCACAAAGCTTCCTCCCGGCTCTGGTGCCACAGCAGGAAGAAAGCCTTAGCGGGCTCCGCTGCTGGTGTCTGGGAGGCCTCCTTCTGCACGGTGGCTCCTGCCTTCTGGACGTTTCTGAGTTTCAGGTTCTGGATCTCTCAGATAGAGATGGTAAGGGAGGATTCAAGCACCTGGCAGCCTTCCCACAGGGGCTATTCAGCTTCAGGTCTTCTGATGCCCCCGTGGGCGGTCTGCACTAGCCTCGGTTGCCCCTCGTGCTTCCTGGCACTTTGTCTCCATGCACACCTCACACTCATTGCCCCTGTGTGTGAGCTCACTTTCCCCGTGAGGGAAGGAGTTGTAGCTTCAGCTTGTCAAGGTCAGAGTTTAAAAGCCAGGCGAAGGGCTGGTTGGTTGCATGTACGGGTGAAGGGATGGATGGAGGGAGGGGGATTGAAGGATAACTTGCCGAATGGATTGATGGGTGAATGGACGAATTGGTGGGTGGCTGACTGGGAGGACAGATGGATAAATAGATGGGAAGACAGATGTGCATGGACTGATGGATGGATAGATACATGGGAGTGGATGGATTAGTGACTGAGTGCATAGGTGGATGGGAGGGTAGACTGAAAGATGAAGGGTTGGATGGACAGCTGGGTGACCGGATGGATAGGTAGATGGGAGATTGGGTTGAAGGATGGGAGGGTAGGTGGGTGGATGGGCAGATGGGAGCAGGTAAGTAGATGACTGACTGAATGGGTAGATAGATGACTGACTGTCTAGATGGATGGATGGATGGGTGGGTGGGTGGGTGGGTGGATGGGTGGATGAACAGATGAGATGGGTGAGTGAATGGGTAGACGGCTGACTGTCTAGATGCTTGTTGGGAGCAGGAAGGATGGGTAGATTTGTTAAGTGGGCTTCTCCTCTCTTCATGAGCTCAGGCAGTATAAGCACACAGAGAAGAAAACCTCTGGTTTTCACTGAAAGGGGTTCCCATTCGTGATCAAAGGAGCAGGACCCACAGTCAGTGGGTAATACAAGACGCTCATTCTGAAAAACAACACATATGTTTGGAAGAGCTCTGAAAAGTAGGTGTCTAAATAATACTAACGCTAAACCCAAGTAATTAATACCCCACCTCCAGATAACAACAGTGAAACCCAGGATCTGCAGGGGTGGAGGCTTCTGGAAGCAGTTATGGGCAGTCAGTTTCAGGAGGTAGCAGACCAGAGGCTCTGGATCTCCTCAGCCAAGGATGAGAACTCCCAGTCCAGGTGTTATGTCCTTACTGCCAGGACAGTCTGGCACCAGCTTCATCCTGGTGGTCTATGTGGCGGGAGGGACATGCTGAAAGAAAATGGTATAGGTGATGTCTGGGGACTTCTGAGGCTAAGACATGCACACACATGTGCACACACACACACACCACACACGTGCACAAACACCACACACACACTACCACCATCACACACAAATACATCACACACACTACACACATACAGTCTGTAACTTCTGTTTGGGCTTCTGTCCTGGAGGGCAGTGCACACGTTTTCCTCACTGGCAGGGTCATCCACACTGTTTTTAGCTGTTTGTCCATGTTGGATTGAAACCTAGAATTCTTGGAAGCATATTGGTCATTGAAATTCTGTCCTTCACAAAGAACCTCTTCCTTCACTACGTCAATCTGGAAAATTTATGCAAATGACATGCAAGTCACACCAAGCAAATTATGTAAATTGGATGCCTTAACTCTCCCAGGCCTTTGGAAGTACATGAGTCATAGTAACATTTACAGCCCGATGGTGCTAATGTGTCTGTCCTCACCTGCGCAGGTGTGTGGCTTGTCTCCTGGCTGCCATCCCTGGAGCCCATCGGCTGGAGCCCTTCCATGCTTTCCACTGTCCTGCCTATCACTCCTGCCGCCATCTTGAGGTGTTGATACATGGTCTGCTCCTTTAAGATGTCCACTGTAAGTTGGTCAGAACCCACTGTCCGAAGCAACCCCATAGCTCACTCTCTGAGGCAGAAAGTTAAGAAGCCACACTGTGCTACGGCTCCACAGCCCCTCATGTATGGTCCTTCCCAGTGCCTGGCTTTTCCATCCCTTCTTGTCACTAAGTCACATGGTGGGGAACTCTCTGGCACCCTCTGGGTGGATGTCAGAGTACGGAGAATTTCCTCGGAGCCCTCTTTCATGGTCTTGCCCTGCCGGCAGTTGCTTTCTTACTTTTATTTGAAGCTCTCCATGAGGACCCCTTCCAGGCTAGAGGGGAGCCTCTCTCCCCATTTAAAGCCTCATCGCATTGTCTCTGATGTAATGTCCCGTCAGTTTCTAGTGCTCTCTCAGCTCAGGGCCTGATCATGGCTCCCATGTCCCTCTGCTCCTTTCTCCCAGGGCTTCACTTCCGGAGGGGCCACTCCCATCCCTAGCACCCAGACCATCCCAGCACGCACTTGCTTTTTCTGACTCGTGGAGAAGAGAGTAGCGGGACTGACCATTCTTTTGATGGCACACTTCTTCCTTCCGGAGCAGGCGTGTGCCCACAGACCCAGGCCTCGGGTGCCCCTCCCTGTCCCTTTAGAGTCTCCTGTAGCCTGCCTGGCTTCCAACTGGACATGTAGCCCGAGAAGAACTGATTCTTCCGCTGCCTCCTCCCGAGTGCTGAGATTGCAGTTGTACATATGTGTGTCAGTTTTATGCAGCGCCAGGCTCCAATTCAGGACAACGCATCTGCTGGGGCAAGCCCCTGGACCTACCCTAGCCCTAGGGGTCTATCTTGGGGACCCACTTCCTTTTGTACTCTAGTCTGTTCTTGTCCTTGTCAGGAGGGACCTTCCAGGAGAAGTGGAGACAGGGTCTTATTATATAGCCTTAACTGACCTCGCTTTCAGCATGTAGTCCAGGCTAGCCTTGAACCCACAGAGATTCACCTGCTTCTACCTGAGAGTGTTGGGATTAAAGGTGTGTGTCCCCAAGTCTGGCATTAGGCTACCTTGTTTACACAGCATCTTTCTCATGCTTATCTCCCGAGCTATACTTAGTTCGGGTCCTTACATGGACTGTGGGCACTGGCTCATGCATCCGAGGTGCTGGGAGCTACATGGTGGCTGTGTCTGAGCTACTCTGGAGTAGGAACCCAAGCCCAGATCTGCCTTTTCCCACCATGACCTTGAGCAGGGCTGAGTGGGTCTACCTCATCGATAAAGCATGGGACCTGCCTACTTACAGGTTTGTGCAGGTCAAACGATCTAATACTGCTAACATGGAGGCCTTATTACTTGTTAGGAAATGTCGCGGGCATTCCTGATGGCTGACTCACAAGGCTGAGACTTGGCGAGTTTCCCTTCCAAATAAGGCTCCATGGGCTTCTTGTTTGAGTCCAAAGGCTCCAGATGCCAGGCCCTGCCACCCTTGCCCTTCCTTCTCCTCTGTAGAAAAGGCTGCCCTGAATGGTTGCCAGCACAGAGCCCAAGGCGCATCTGCCCCTGCGGTGCTTACTCTGGGCTTGACCTCAGTACCAGGCGGTCCGAAGCCCTGGGAGCTGTCTCTGTGGATACAGGGGAGGACAGCATGCTTCCTGAATCAGAGGTAGAGGGAAATGGGGAGGAGGGTCTCTGGGAGACTAGGGGGTTCATTGACAAGGTCTGGCGGACAGGTCCCTTCTTTCCTTATTTTCTACCCTATGTAGCGAGCAACAGGCCTCTGCAAAGAGATGGTTCCCTGGTGCCCACCTTCTAGGCAAACTCTCCCCCATCCAACAACACCCCACACAGGCCTGGGAATATCCTGGGGTTCTAGGCCCCCCAGAACCTGTCACAGATGGATTCTCATCTCTCTCCCTTCAGGGTCAGGCCAAGATTTCCTCCAGACCAGCCATTGCTATAGATTCCTTAGGTCACAGACAGGGAGTGGCTGGCTGCTCCGCATTCCCCAGACCACCCTCAAGCTGCTTCTCCTGGCTTCATTGTTGACTTGCACGGAAGCTGGGCGTTGAGGCGGAGTCCGGGAGGAGCTCAGCGGGTTTCATCACTTCTAATGATCCAACAGCAATGACAACCGCCTACTAGGTAATCTCTAGACAACTGTAATTACACCAATTAGTGTATATCCACCAAGCCTTGGAAGGCGACCATCCGTCGGTGCTGAAGTCAGCACACAGGAGAGCCATTCATACCAAAGGGAGAAGGCTAGTCTCCCAAGCCACTGTCCACCCTGGTTGCAGTTCCCACACATGCAGAAGATGGGTTAAGCCCCACTAGGAATGGAGCTCTGCCTTGGGGCTTGCAGTAGGTACCATAGCTGGCGGATTCCCTCCCGATGACTTCCTGTCTGCATTCTGTTTGTGTCTGCCTGAAGAGCCTTGGAGATGGGATGGTTCCCTCCTTGTGACTCCACACTCCTGCTCAGGCCTAAGGTTCCTCCTCGCATGCGGTGTCTGGGCCAGGCTTCCCAGACTTGGTGCTGTCTGAGTCCCCAGCAGGATGCTGGGTAGCAGGTGGGACCTTCAGTGGATGTCTTGTTCTCCCGCGTGTCCTGTAGCAGGGCTGCCTGGGGCTGGATTATGGAACCTGCAGCAGCTGCAGCTCCTGTGCTGACTGCAGTATCAAGGATCCACCTGCCTGGCTGGGTCCAGGGCTCTTATCTACCCCTCTTTAGGGTGTGGAGTCAGCTGGGCTGCTCAGGAAGATAAACAGTGGTCATGTGGTAAGAAATAAGCCCCCTCCATCCACTTTGGAAAGACCAGTTTCTTTTTCTTTTTAAAACAACATTTTGGAATTATGTTTTAATTGTTATGTGTGTGGAGCAGAGGGAGAGGGAAGAGAGAGAATACACACACACACACACACACACACACACACACACACACTCATCAGGGTCTACTTGTGGAAATCAGAGGAAAACTTGTAGGAGTTGTTTCTCTCCCTCCAGGTGGGGCCTGGGCATTGAAATCAGTCATGGGATTTGGAGGCAAGTGCAGCACGGATTCTGATTGGTCTTAATAATAAAACCCCAGAGTCAGATTAAAGAGACAAGGAGCAAGCCACAGCCATTTCTTAACTCACCAACTCCTCAGCCTGAAAGGGGGAGGGGTAGCTCTTGTCTCCGCCCAACCATATCACTTCCTGTCTTCTTCCTAGTGCTGGGTTAAAGGCCTCCCAATACTGGGATCAAAGGCATGAGATCCCAAGTGCTGGGATTAAAGGTGTGTGCTACCACAGCTGGCCTCTTTGGTTAACTTGTGGCTAGCTCCACCCTCTGATGTCATGCAAGCTTTATTTGTTACAGCACAAACAAGGCATCGCCACCGGCAAGCTCCTTTATCCACTGAGCCGGCTTGCTGGCTCCTACACACACACACACACACACACACACACACGCACGCACGCACGCACGCACGCACGCACGCGCACACACACAAAACAGTTTCAACTGAGACAGAACTTACACGTCCGTTTACAGGCCGTGTTGTATCTTCTCCAAGTTCATGAGTAAGCTCCAACTCCAGCAGTCCCTGTCCACGAGACTGCCGGAAGGACTAGAAATGACTGACCTGAGAGGTGGTTAGTGTGGGCCCCAGTCCTGGCGATGGCCGTCCTTCAGAGGCACAGAGACACCCGCATGATGACGCCCGAGAAGAAATCACCTGCCACCAGAGATGACGGCTTCATGGGGAGCCTCCTGCCTGTGGCTTCTCTTGGACTTTGGTTTCTAGAGCTGTCTCGGCCTGTGCTGCTCTGACAGGGTTGGGAACCCTTGCTTGCAGGTCACATGCTGAAGGGACAGTTTGGTGGGTTTCCGCATTCCCTGTCTTAGCGGTCATCGCTCCATTGCTTTTGTCAACTTGGGGAGTGTCTCAGCGCACTGGAGTTTGGGGTGTGGTTTAGTGGGTCAGAACACTTGCTGCTTAAGCATGAGGGTCTGAGTTCGAATTCTCAGCACCTGCATTTTAAAAGCTGTGCACTCTGCACACTTCAGTGCTGTGCTGGGAGTGTCCTAGGAGGGCTGGGGGTGGAGACAGGAGGATGGTTGGAGGTTCCCACTGCCAACTTAGCACTAGGCTCAGTGAGAGACCTTGTTTTCAAGAGAGTAAGTCGGAGAGTAACAGAACAAGACAGGTAATGCTGTCTTCTGGAATCTGCCTGCGTGTCTGGGTGCATTCATGCTGCACACACACATATGCATGTAACACGCACACAGGTAATACAAACACATGTAATATACATACACAGAATACAACCATCATAGAATTTAAACTGAATACATACCAAAGATTTATTTTCAGTTATTAGTGATTAAGTTACTTGAAAACAGTGCGGCCGCCCCCAGATCTTGATCAGGTCCTGCAGGCCTCTCTGTAACTTGTTAGCTTTCCCATCAGGGTACCAAAATACCCGACGTAAATAACTTAAGGAAGTCAAGTTTTATGTTGGCTCATGGTTCCGGGGGGTTCAGTCCACGTTTGCTTGGCTTGCCCGCCTAGGCAGAGCATATGGCCGTGGGTGAGTGTGGGGAAAAAAGCTCCTTACCTGGTGGAAGACAGGAAGCAGATGGAGTCTTCAACGGTGCACCCCTACTGACCAGTGTCCTCCAGCTAAGCCCCAGCTCTCCTAGAGTTCCCCAAATGTCCCCGAAGAGTGCCATCAGCTGGTGACCAGATGCATGAGGCATGAGCTGTATCGTGAGCTCTGCCACCTAAACCTCCCCAGACAGCGCCACTAACTGGGACAAGTATGCAAATACCCACGACTATGGGGGGCATTTCTCATTCAAGCCACTACGCCCATCCACGCCCTATCACGGGTGAAGTAGTATTAACCGTGACATGCCACCATATCAGCAACCTCAGCCATGTGTGCTGCTGGTCACTGAGAGCACATGAGTGCATCCTTCAGTCTTCGGTACCATGTGTGAGTGGGGGTGGCTGCTGACCTTCAGTGTGATCAAGGGGTGGCTCACTGGCCTTCAGTGTGATCAGGGGGTGGATCACTGGCCTTCAGTGTGAACAGGGGGTGACTCTATGGTCTTCAGTGTGAGTGGGGGTGGGGAGGGGTGGCTCACTGGCCTTCAGTGTGAGCAGAGGGTGGCTGCTGGCCTTCAGTGTGAGCCGAGGGTGTTTCACTGGTCTTCAGTGTGAGCAGGGGGTGGCTTCTGGCCTTTAGTGTGACTTTCATCACAAAGGAAACCCCCAAGCTTTTGAGGGTGAATCCAGTCCCCCCCCAAGCAGGTTATCAGAAGAGATGAAAAATATATTTGTGTCACTAGGGATAGAGAGTGCAGGTGATGGGGTGACGTCCCCTTTCCCACCCCCCAAGTTTCCTGCATTCCTTCCAAAGCAGAACCTGACTGAGTACCAAGGAGGAGGCTTTGTCTATCTCTGGTTCCCTCTCCCCAGATTTGCCCAATGATGGAAGGAAGGTGTTTGGAGAAAAACAAACAAAATAAGAAAATACAGCTAAAACCCAACACAGCACAACGGTTTGCACAGTGTCTTCCTTGTGCTCACGGTGATGAGGACCCTAGAGATGATTGTCACAGCTCACATACAAATACCATTGCCGCTGTACGAGGGACCTGGCACCAAATGTCCCAGGAAACGGGGAGTTGCCTCCAGGAGGGAGGCATCTAGACTGTGATTGTACCTGCTTTGGCCATGGCCAAGGTGTTAAACAGAATAAAAGATGACGAACAGAGGCAGGGCTTGGAAGGAAGCTGGCGCGATTCCCTTCAGTGAGGTTTGCTAGAGTCAAAGACCCTCACAGCCACGATGGGCCCTGATGAGGAGGGAGGGCATTAGACAGGAGCAGTACGCACAATCTATGGGGAGCTAAACGAATTGGGACTCTAACAGGAAGGAGAGTCCCCCCCCCCTTTAAAGCTGGGGAGAAGCTTTGTTAAGAGCGAGAATGAGAGAGAAGAGAGAGCTGCTATGGGGGTCCAGGAAAGTCTGGACCAAAATTCTGAGACCTGACTTTTAATAACCTTTCAGAGGCGGTAGGAAGTGTCACATTGCGTGATTTAGTTCAGCATAGCATTTGGTCAAAGAACACAGAAAAGTCAGGCGCCACAAGTTTCTTAACTCTGTCCCAGAGAGAGCTTCAGGAAGGTATAGCTTGATTCAGGCAGTGGGACCCAGCCTAAAGGTGCAGGCCTGTGCTCTGAGGCAGGGGATGACATGGGATCAGGACAGTGTGGAAGAAACGACAAGAGCCCAGAAATGGTGAGCGAGTCGCTGTTGGCGTCTCCCACCCACACCTCCCAGTGGATGATGAGCCAAGCTGGCCTTGTTTCTCCTCTAATTTGTACTTCTCCAGAGGTGTTGGCAGGTGTAAACACCATGCTGAGCATCGTGGCTTGGCCTAGGTGCTAACACTACCCAGTCACCTGATGTGCTCCCAACAATACCCAGACACCTAATGTTTTCAACATACCCAGTCATCCGATGTCCCCAACACTACCTAGTCACCCAAGGTCCCAATACTACCCAGTCATCTGATGTCCCCAACACTACCCAGTCACCCGAGGTCCCCAACACTACCCAGTCACCTGATATCTCCAACACTACCCAGACACCTGATGTCCCCCAACACTACCCAGAACCTGATGTCACCCAACACTACCCAGAACCTGATTCCCCAACACTACCTAGTCACCTGATGTCCCCAACACTATCCAGTCACCTGAAGTCCCCAACACTATCTAGTCACCTGATATCCCCAACACTACCTAGACACCTGATGTCCCCCAAAACTACCCAGTTGTAGGAGCCAGCCATGATAAGCTAAATATGAACAGACCACCCAAAAGAAGTTCTTTACTTCCAACCATTATCACCTGCCAGAGTAGGACCCAGCCATCGATAAGTTTAATGGAGGCCTGAGTCTCAGTAGTTTACCCTGAAGCAATACCTGGTTGCAGGAAGGACCATAAACCAAGATTATCTGGGCACCACCCAAGAACAGACCATCCAAAGGAAATGCCTAACATTCCAACCACTGTAGATAGGATCACCTGTCAGTGCACACTCACCAGGACACCCCTAGGCAAATGCCAGCCAATCAGGGGTCCTGAACCTCAGAAACCCCTCACCCCCACCTTTACTACTATAAAAATCCAACTCCAACTGAGCTCAGGGCTCTCCGTTTATTCCAGTACGTTGGACATGAGAAGAGGCCGAGTTTGCAAACTTGCATAAAATAAAGGCTCTTTGCGTTTACATATGAAACTCGGTCTCCTTGTTGGCATTTGGGGGACTTTGTGGATTTGGGCATAACGCCAGTCACCTGATATCCCCAACACTACCCAGACACCTGAGGTCCCCAGTAGCAGGGATGGAAGCTGAAGGAGTCCCCATGCTGAGGACAGGCAGGCAGAGAACCAGGAGGAGCTGGGCTGGGCTGGGGGATGAACAGTGCAATCCCAGAGTCCACAGAGCTTAGAGGCCAGCTCCCCTGGGTGATTTGGGGAGGGTGGAGGAGCACCCCCCTCCCAGAGCTGCTTCCTGCCCAGCCTCATGGTGACCCAGAGGAGGCTGGAAAGGCAATGGCCGCTCATAGCTCAGGGAATTTATGATGAGCCCAGACAGCTGGTTTGAGGGTCTGGGTTTCTTCAAAAAGGAGGGCTTCCCTTGTGGAGAGTGAAGAGCTTCCTACAGGGATCTGGGGCTGAGGAGAAGTCAGGGCAGGTTTCCTAATCAGAACCTTAGCTGTGTGTCACTGGGAGTTGCAGGCAGGCCTCCTGGGGTGGGGTGTCTGGGACCGGTCCCAGCTCCACTGTCTGGGTTTCTTTTTTCTTTTAGTCCCGGGCTGTCCCATCCGGTCTCAACTGGTCCTGCCCCTGAGCCTTCAGAGCAGGAGGCCAAAGAAGAGCTGAGGATGATGGTCAGGCTCTGGTCGGGCTCTACCTCAGGAGTCTGCCTGACCACACCAAACCAGAAGGGTTTAATGAAGAAATTAAGAGTCCCTGGGGGCCACTGTTCCCATTTCAATCTTTGCCTTTGGCTTTTTTGTAAAAACAATGGAAACTCGGGGTGGAGTTTCCTTCTCCAGCTGCTGTGCACCCCTGAAGGGGGAAGGCTGTGGCTAAGAGGGTGGGCAGGGCTGGTTCTGGCAGGCAGGGCCTGCTCAGGCTGGGCAGGGTGGGTACCTGGCTCCAGTTCTTATTGCAGCCCGCTCACTCACGGCCTGGCTGTCCAGCTGGCCCAGCGGCTAGAGTGTGGTATTCAGCGTGTGGAAGTCACTGTTCCTTGTGGACCTGGGCCATGATGAGCTGTGGTCTTGGGACCTGAAACTAGCAGGCTGGACTAGGGGCAGGAGAATCTCTTTGGGCAGACCCAGTTTACAAGAGTCCCTGTGTCTGGGAAAAGGAATCCATGTGGCTGATGCCCTGGGGTCATTAGCCTGGGGTAAAGCTGGCTTCTTGCTGGTCTTCCCACAGCCAGCCAGCTCTTCTGTGGCTCTCTGAGCAATCCTTCACACAGCTACTACTATAAAGCCTGACTCTTAAAGACCCCACTTTGGGCCTTGTGTTTGTTTTGGCTCAGGGCCTTGCCTTGTAGCCCAGGCTAGTCTTGGACTTTAGATCTTCCTGTCTCAATTTCCTGAGTACTGGGATTATAGCTGTATGTCACCAAACTCCATTTGATTGTTTTTATGTCTGCCAGATGGTGGGATTTAAGCAGGCCTGTTACCACAAGGGAGAGCTCAGATTAAATTCACGGAATGACGATGTCTTCAGGAAGACTGGGGATGTAGCTCAGTTGGTTAAGCGCTTGCTTACATGAAGAAGGGACTGACACACGCATGCCACACTCACATACGTGCACAAAAACATATATGTATGCCACACTCCATACATGCACTCACACACATGTGTGCGCACACACATGTACACACACTGCACTCACATGCACAAGATACGCACATGCGCACATGCACAAACATGTGCATACATATACACACACATGCACACACCGCACTCACACTGTACTCACACACACATACATGCACAAACGTGCACACACACTGCACTCCATATATGCACACACATGCACACATCATGTACATGCACACACACCACACTCACATGCACACTGTACTCACAAATGAGCACACAAACACGACATGCACACACACATCACACTCACACATGGTACTCACACGCACACACTGTACTCACATACATGCACACACACACACACACACATACACACCCGTTCCTGAAAGAGCTAGGGACAGAAGGCAGAAGATTCCAGAGGCTCTGGGTCTCCAGGGACTGGAAGGTGGCTCTGCCAGCCTCCTGGAGGCCCCAGAAGCCAAGCTTCTGGGACTGGGTTCTTTGTTTTCATTAGGGGAAGATCTCAATTAAAGTAATTACAGAAAAAAAAAAAAAGGCAACTGCAGAAACTAGAGGGCCTGGGAGTTGAGTGCACGCTACAATGCATTCAGAAATCCTCTGAACTCTCACCCCCTCCCAAATCTCCATTAGCATCTCACTAATTACCCACCTTCCCATTGTTTTGAGGAGGAAGAGAGTCCTTCCCCGGAAGATGGTGCCACACACTGCATGGTGGGCCAACCGCAAGCCCCACAACCTTTTAATCAAACCACTAGGAGGTTAGACAGTACTGTGGAGCTAAATAGGAAAACAAACAAACAAACACAGTCAGTGTTTGAGACTGTGAAGGGCCTTTCCCTTGGGCGGTTTGTAATGCCCATACTCATACCCCTGCTCCCAGCCCCGTCCCAGTGTACCCCCACCCCCACCCCACTGCCTCTGCCCCCGTCCCCGTCCCTCCCGTCCCAGCTCCGCCCTTCCGTCCCCGGCCCCGCCCCCGCCCGCCCCTTACCCGCCCCTCTTGCCCCTGCCCCGCCCTTCCCGACGTCACCCCTGCTCCTTACCCCAACCCTCAGGAACCCGGCTCAGCCTGGAGAAAAGTCTGACATCTTTTCCTCACTCATTGCTCGGTGTGGGTGCGGCTGCTTCTCTCCGCCCTGACTCCTCATCTGTCAGGAACTCTGATGCAGATGGATGTTTCTAGACCATGCAGATACCCCGAAGTTGGGCCTTCTGGGTGAGCAGCACTTGGTGTCAGGCCACACCCTGTGTGTCTGTCTGCATCCATCTGGGCGTCATTCAATCCTGCCCAGTCAGTCACCTGAAGATTTGGGGACTTTTGTGGCTTTCCCTATCTGACCCCTCTGAGATCTACAGAAGTCACGGCGCTCAAAGTGTACAGGCGGAACGGTGAGAGACAAGCTGGCGCTGGCCATTCAGGTCCCAGACTGCGTGGTGACTTGACGAGTGACCCAGTAGGGTTCAAGCCTCAACTTTCCTTCTTCCTGGCCTCTGACGCTTCTGCTTGGACCCAGACTTCATGATGTCACCCATTCTTGGTCCCTGCCTTTCCCTCACAGCCTTCCCCGAAGGTTCTATTTCTTCCGTTTGCTGGCAACGCTCAGGTCCAGTCCGTATCCCGAGTCCCGTCCCCCGTCCGTGCCCCCGCCCTCATGCAGGGATCCAGCCACCAGTCTGGCCTTCTGGCCTCCACCCTGCTCTCTCAGCCTGCCTTGGCTCTGTGGCGGTCTGTGGTCCTCCCACTGTACCAGGCCCCAAGCCAGCCTGTGCCGGCTGTGTTTGGCCTCCAGCCTCCTCATCCTGCTTGGCTGTTGACTGGACTCCTCAACCTGTTGTTCTCAGAGTTGGCGGTGTTGTTCTACAGGTCCACTGGCTCCACACACCGCCATCTCTGCCCCGAGCGCGGGCGCTAACCCTTGGTAGCTTTGGCAAGCTCCTACTGTGTGTCCAACCCAGCCTCTGAGTTACCCTTCTCCATCCATTTCCCTTTCAATAAGTTTGCTTGTTACTTATGGAAAATGATCAGTTCACCAGCCCCTTCTTCTGTCACCATCTAGGAAGACACTGTGGGCACTCTCAGAGGCCAGTTTGGCCCTTAGCAAAGCTGATTAAATAGAACAGAATGGCCCCGGTTTTTCCCACCCTTCTATCCTGTAGCCCCCCTTGGGAGGATTCTGCTCTCTGTCAGCCCGTCTCTCCTTTGTGAAGGCTTGCCTCTTTCGGCTACAGGCTCAGGCCCTGCGACCATCTCTCTGGTGACCTGTGTGCCCCAACCCGCCTCTCTTCTTTTCCTTTCGGCCTCACTGTGGCTGAGCCTCAAAGGTAGGGTTTGTTCTTCAGAAGGGATGAGTTCCAGCCAAGTTGGCTGGGGAGTGATTTTCTGCGGAGTAATTGGATGGATGTTGCCATGGCAACTGAGCCTTTCCTGGAAACCATTGGTGGAAGGCAGGAGATGGCCAGCTCTGGCTGCCCTGGGCGCTTTGGGCCCTGGGGTCCAGCCAGGAGGAAATGGTGGCACCGCCCAGTTCACTGCTCTCTGCAGCTTCCCTTACTCAGGCCTCCCTCCTGCTGCCCTCTTTCTGTCTCGCTGAGCCTCAGAAATCATTTCCACAGCGGTTGGGCTGTCTCTCGGGCATTCCTGCTGTTCCCAGAACTTGCTACCTCTCCCTCTCAACCAGCAGAAAACAGGCTTCTTGCCACAGGACTTTACAATTCTTGTGTCGACAGGTTTGGAGCGGCTTTTGTGGTCTGACCAGCTGTGGGACTCTCCATAAATGGCTTGGATAACTGTGCTTTAGTATACCCATTTTACAGATGGGCAGAGGTGAGGTGCCTGGAACAGAGTCCGCTGCCATCAGGTTTCCAGGATGAAGCAGCCTGGACCTTCAGAGCAGAGCCTTGTTTTTACCCTATGGGAGGAGGGAGGGGACATGACTTTAACCCAGTAGGGAGGTACAGACCATCACCATCCTAGCTGGTGGAGAGGAGCCAGAATGCTCCTAGGAATTCTGGGAAGCTACTGGCTGTCATCACTTCCCTAGGTAGAGTCCGCAGATGCTTTCTTCCCTCTCCTGTCAGGAGCCATTTCCCCCCTAAAATTACAGGAACCATCACCCTAGGGAGTCTGCAGGGAACCTCACACCCATAATTATGTTCTATTGAGAAAACCTGCCCCACACCCAATTAAGCTGTTGATAGAGAGCTATCTGTTAGCGAACGCACCTCACATTCCAGCTATCCAGGGAACCAGGTGTGGCAACTTGTGACTTCTGGCCTACCCATCCGAATGTAACCTAGCTACGTGACCGGAACCACGCGGCGAGATCCCTTGCCCTACCCCCCATTCCTTACCATATATAAACTGTAACCCGTCCCTAATAAACGGAGGCTTTGACAAATCTGCTTGGCCTCCTTCTTCTGTCTTAGCTCATTCCCTTCCAGGTAGCGCCCCTCCGTGACCCTGGAATAACTGATTGCAGGGTGGGTTACAAACCCCTAGACTGAGTAACCCAACCCAACGCAATCGACACTCTCCTGTCTCAGCTCCCAACATGCCTGGTGGTTGGAGAGAAACCACACTCTGGCTCTGGGTCACTGGTCCTTTAGTCTGGGGAACGCTTTCAAGCCAATTGAGCAAGAGGCCCTGTAGAGTCTGCTCAGTGTGTGTGCATATGTGAGTGTGTAAATGCAGATGACCGTATATGCTCATACATGAGTGTAAGACCCTGTAGTGTCTGCTCAGTGTGTGCATATGTGAGTGTACAAATGCAGACGACTGTACATGCCCATGCATGAGTGCAAGACCCTGTGATGCCTGCTCAGTGTGTGCATATGTGTGTAGTGTCTGATCAGAAGCGTGTGCATATGCAAATGTGTAAATACAGATGAGTGTGCATGCCAGTGCATCAGTGTATATGAGAGATCCTTGGCTCTTTTACTTTTTGAGCCTTGTCTTTTTATGTGTGAATATACAAATACATGAGAATGAATATATATGAGAATGTGTTTGTGGGTTTGAATGTACATGTGTGAAAAAAGATGTGTGTAGGTGGAGGTTTCTCTCCCACCTGCCAGTTCCTGAATTACCACTCTGAGGCGTTTGGCCTATTACCTCAGGCTTATTATTAACTAGCTCTTACATCTTTTTTTTTTTTTTTTCTTGAGACATGGTTTCTCTGCAGCTTTGGAGCCTATCCTGGAACTAGCTCTTGTAGACCAGGCTGACCTCAAACTCACAGAGATCCACCTGCGTCTGCCTCCCGAGTTCTGGGGACCACCACTACCCCGGCTTAGCTCTTACATCTTAAATTAACCCATTTCTATTATTCTATATTTTACCACGAGGCTCGTGGCTTGTTACCTCACAACTTGCTTCTCTATTGTTTGCTTATGTCTTCCTGATTCCACCTTCTTTCTCCCTATCTCTCTGCTTGGATTTCCTGCCTGGCTCTGTTTTGCCTGACTATTGATCAAATCAGCTTATTTACTAACCAATGGTAATAAAACATATTCACAGCCTACAGAAGGGCATCCCACATTGTCGTGTGTGTGTGTGTGTGTGTGTGAAGTGTCCGAGAATTCAGGGGTGTTTTGTGGCTCTAAATGTGCTAAGGTGTAGGAACGTGAACATAGGTGCACAGCAAGGCTGTCAGCCAGGTCATCTGTCTCCAGAAGACCTCAGGGCCCATGCCTAAGGGACTCCTGAGAGCCTCTGTGGTCCTCTCATTGGGAGCAAAGCAAGAGGATAAGGGTGACCAGTGACTCCAGGGGACTTGCCAGGTCCTCCATGTTCCACTGAATTTTGAGTCAGGTGAGAACTGGATCGACCCAACCAACCACTACACCAGAGCTCTGAGATGTTCAGGTTCAGCTGTGTCCCAGCCACCCACACGGCTCCACATTTGTGACTCATACAGGTGTGTAGCAAAAGGGCTCTTTTAAATGAGGACTGCTTTGTTACACATCCTTGGGACCATGAGACAGAAGGGACAATTCCCAAGTCTCTATCTCAAGGACAGCTTACCTTCTGAGCTTCTGATCCCCATACCCTGTTGTCTCCCAGATGCCCTAGAGCCCTAAAGTACATGGGCTCTTCACAGTTAGATTAGCACATAACTGAACTGAAGCCATCATCTTCCCTCCTTTGAAACCTTGATGCCAACTGACAAACTAAGGCTATGGCCAGTGATTCAGAGTCCTGGGGACATCTTCTGGGGGTTGGCTGACACAGTCTGGGGTGATAGAGAAATGAGCCAATGATACAGGTTTCACTTGGATGAAGTCCTCCCCATGGTGTATGCTGCTGTGCTCCTCCCTCCATTGCTGGATTAGCTGCTTGCAACACACTGTGGTGGGCTACCTTCAATCAAAGGGGAGCTCTACTTCCTGGTCCCCTGAGGTAGAAAGGCCATGATGGGCTTCATCAGCAAGGTATGAATAAGGATATCCTATTCCAAAGGAAGGGCTGACTTCCCTGCACCACACACACCAACAGTAGGGAGGAGCCCTGCTTCCTGAAATCACTTGTCCATGAGGCATGCCTTATGTGAGCCCGAAGTACAGCTCTTATTTTCCACCCTTTTACATTTAGCATTTCTGTGTTATAAGGAGCATATAGTTTGATTTTAAAATAATTACATCTGGGTATCATTGCCTTTTAATTGGAGTATTTAGTTCATTTACGTTTAATGTAGTAACTGATTTGTTTTGATTTGAGTTTACCATCTTACATTCAGTTTAACATTTGCCCTATCTATTCCATGCTTCTTTTTTTCTCTTTCTTGCCATCTCTTGATGAATCAAGTAGAGGTTCTGCTGGCAGCCATTCACCGTTGCCTTGTGCATCACACCCCTTCGTTTGGCTCACTGGATGCTTGATTCACTTTCTTTTTAAGTAATTTATTTTTATTGTATGTGCAATGGTGTTTTGCCTGCATGTGTGTCTGTGTGAGAGTGCCAAATCTTGGAGTTACAGACAGTTGTCAGCCACCATGTAGGTGCTGGGAATTGAGCCTGGGTTCTCTGAAAGGGCAGCCAGTGTTCTTAACCTCAGGGCCATCTCTCTAGCCCCATTGGCTCACTTTCTCTTAAGCCCTAGTTTAACCAAATTCTTGTCTTGTCTTTTTCACATGTATCTGTGGTGTGTGTGTGTACATGTGTGTATGTGTATGTGCACATTTGCATGTGTGTGGTCTTCCTGGATCACTCTCCACTATATGTATTGAGGCAAGGTCTCGCTGGATCTGGATCTCACCAGTTCTGACTAGTCTTGCTAGCCACATTGCCCCTGTGTCTGCCTCCTGAGTCCTGGAACCACAAGTGGCCTCCATGCCTGCCTGATGGTCATATGTGTTCTGATGATCCGAACTCTGGTTTTCATGTTTGGGCAGCACGTGGTTTTGCTTTTTTCCACTGGGCACAACCCACTGGGCCACCTCCCCAGCCCAAATTGTTGGTTCCTATTTTTCTTTCTGTTGTAAATAACACTGGGTTAAGCAGTCATTTAAAAAGTTATTTTTATTTATTTATTTATTTTTTTGTGCGTGTGTATGTGGTAGGTGTGTGTCTTTGGTGGATGTCCACATGTGTGAGTGTGCTGAGGTTAAAGGAGGTCTTCGAGTGTCCGGCTCTATCAGAGACAGGGTTTCTCATTAAGCCTAGGCTGGCAGCCAGCAGGCTCTAGCTGTCCTGTCCCACCACCTGCCCCACACCAGTGCTGGGGTTGTAAGCAAGTGTGGCCATGCCTGACTTTTTATGGGGGTTCTCTAGGTCTAGACTCAGGTCTGCAAGCTTTCATGGCAAGTGCTCTTACTGAGACGTCTCTCCAGCCCCGAGCTAAGTTTCCTTAAACGGTGTGAATTTAGAAATAAACAGGGAGAAAGTGCACGGATGCGGCAGAGCGTTAGAGCATTTATGTGTGTTGGTAAAGCCAGGTTCAGTATCTACTGCAGTGGGATGGAGTCTAGAAGTTGAGGCAGTGATGACCGAGTGACGTCTCACACGGTCTCTGTCACCCGGGGAGTCCCAGAGCTGTGTGGCTGGGCAGGGGTAGGGACCAGAGTGAGGATCCTAGCTTGGGCTGCTCTGAGTAGGTGCTGTCAAGACTCACTCAGCAGAGCTGGGGTTCTCGGAGGCTCAGCTAGGCCTCAGAGGGCGGGCTTCTAAGAGAGAGAAGACAGTAGATGTTGGGAGCTGGAGGGTGGAGGCTCAGTTCTACCCTACATGCACTTCCCAGAGCTCTTGAATATGCACACTGCGGCAGCTGGCTTGTACCCGAGGGTGTGTGTGTGTGTAAGAGAGAGAGAGAGAGACAGAGACACAGACAGAAACAGAGAGACAGGAGAAATACAGAGAGATAGAGACACACACAGAGACAAAAAGAGGCAGAGAGGCAGAGACACAGAGAGAGAGAAGAGGCGGCAATTACTGCTTCAGTGTCTGTTACCCATCCTTAGAAGCCATTGACCACAGAGCACAATAATAAAAAAGGGGCCTGATCTATCAAGGGCCTTGTCTTAATTTAGTCTCCCCCTTTTCCAGGCATTGATTCTGGGGTCGGAGTTCATGTCGGTCTTTCAACCCTCCCTGGATTCAGGGCGGAGGCACTAGGGAAGGAAAAGAACTAAAGATACGCTGTGGGATTAGGCGGGGTACCTGTGAGACCCCATCTGAGAGGACAGAGTGAGGGTCTGCTGAGCTGAACTAGTTCCGAATGGGGAGCTGAGTAGGACAGTGTGATCATCCATGCTGATGGGGCACAATACTTACTGGTCTGTTCCTGGGCTGGGCATCCGGCTGATGATGAGGCATGTTGACCCTTCCTTCATCTGCACGTCACGCTCTCGAGGTGATTGCGGGTACCCTGACCCTTATGTCACACTCTCGTGGTGACTGTGGGTACCCTGACCCTTGTATCACACTCTCGGGGTGGCTGTGGGGGTATCCTGTCTGGACACTAGGGAGGTCGAGGCTGTCTGCACCAGGCTCATCTCTTCACCTTCAGGAGAAGATACCCATCCTCATGGAGCTGGATCTATCCAGCACTCCAGCATCTGAAGGGAGCTGGGGCTGCAGGTGGACAGCTGACCTTGAGGCTCCAGGGAGCAGGCAGAGACCTCAGAGCAACAGAACTGAGATCTACTTCCCGTGAGATGCCCAGAGGACTCGGCTGATGAAGCCTGGGAAGTGACACTGAGAGGCATCTTAGTGACTGTGTGACCAGCAGCTTGGAGCTCAGGGTCCAAATGCCTTTCCTTCCCCTGCAGCTGGCCTGCTCTCCGCTTGGCTCGTGTGTCCCCTGGCCTGGCTCCTGGTTGCTGAAAGGCAGTGCCATGCTCTTGCCTTTGCTGGAGTCAGAAGCTGCCTGTGTCACTTGGTTGTATTTTTAGCAACACTTGGGAATCTGCTGCAGGACAGAGACTTAGAGGTAACAATTTGCACAGTCACCAGAACAGAGGCAAATTATTCTGAACTGATCCCTGGGGTGGGTTGGCTAGATAGGAAGAGAAAGAGAAAGGGCTGATGTGTACCTGGCTATGCTCCAGGGAGGAAGGTGCCGCAGGGGATTGTGCGGACAACAGAGGGCGTTGTGAGTGCTGTCCTGATGTGATCAATAAGTCTGTTTCACCTCGTCAGGTCAGGGTGTGGGCTCTCCCCTGGGGATCCCCAGTGCCTCAGACAAGTCCCATGTTTCCCGAGTCCTGCCAATGTAATCATGTTTCTTCAACTTGATAACCACCATCGCCACCATGTTCATCACCACCATCACCAGCACCCTCGATATCATTCAATTATAACCAGTGCCACTGCCACCGCTGCTGCCGTCGCCACCACCACAACCACCATAACCACCACCACTGCAACAAGGCCACACCTCCTCGCAGTGCCGCTCCCTATGGGCCAACCCTTCAAACCTAGGAGTCCATGGGGGCCGTTCCTATTCATACCACAAAACCCGTGCTACCAAATCTTGGCCATTATCACTGTTGAAGGGTCTCTGGAAGGGGGTGATCTGAGAAGGGTCACATTGGCCTGTCTTGTCCATCGTTGCTGAGGGATCTTCTGGAAGAGTCGTGACTTAGAAAGGCCAGAGTCTCCTTCATAAATTCCTCTGGCCCATGGGACTGCTGATCCAATACCCCAGGGCTCAGTTTCCTTTTGTGATCACTGGACAATGCATTCAATGAGCTAAGCCCTGTGTGTTTGAAGATAGGCAGACACATGCCTTGCCTGCCTCCCTGCACTCCTCCCTCACAGCCTCCCTCCCTCTCTGCCTCCTCCCAGTCATCTCCTTCCCTCTCAGTCTCCTTACCTTCAGCCTCCCTCCCTGTCTCCCTGCATCCCTCCCTTCTTCCCAGCTTCCCCTGCCTCCCTGCATCCCTTCCTCCCTGTCCCTTTTGCAGGGTTGCAGTGAAGGCAAAGAAAGTGAAAACACTCTGGCAAATTCAAACACTCAATGCAAGCAAAGTGCATGGTAATTCTTCTCCCTTAGGAGTTGGCTACCTGGATGATGAGATGACCCCCATAGACACACATCCGGATGATGAAATGACCCCTCCTCCCCACACTGTCTCCTCAGATGAACCCGGCATTCCTAATGCTCAAACGTCAGCTTTCTTTGCTTCTGGAAAAAAATAGCTAGAGGTTTTATGTCCCCCTAAAGCCCCTGCTGCCATCAGCTCCCAGCTGGTCCTCTCCTTCCAGGGACAGAATTGGGCCTCTTGGGGTGCCTGAGGACATCCTTGAACCACCACACCCCCAGCACATGCTCAAGGAAGACAAGCCTCATCTGATTTGTCCCGTTTGAGGATGTCAGTGATGAATGGGCTAGGAAGGGGCTTCAAATCCAAGTCAGACCCTCTAGGCTGCCCAGAAGGATGATTGAGTACTCCTAAGCTTTGAGTTAAAAATCCCAGATGCTCTTAGTCACCGGTACCAGCATCTCAGGAGCTGTGACCTGACTCCCCAGAAGCAAGCGGGAGCTGATGGCTGATCATGAAGGCTGAGTCCAATGTAATCTGCCCTACAGTCAAGATGGGAGGCCTTGGGTAGACATTGGGACCTGGGTGTGGTGGACAGAGCCTATCTATTCTGGATCCCCTGTCCTGGCATCTGCCCAGAACCTTGCCTTGGTCTATCTTTCTCAAGCCCCTAGCTTCTATGGGGTGCCATGTTTACCCCAGCCCCTCTCCCATTTACTGGTCACCCCCTCAGCCTCTCACAGAAGTCTTAGAGCAACTGGATTGGGGTGTGTGTGTATGGGGGTTTTGTTTTTATTCTAAGCCTAAGGGCGATTTTACTAGAGTTTAAGAGAAAACATAGGTTAGGCAAAAATCCCAGCAGCCACCAGAAAAAGATAAAGAAAATGTCATGCCTTCTAGACATGGCCAACATGGACAAGAAATAACTCATTAAGGGAAAAACAGGTACTGGAGAGATGGCTCAGTGGATAAATTACTGGTTGGTGCAGAGGACTTGGATTCGATTCCCAGAATCTACGTGGTGGCTCACATTCATCCATAACTTTAGTTCCAGGGGACCTAATGCTCCAGGGGACCTAATGCTTTCTTCTTGTCTCCTTGGGCACCAGACACACATGCGGTGCACATATATACACACATGCAGTGCACATACATACACATGCGGTGCACATACACACATGTGCGGTGCACACACATGCGGTGCACAGACACACATGTGGTGCACATACACACATGCGGTGCGCATACATACACACATGCAGTGCACATATATACACATATACAGTGCACAGACACACATGCGGTGCACATACACACATGCAGTGCACAAACATGCAGTGCACATATATACACACATACAGTGCACACACACACATGAGGTGCACATACACACATGCGGTGCACATGCACACACATGCAGGCCAAACTCTAGTATAGAGTTTACAAAGCAGGGCGTGGGGTGGTACCCCTAAGAAGGGAAGTGGGCTAGTGAGCTGAGGAAAGAGCTCAACGTTTTGAAATTTTAAATTGATTTTTTAACCAACTCCTAACTGCAGCTCCTGGAACCCTTTCTGCCCTCAGTTCACTTTAGCCACCCTCTCCTTCAGCCTTCTCAGATGAGAACCAGTGGGATCATCTCAGCTGTCTTCTGCTGGGCTTCTAGGCAAGCCCTGGCCTGGGCCTGCTGACCTGCTGAGGCTGCCTCCTCCTTCCTGTTTCCTGACTGCTGTGCACTCACCCCGTGATGTCCTGGGACTGGGCCTTCCTCCAGCCAGAACCCCTGTTGTTCCACACCTGAGCCTCACCCCCCACTCTGGTGTCACCCAGCCCTGACTGGCTAGCTCTATGGTAGCCTATTTCCCTGACAGTCTACATGCACTGGGACTGGGGACAGGGAACAGGGGACAGAAAGTCTCTTTACACTCATTGTGGTGAATTCGCTGTGCTGGATGGGATATGCTTGTAAGCGCCTGTCTCAGAATCAAAGCAGTAAGAGAGCTGAGAATTTAGCTCACAGCGGAGTTCTCCTGACTAGTGTGTGCACTAGTGTGTGCGAGACCCGAGCTGAATGTTCAGTACTGGAAGGAAAGTGGGGAGTGGATTGGGCTGCAAAGATTTTTAAAATGTGTGTATTTTGTTTTCAATCATGTGTGTATGTGTGAGTATATATATGTGTGTATGTGTATGTATATGTATATATGTGAGTATATGTGTATGTATATGTGTATATGTGTATGTGTGAGTATATATGTGTAAGTGTATGTATATATGCGATTGCATGTGTATGTATATGTATGTGTGTATATGTATGTGTGTATATATATGTGTTTATGTGTCTATATCTGAGTATGTGTCAGTACATGTGTGCATATGTGTGATTATGTATATATATGTGTGTGTACATGCGTGTATATGTGTGTCTCTGTGTGTCTGTTCACTTGAGTGCAGGTTCTTATGGAGTCCAGAAGGTGGCAGTAGATCCCCTGAAGTTGTAGTCACCCAATGTGGGTGCTGGGAATGGGAGTCAGGTGCTGGGCAAGAGCAGAGCAAGCTCTTAACCGCTGAGATTCCTTCAGTTCTGTGTGCTTTTTATAAGGGAATCAGCAAAGGTTATCTGGGCCATGGCAGCCATGATCATCCTCTAATCTTTATATCTGCTGTCTCTCAAAATTTCAGGGTGCAGATTTTTAAGCAATCAGTCTTCACCTTACTTGAGACAGGGTCTCTTACTAAACCTGGAGCTCACTGATTGGCTAGATTGCTGGATCCTCTGTTCTCCACCGTCTGGAGCTGAGGTTGTAGATTTATTATGCCAAGCCTAGGTTTTTATCTGAGGGCCGGCGATGGGCCTCAAGTCCTCATTCTGCACGGCAGACTCTAGTCACCAAGTCATCTCTGCCATTACGAGAGCATCTTTTACCCAGAGGGTGGGTCCATCCTAGAGTTTCCTGTACCCCACTGACATGGAAGCCCTGTGGGGATCTCTAGCGTCACAGAGAGCATTGGGGTAGCGGGGTCTGGAGGCAGGGGTTAGGCAGAGGGCTAGAGCTCCAAAAGAGGGAGCTAGTTTGTCTCTTTTTCCTACTCCTCACACTGACCAATGGGGGTCCCTTGTCCCACCTCAACCTTCTTTCCCCTCAGCCTCCTGTTCTGATTGTTTGCCTTTTTAAAGCCTTGATGCAGGGCTTCCATTATGGAAAGTGCTGTCAGTGTCCAGGGCGCCTTGAAAAGGCAACTAAAGTCTCCCTGACTGCGGTCCTCTCCACTTGTTGCCCTGGCAACCGGAGGCAGGGAAAACAGGACCTGTCAGATGGAAAATGTCAGTTACAGCAGATTTAGAGAGCAGAAAGCAGAGTGGGGAGGGGAGAGAAGGGAGAGCTGGGGCTCAGTCTGCTGCCCACTCTGGCTGTGCCCCAGCCTCCAGAGAGGCTGATCTGTGAAGGAAAGGGGCTGTTTCCAGAGCAGAAGGCTTTCAAGAGGAGGGGGAAGGTGGGGAGAGGAGATACACCTAAGAGTCACCCCGGTAGTCTCACTGTTTAGAGGTAATTTGGGCTGGGCATTAGGAGGGCTCAGGAGTACATTTTAGAAGCCTGGCTAGCTGAGGGTCTGATGCTAAGGGTCTGGGCAGCAGAAGGGGAGGGCTGGGAAGAATAGATGCCAAATCTTGGCTCTCCAGGTTCTGGACCCTGCTCCCTTGCCCTCTGTGCCCAGCCCTTTCTCTGCTTCCCATTGATGAATCCACTGCCACAAAGAGGGGTTCGGTCCCCCCACCCCTATAAAGTGGTGAGGAAGGTGCTTTAAAAGAGTCTGGACAGGAAGCAGTGCAGATCCTCTCAGGACATGGAGGAGGAAACAAAGGAGGGTCACTTCAGACGCTGTCACGGGAGGGCAAGCCATCAATTCTGGAAGAAGTGAGATGCAGGTGCAGGGAAGGGGCTCTCCGAGAGAAGGGTGTGTGAGCATGTGTGAGCAGATGGGAATGTGGGGGTGGGAGAATGGGCACTGGTGTGCATCGGTGTGTTGGTCTCTCTCCTCTCTCTTTATCCACAGAAATTCCTCAAGTCCCCCAGTCTCCTGATTCCCTCAAGGGATGACATCGGCCCCCAATCCACCAGGAAGAGTGTGGGACTGAGAGAGGCTGCTGTCCAAGGTCAAATGAGCCCCCATCCTGTGCTTGAGATGCTATCCAGATGGATAGTATTTAAAGCAAAACAGTAATCCGGTGTGCATGTGTCTGTGCATGTGTGTGCATGTGTATGTAGCTGTGAGGCTCCAAAAGAGAAGCCAGAGCTTCATGCTGAACGAGGAGGGGAAGAATCAGCACCAGACACTGGACTGGGTTATCTTGAGGGAGACCCAGGTACAAAGGGTGGGATGAGGGAGCATCTGAAAGCGGGAATAGGTGAGGGTGTTCCTGCCTCAAGGACTTTCTTTTTTAAAGAAATCAATTTAATTTATTTATAGTTTGCGTGTATGTGTAATGGGCACGCATGTGCCTGGGCATATGTAGAGGTCAAAGGGCAGTTTGTGGGAGTTGATTTTTTTCCTTCCACCATGTGGGTTCACAGATCAGTCTCAGGGTATCGGGCTTGGTTGCAAGTGACTTTTACCCACTGAGCCGTGCTGCTGGCCCATTAAAGACTTTTCTGATTCCAGGGTCTTCTGCTACTGGACTTTAAGGGTCTGAAAGTGTGACCTTGTTTCCTGTTTGTGTCATGGAGGAAGGGAGGCCCCAGTTACAGAGGCAGTAGAAAGAGGGAGGCGTAGACACTGCCTTTCTGGTATGAGATGGATAGAGAAATTCCTCAAGCCCTGTCTGGGTCAAAGTTCAAGGGTGTCTCTTACCTCCTGGTTTCTGGAAGAATCTCAGAAACAAACGCCTGGGCTGTCAACATGGCTCAGTTGGCAGAGCACTGCCCCCCACCCACGAAGCCCTGTTTTTTGTCCCCAGCACTGTGGGCATCACTCCACCTCTGTCACCCCAACTCTCAGAGGATGTAGAAGCAGGAGGATCAATCAACTATCATTCTAGGCTACATGCAGAGTTGAGGACAGCCTGGGCTACATGAGATCCTACTTAAAAAAAAAAATAAAGCAGGGGCTGGAGAGTGGCTCAGTGTGGAGTTTCATCCCAGCACCCACACAGTGGCTCACAACCACCTGTGACACCAGTTGTGGGGGATCCAATGTCCTCTTCTAGTTTCTGAGGGCACTCGGAGCACACATGGTGCATGGACACATGGACAGGCAAAGCGCCCATATGCACAAAATAGTAAAAAAGAAGGCAGCTTAATGTGTAGTTTGGCTTTGATGCAACCATCCTTATAAAGACGGGAGGTCTGTGGTTGCAGTGGTTTTGAGAATGCAAGAATTCATAGCACACAGTTTCCTTCCCAGGCTCTGGTCACCCACTGCGACCATCTCAGGGCCTCCTGGTCGCATCCTATGCCTCTCTCCCACATTATCTTCAGTCAAGGGACTCCTCCAGGATCTCCAGGCTATGGCCATCACCTCTCTAGTTCCTGCTGGAGGAGAGGGTGACCGAGGGGCTCTGTCTGCGAAAACTGGCTCTCACGGTCCTCCACTGTCCCCGCAAAGGATGCTTGGCTACTAACAATGGTGAATCACCACTCCCCACGCTCACTCACAGACATATGAACCTACTTGTCAGGCCGGGACATCCACAAAGGATGACATGCTTCCTCTTGATTGACAGTTACCTTCCCCGAGAAATTCAGTAACGGCCTGGCCACAATTATGTCTTGTTCAATAAAGCGAGGGGAATAAAAAGGAGAGTCATTACTTTATGGATATGGTCTCTGGCAGTTGTCTGTGGAGGTAATCTTTATTCCCACGGCTCCTATGTTTTATTATTTTATTAAGAGTTAACTCTCGATTATCCACATGTGGGCTTGTGAGATGATTTTATTCCCATAGCTGTTTAATATTATTCTTTTATTATTATTAGTTTGGCTTCCCCCACTCCAGGGCTCTGTAGGGGGCCTGAAAAGAGCCTGACAGGTCACATGTGTCTTTGCTGGCCTTTTTGAATTATGACAGTAAGCATTTATAACCCCAATGTTGATTCTCCCTTCTAGGGAAGGGGTAAGGGATATATATATATATATATATATATATATATATATATATATATATTCGTTTTTTGAGACAGGGTTTCTCTGTGGTTTTGGAGCCTGTCCTGGAACTAGCTCTTGTAGACCAGGCTGTTCTCAAACTCACAGAGATCTGCCTGCCTCCCGAGTGCTGGGATTAAAGGTGTGCGCCACTACTGCCTGGCTAAGGGCCATATTTTTTATTGTGCTAAAACACACAAGACATAGTGCTGTGGGACAATGGTCTTGTACCCTGTAAAGATTTGTCACTTGTATTGGTTTAATAAAACGCTGATTGGCCGGTAGCCAGGCAGGAAGTATAGGTGGGGCAACCAGAATAGGAGAATTCTGGGAAAAAGAAAGGTTCAGTCTACTATTGTCACCCAGACTTAGAGGAAGCAAGATGAAAAGGCCTTGCTGATAAAGGTACCAAGCCATGTGGCTAACACAGACAAGAATTATGGGTTAATGTAAGAAGTAAGAGTTAATTAATAAGGAATCCTGAGTTAATAGGCCAACCAGTTTATAATTAATGTATAATTATTTCTGTGGGGTTCTTCGGGGCTGAACTGCTACGGGACTGGGTGGGACAGAAACCTCTGTCAACAAGTTCCGGTTTTAGTTATTTATTTCCAGTTATCACTGTATTTATTTATTTTCTTATTTGTGTGAGAGAGACCACATACATGCCACAGAGATCAGACACACCTTTTGGGAGGGTTGGTTCTCTCCTTCCTCCATGTGGATCCTGGGTTTGAACTCAGGTCCTTGGGCTTGGCAGCAAGTGTATTTACCTGTTGAGCCATTTCTTCAGCTCCCTCCTTTCCTGTTATGTGTCAGCTGTTCTGTTTCACACTCCCACCAGCAGTGCATTTGGATCCCACTTCCTCATCCTTCAGTCCTTGCCAGGAGTGATTCTCGCTCAGAGACTGTGTCTCATGAGAGTACGGCATCTTCAGGGTTGACCTTTGATCCTCACGTAGCCTTTTATGGGTAGTCTTTTGATTTTTGGCTTTCTGACTTAGGAGGGAAGGTCTCATACAGGCCAGGCTGGCCTCTTTGTGTAGCTGAGGATGGCCTTGAACTTCCGACTCTCCTACCTTACCTCCAGGATTATAAGCATGCACCACCACAGCCAGCCAGATTTTGCACAGCCTTTGATCCCTGGTGCTGCCAATAGGGTGCTGCCAATAACATGGCTCTTGACTGAGACAGGAATTGGGGTGGCTGGCAAGAGGACAGTCCCTTTTATCTTAGGAAATGAGGAGTCCTGGGGAGCTCACGGAGGCAGGATCACTGGACAACAGCGCTTGAGACAGGGTCATTGGGGTGTAGGGGATGGGTGAGAGCTCAAACCCCCACCTACCATCAGCCTTATGGCCTTCAGAGCATCCTTATTGAGCTTAGCTATGCAAAATGCGTTTTTCCAAGGCGGAACTGCAGAAAAGTAGGCATCTCCTTCGGGTGTCCCCATTTGGCGGGGGTGAGGGTGGTGGGGAGAAAGGGTTGTGGGTACAGCAATGCTGGTCCCGAAGCGAAAAATAGCTTTAGATTATCTACAAAGTGCTCCTTCCACCGTGGAGAATCAAGAGGTGGCCAGGCTTATTTAGAGCCACCGTGTCAGGGACAAGCACTGGAAGAGGAGGGGGATGGAGGGGGAAGGAGGGGGATGGATGAAAGTGATGGGTGTTAGTGAGCCAGACCTGGACAGAAGAGGGGCTCCTTCTGCATGTGAGGCTGGAGGGAATCACCTCATCAATATCAGACTCCCATCGTCCCTCGGCCCCCTCGAGGCTCCAGGACCCAGCTCGCCGCTGGCCAAGACAGAAGTCCGTCTATTCAAGCGCAGCCAACAATGCTTCTCTCTTTAACCCATTTTCGGCACTGGCCATTTTGTGGAGAGGGCGCTCAAAGAGAAGCCACAGAGGTGACAGATAAGGACATCATGGGCTTAAACACTCAAGGGACTGATCAAAGGCACAGAGGACTTGCTGCTTCAAAGCTCAGATTCTTCCACTCCTAGACAGCCAGTGCTCCCGGGCATCTGTCAGCTGTCCCCTGGAGAAATCCTAGGATCCCCACTCTGCCCTCCCACCCTCTGCATTATCATCAGCTTAAGACCCTAGGATTGAGGGATGTGGGCTCCTGGGGCTAACTCTGGGTCTTCTGGGGGTGTCTAAGGCCACATGAGGTCCTGGAGTCTCTGGTTGGGAGGTGGTCTTCTCCTGCTGGTCAGCACATTGGGGTGACTTTGTCTTCATTCTTTCCCCAACTCCACAGTCAGGGAAGAGCCTTGGCCTTCTGATCAAGCATGGGGTTGCCTCATCCTCTGTGAGGTGGATAAACTGGAGGGCCAAATAGATCCCTCTCCACAAATCCTAGACACCCCCCCTGCCCTGAATCAGACCTTGTTAGGATTTTCTCCTAGGTCTCCCGGCCCACTGGTTGGTTGGTCATGCTCTCTCATTCTCTCTCAGTAAGAATGTCCCCATGGCTACATGCCCTCAGCCGGTATTGTGCAGGGGACTGGGAAGTTGCTGGGAGAGAAGGGCGGGGTGTAGAGCTGGTCAGAGCCGGTGGGGATGAATCATGCTGGCAGCAGGCACAAGCAGATGGAAAGTACCTGGAATTGTGCCTGTTGTGATGCTCCTTCCCTGAGGTCTGCTCCTCCTAGGTCCTCCTCCGCTTCCCTCCTCCTCCCTCCTCTCCCTCACTGCCTACTTTATAAGGAAGAGTCTCTAGCCTAGAATTCACTATGTAGCTGAAGATGACTTTGAACTTCTCATCTTCCACTTCCACCTCCTGGGTTCTGGGGTTGCCAGGTTTTACCTGATGCTGGGGACTGTGCATCGTAGGCAAGTGATTTGGCAATGGAGCCACACCCCTAACTTCTCTAGAGCAGGGTGCATTAGCATGATCTTAAGACCCAAGGAATGAAAGATGCAGGCTCCCCGGGCTACTTCTGGGTCTTTTGGAGTATCCAAGGCCACACGTGGTCCTGGTGTCTCCGGATTGAGAGGTAGTCTTCTCCTGTTGGTCAGCACGTTCGGGTTGAATTTGTCTTTGCTCGATCCCCAAGCTACTCATAAGCCTGTTCTTCACACCCACTCCATCCTACAAACCATCAGTGAACCAGCGAAGCCCATAAATTATTGTACAAATCACTCCAAACAATACCAGCAATTTTACTTACTGAACCATTTAATGTATATACTTAAATTCGACCCAACAAGACATCGCGTGGGGATGTCTTGGGGCCAGGCAAGCAATGAGTCTTGTGGGAAGTGCTGTCTTGGGTTGCCCCACCTCTCCCATGAAATTAATGAGGTGCTTCAATTGCATCCTGATGACCACACTGGCTTTATTTAGTCAGTTGGCTGGGGCTGACCTGCTGTCAGCAGTGACCTCCCTTGGCTGCTCCGGCTGTCCTGATAGCCAGCTTGAGGTCAGCAGTAACTTGGATGCTTGAAGGGCTGCTCTGGCCCAGAGGTGAGTTAGCCTCATTGACAGATGCTCAATGTCTGGGACCCACAGAGGCTCAGCCGTGGCCATCAGAGCTACCACTTGGAAGACATAGCGCCAGCTCCTCTCTGCTCCCCATGTCTGACTTGACACCGAATGAGCCAAGTGCATCTTTCATACTGCTTGGGTCTTTGCTTCTTTTCTGTTCCTCTAGTGTTCTAGTTCAGGTCTTAAACTCTTTGTCCCTTTTGTGTTAACCCTTTCATACCCTGTCTGCCAGAACCATTTGTAGAGAAGCCCACCCTGACTTGCTCCCTGTTCAGAGCCCTTTGGTAGCTCCCCGTGCTTACTGGAGAACTGTCACAGCTGGGTGTGGTGGTCAAGGTGCCTCCTGCCTTCCCTTACCCCATCCCTCCAGCCTGTGTAGAACTTTGCCAAGCAGTCTCCACAGTGAGTCCTCCCCCGTCCCCCCCCCCCACTTGGAGCCATGCAGGTCTGGAATACCATCCTGCCTCTGTCCCGTGCTCACAGTCTTTGTCCTTGAACACAGTGGTGGCCCCTTGCCACCTGCTCCAAGCAGGCAGTGGCAGTCCAGTTCCTCCCTCCATCTGAAAATGCCTTTCCAAGTCTCCATGCTGGGCCAAATGCCTGAAGACGCCCCAGGCTACCTCTTCTTCCCCACTGAGGTGTCTGCAGTGGGCAGTGTGCCCATGCATCCAGGCACCTCGCACAGAGTCTGCCAAGCAGAACAGTCAGAGACATTCAGTACCCGAGAGCAGCAACAACCCGAAGCACTGGTCCTCAGACTTCGGCAGCCACCGGCGGTCTCTTGCCCTCACCCTGGTGTTCCTCTCACTCTCCAAGTGTTCGCAAGATAGACCCAGCCTGGCCGTGTTGGAGAAATCCACTCAGTGGCCCAGAGTGGGACCCGTGTTCCCACTGTTTGTGGATAGTGGTGGACATTTGGTTATTGTTACACTTGGCCCAGATGTCACCCCCCATGTACCAAGAAACTCCTGGGTTCCATGGAAGCCTCCCCTTGGTGGCAATTTTAAGATGTAGCCTGAAATAAATCTGAGCATCCAGGTGCAGGAGAGGGGAGGGGAGCAGCCCCAGGCTCAGCCCCAGGCTCCTATTTGCAGGGGGAATGGCCACTGTCTACTCCCTGCTGAGGTTACCAATACTCTTGAAAAGGGTGATATGGAGGTGCCCTTTCTGCCTCTGTCTCCAAGAACACATCCAAGGGTTTAGAAATGAAATGGAACGGAACATTAGGCCTGGACACATCAGTGGTCCCCTAGGGTTGCTGGCATAGGAGAGCCTGAGTAAGCCCTGTCTCCATCCCCATAAGGTGGGGAGCACTTTGTCTCCTAGGGCACAAGTGGGATTTTTCTGTGCTCCCATGCTGCTCCTCCCACACGGAGTGGATCTCTGCATGAGGTGCAGCCTGGCCTACAGCTCAGGAAGTACACAGGCAACTGCGCATCTCCTAGACACCAAACGACATAAAAGAAGAAGATGACGTTAAGTTTAGCCCGACTTCAAATTTTGCTCGATGTATCTGAAGCACCACTGTTTTATTTGACTTTACTTGGGCCTATGGGTATTTTGTCTGCATGTAGATCTGTGCACCACTTGTGTGCAGTGGCTGCAGAGTGCCAGAGAGGGCATCAGGTATCTTGGAACTGGAGTTACAGGTAGGTGGTTGTGAGCTGCCAGATGGGTGATGGAAACCAAATCCAGGTCCCCCGAGGAGTGGCAAGTGCTCCTAACTGCTGAGCCGTCTCTCCACCCACCCCAGGGGTCGCAAGTGCTCCTAACTGCTGAGCCGTCTCTCCACCCCCTCCAGCACCATTATTTTGCCATGTAGCTAATACGAGAGTTGCCAGTTAGATGATTTCCTGGTTTGGATGGGTGTCCAGCCTTTGAAATCAGTGTGGTCAGGGAGATGAGGCCTCATTTCCTGGCTACAGAAGTCCTGTCCGGTGTGTTGCTGCTTCACTAATTTGGGGTAGCTGTAAGTTGGGTGATATTGGAAAACATCCTGGTGGGTTCTCGTATCCTGAGCTCAATAGCGTGACATTCTTTCAATTAGGCTTGGAGCAGCAAAGGAGGAGCTAAGGTGTAAGATAGGAGGAGCTAAGGTGTAAGGTGGGAGGAGCTAAGGTGTAAGGTGGGAGGAGCTAAGGTGTAAGGTAGGAGGAGCTGGTTATCCCAGGTACAGCCCACTTACCTGAGAAACAGCCCCAGGGTGACCGAGGAGGAGGAGAGAGGCTGGTTGGCCTCTGGGTCACAGATGTGGTTTGTTAATGCTAAATTATGCAGGCTCAGCAGAGGCATCAGGGACATAGTATTTGTCAGTGCTGGGGACACAAAGAAGCCCTAGAATAAGCCCTAGAATAAGCTAGAAGGCAGCTCCTTCCCCCGACTCGTGTGGAGAAAGGCTGGGTTTCTAGGATGCTTAGGTACCAGGGCTTAGGATGTGGTGTATAGAATGCCTAGATGCACCGATACCGAGATGCTGGGATACCAGGTTGCAGGAGTGCCTGGGATATAGGGGTGCTGTGATAGACAGATATGGAGATGCTGGATTCACGGCTGCCAGACTGTCAGGCTATGTGGGTGCTGGGGATGATGGGAGATCATGGGGCCCTGCAGATTGTAATGGGGTGAGACTTGCAGAGCCATCACCAGGTTGGAATATACTGTGGGACTCAAGACTTCCCAGGCAGTGCCCATGGCCGCTCCCATGCATGGTGATTAATGGCTGGTACCCTGGTGTGAAAACCGTTTTAGTAGTGGCAGTTTTGTCATGGACAGTGTTCCATACATTGTAAAGGTCATACATGATAAGAGCATTCCCCACATTTTCCGGGCAAACACGCTTAACCTTGTAGCACACACTCCTGGGCAGATCAGCGTGCAGCTCCCTCATCTCAGAGGCCCCAGTGGCAAGGATTCTTTGCCAATAGAGATGAAAGGAGACGGTGATGACACCATGCTGGGACTCTAGACAAACAGCCGAATCAGCTGCTGGTCTCGTGCTGTGCTAGGGGCAGAGGGCATCAGGCTCCACAGCCAGCACAGAGCTGTGAGCAAGAGACTTCTGTGAAGGTTGATAGGGACTGGCCAGCTTTGATTCCCTTCACAAGGCTGCAGAGGGGCCTCCCCCATCAGGTTGGGCAGAGGGAAGGAGAGGGCCATCTCAAGCTGTGGCTGCCTGGGATAGCTCTAGGTCTGTGGACACATGAGGGCCTGCAAGGGCACTCAGAAGTGGGATCAGCTTGCCTGGAGAAAATGGTGCTGTGTGTGACCTTGGGAATCCCCAAGGTCAATGGCTGGGCAACTGTGCTTGCTCAAGGTTAAAAAAGGGTATAGATGGTTTGGGAGTCTGCAGGAGAGGTCTATAGGAAAGGTCAGCCTTGCCCTTGGCAATTCACTGTATGGTCTAATGCCCCAGGTTCATTGGAGAAAGGCCTTGTGTTCAAAAACACCTGGGCGTACATGCAAAAGTCTTCCCCTACAGCCCATGTCCCTGGGTTGTGGGAGTGGGCAGAGAAATGTCCACTATCACTGTTATACACACCCACCACGTACGCACGTGCACATGCACACACACATGCACACACACACCACCCATCCGAGCCAGGTCTCTTTACCCTGCCTCCCAGTTTTTTTTTTTTTTTTTTTTTTTGCCTCATGACCGTTGTCCAAAGCCCCCATCAAATGACATATTCATGCTTTCAGTCCCAACAAAGGAGCCAGAGGGAGAAAGCCTGCTTGTTACTATAAACATCAACAGCATACAGGAATCATGGCAGTGGGGTGGGTGGTTCTCAGCTGCAATCCCAGCATTCAGCAAGAGGACTGAGAGTAGGAAACCGACATCAGCTACAGAGGGAGACTCAGACAGACAGACATAAATAGGGGCACAAATTTACAAATAATTATGAAATATAAAATTTCCCTTTCTATAACATATATATATGTATATATACACACACATATATATGTAACATATAATTAGTTGACATGGAAGACTGCATGATTGCCAATGAACTCTTAGTTCTGTGGCTGTGGTTACAATTCAACCCTAATGTAACTTATTTTGCAACACCCACCTGCTAACGCCAGCCAGCCCACTTTTAATGTCACTTGGATCTGCTAAATTGTCTCATGTCTAGACAATCAACAGAACTAGGTAAATAAAACCAGGATTGGCTGTTTGCTTTCATTTCAAGTTTGCAACATGGTTCTGCCAAAGTCTGAAAGAGATACATAGTAGCTACTGTTACTATAAATAATAGTCCATCTAAAATAATATTTTCACCACTCTGATGCAAGAAATGTAAATGACCCCAGGAACACAGTAACAAAATGAAGTAAAATAATTAGGAAGGGCTTTGAGGTTTTATTACCAGTCTCAAATAAAATTAACTGAATTATAATTTGATATAAATTAATATTTTATGTAGCTGGATTAAACAGCAGCTCACAAAATTTCTGAATATTTTATAATCAGATATCCAGAGTAGGTAGGAACAGACTCAGTCACCTCCACTTCCCCGTGGAAGGTACCTTCCCCACCCCATCCTCTCTCCACATTCTTTCTCCTCCGCCTTTCTTCTTGATTCCAGACTGGCTTAGAAGACCCTCTGCAGCCCAGACTGGCCTCAAACTCAGATCAATCTTCTTGTCTCTTCCTCCCAAGTGCTGGGGAGACAGTACACCTTCTGTTCTTGCCCCACAGGCACCTGCTGTGTCAAAGTCCATTTCATCACATAATCCCAGCTCTGTCCTTACCTGAGAGTAGTCCAGCTGTGACAGGCTTGTTGCTGCTGCCTGTTTTGCGATCCCTGTTTCCGGGTGTGCGGGGGAGGAGGGCAGAGGGTGAGAAGATGCCAGGCAACACACAGACTCCAAAAGATTCCTATGTAAAAGGTCTGTATTGTAAAAGGGTTGGGGGTTTTATAGGGTTAGGGAAATTAACCTGCAGCAGGAATGCTTTCGGTTGGTCCTTTTAAAACTGGCAGTCACTGCTGGCATTTTGTGATTGGCTAGGAGTGCATGTCATTAGTTACTGTGCTTTTGGTTGGCTGACGGGTTGTTTTGGCCAATTTTGCTTATTTGTTGTGAGTTTGCATGTGCTTGTGCCCTGTCTCATCTCACCCTTTTTATTTTATTTTTATTGGGAGACCTAAAGTTATGGATTTTTATAACCCTACCTCAGGGACCCCCTAGCCTTTTGGTCTGTGCCTCTCTTAGGATGGCCTGCCAGACAGGCTCTTACCTGTCTTTGACTACTAGTCCTTGAAAGTCCCCGGAAGGGCCCAAAAAGTCAGAAGCAAGAGGAGACTTCTAGGAGAACTAGGGCTTTAAATGGCCTCCTGTATTTGCATTAGCCAAGCACGGATCACCTCTTTTGGAGGTTTTGGTCCAGAGCATTCCATAGCCATTAACACCTGGAGTGTTGCCTTGTTCACCCACTGTTGTGGGGATCTTAGCTGTAGGAGACACTTAAGCAGAAATATTAGAGTCACCACCACCCCTCCCATAAGGCACCATGCCACAAGTTTAGAGGGGTCTAGCAGGGATTTTATATGATTCCATATTGACCAAAGAATGTAGTGGATAGGTCCGATGGATGACCCTATGTTAAGTTGTATAGTCTCTGATTAAATGTTTACGGCTGGGCAAGGGTAAACCAGGTAAAAACTTGTGCAAATTTTGAGGGGACAAATGAAATTGCTGATGGAGGAGCCTAATCTGTTCCAGCGATGGCAGGGCACTATCAGAGTCATAATTAGGCGGTCTACTCTGTGGTTGCCTGTTGCTAGCATTCCTGGCAGCCCCGTATGAGACTTGACGCGGGATATGTGCCAGAAGTGTCCTCTGGACTGTAATAAGTCTTGAATAGTTTGCATGGTTTGGGAGATGGAATCCTTTTGGGACTTTAATTTTGCAAAAGATAGTATTTTGCATGTTTGTGTGGCATAGCGGTTATCTGAAAAAATATATATGGGTTCTGGTTGGCTCATTTCCAATACCTTAATACTGCCAATAATTCCCCTAGTTGTACTGGTCCAGGATTTTGTTGGGTATAGGCCCTTTCCTTATGATTAACTCCCATTATTATTAACCCAAGATTAGCTTTATTGGCATCTGTAAAGGCTATCACTGCCTGGAGGATAACATTTTTGATTGTGTGGCATAATTTTTGTCTTTAATTCTAAAAGGGGGAGGACAGAAAGTCGTCTGTCCTGGGGGAAATGATTATCCAGCATGCCCAATACTGGACCTAGCAATTGCTTTAAAACAGACTTCCTCTCTAAGTGGTTTGCTGTTTTCCCTGGCTTTGATTATGACAATGTCTCTGCAGTCTGTATCTATAACTGTAACTCCTGGGTCAGGGAGTACAGCAAGTACCACGAGCAGCTGCTGACTGGCCTGAAGCTGTCCCGGGAAGCTGGCTGAGCACATAAAGCATGAGCAACAGAAACTCTCCACTGCCACCAAGGCTCTGGAAGAGGACCTAAAGTTGTTCCACTCTCAAGCCAGCTCACAAAGACACCAAAGCATCTATTAAGGTTGGTTCTACTGCTGCTCAAGTAACCTAAGCAGAGAGAATAAAAGTATTGGGATGATCTGTCTTTTTAAATGACATTCACTAGAGATCTGCCTAGCGGATGAGAACCAGCTCACCTTAGCTTGGCACACCGCTTACCTTCATGCACCAGGACTATGAAGCCATTGTCCAGTCTATTGTCACATCAGGACCCGCTGGGAGCTTCTCCAGTCTCATGCCCAATGATAGCCGTTTTGGCATTTAGACATTAGGTCTCTGGATGAGAGGAGGAAGAGACTGAGGAAGAAAGGGGGCCAGCCAGGTCCTCAGAAGATAGAGATGGGCCCAACATAGCCAGGGGACCGCCTACCCTCATTTGTCAAGAGGTACGTTGTGTGGCAAGGTGCAATCTCCACACCAGGGCTCAGTGGGGCCGAGACTGTTCGGGAGAGTGAGCCCGAGGCCTGGGTCACCTCAGTTTCCAAGTGCTGCAGGAACAGCTCTGCAAAATGGCCAGAAAAGGCAGCTTCTGCTCCAGGCTCTGTATATTGTTTTTGGGAGTTCAGGTAGAGGTGAAAACAGTTGGCAAGATCCAGGGCAGCAGCCCTCACATGGGACTCAGAACTCTTGCCAACTTGGGGGAGGGGGTGTGGCAGTGCTGGCGGAGAAAAGAAGGCCCCATCCTCCGGGGAAGGAGCACCATTTATGATGGTCTCCAGAAGGAGCCTGTGAGGAGGGGCAGCAAAGAAGAAAGCGGCCAGAAGACACGGGGTGAGCAGCCACAACTACATCTCGGTCCCCTTGCTCAGCTCCAGGGTCAAGCCAGTGGAAGTAGCCGCCATCTGACGAGAACGGTTCAATCCCGGAAGGGAAAGGGAATTCAACTTGCATATAAACAGGCAGCTCGTTTATTCAACCTCTCTCCTAATGACCGATTTTCAGCTTTTCTAAATGGACTGCCCGTGTGCTAGAGTATGGCCTGGGCGTGTTTGGGGGGCGGGCAAATTTGGAGGCTGTGGGAACGGTTCTTGCTAATTGCTGGGGCGCGCAAACTGGAGACCGTCTCCTGCTCTCGCTGGACTTTGCGCGGCCATTAGACTTTCTAGGCTGCTGCATTTGAACCTGGAAAGTTAGGGGAACATCTGGCTGTGGTTACCTGGGAAACCGACCCAGAAGCTGGCCATGATTTTAATGAGGTTCTGCCCCCCGAAAGCTGCTGGTGCTCGGGGCCTCACTTGAAGTGTGAGCTGATGTATGTGTGTGTTGGCATGCGATGCGACACTAATGCTTCAAAACCATGCCAACGTAAATCATTGGTGGCCTCCCTTCCGTTCCCAGAGAGCCGAGTGTGAGCACAGGGGGGGAAATGAGCTCCTAAATCCTGTTCTTCGCGTCTCAAGGCTGCACCTCCATATTCATTAAGTACTTGTCACCCAATCTCCACAGTAGAAGGTGTGTGGGGGGGGGCCATTTCTCTCTGAAATGCCTGGAAGGGCACTGATGACCAATGGAGAGGGTGGCCTCTCAGTCCCTGCCCTTCCCCCACAACCCCACGGCTGCAGCCTTGTGTGGAGAGATGGTGCTGAGCTGAAACCCCAGCACTCAGGACGGCAGAGACAAAAAGGTTTGAGGCCAGCTTGGCCTACTACTTAGTGAGTTCCAGCCCAGCCAGGGTGCATGATTTGTGTGCCCCCCCCCAAAAAAAAATCACAGTCAAAATGAACAACAAGAAAACAAAATCTACTTCCACAGCCTCAGCTGCCCTGAGCCCATGGGGCATGTATCAAGCGTGTGTTGACAGAAGGGTGCATCATGGCAGCTGGCAGCAGGAGGGAAGGGCCCTGCTGGGAAGAGGAGCAGGGCCAGGAGAGGGGAAGTGGGGGCAAGGGGGCACTTTGGTGGGTCCTTAAGGAACCACAGGTCCCCCTGGTCTCTGCCTTGGATGCTCACACTGGGGCACCTTTGGCTGATGCAGACAGAGTGTGAGGGTTAGAGCAAGGTCCAGGCAGGGCACATTCATCCTTCCCCACCCCTCCCCAGCACAAAGGCCTAGGTGGAGGAAAGAACAAGGAAGCTCCCAGAGTCTGAGAACCTTCTAGAAGCTCCGGCTGTCAGCTTGGGCTGATTTTCTCATCTCCTCTCCTTCAGGCTTTTGGGATGCTAACATGATTAAGTTCTTCACACAATTTATTAGCAGCGTGTTGGAGGTCCGGCCGCGTATCACACTGTCTTAGTAATCCAATTAGCAAAATGTGTTTATTTAATGGAAATATTAGCCACGTGCCATCCCACACCAAGCCCCGCTCCAGCTGCCTCTGCTCATGAAGAGCCTCTCCTGTGGGAAGAGATTTCTTCACAAACCCTGGAAGCTATGAGGGAGCAGGAGGTAGCCCACGTGACTAGGTGACAGAGAGGCAGGGGAAGGGTGGGCAGGAGTGTCTGTCAGACTCTGAAGTCAGACCATAGTCTGAGGCCGGCTGGTGGGAAGAGGAAAAACCAGTTTCTAGATTACCTGTGAGATGAGGATGATAACCCCTTCTGGAGAGCTCAGCAGGTAAAGCGGTTGCCTCGCAAGCATGAGGATCCAAGTTCAATCCCCATAACGCACATTAGGAATAAAAAAAAAAGTTGAACATGGCGATGAGCAACTATTATCCTGGTGCTGGGGATGTGGGAACAGGTGGGTCCCTGGGGCTCACCGGCCAGTTGGCCTAATCTACCTGTCAAGCTCCAGGTCAATGAGAGATCCTGCCTCAAAGTTCCAAAGTGGATGACACCTGAGGAATGACAGCTGAGCATATCCCTTGTCCGTGTGTACGCCTACACACATGCACCTGCTTGTGCATGAACATGCACATGACAGACAGACAGGGCTACTCCACTCTCGGACTATAGCTTACCACTAAACTGGTAGCCCCGTCGACACCCGCAGTGGTCCCGCCATTGGTCATCCTGCCTCTGTCCTGGCACCCTCAAGGTGCCTGAAGGTGTGTGAGGCCACAAGGCGGTGCTGACCATGATGGGTCCCTACTGTGGAGACTTTTGATGAATGAACCCAGCTGGCTGGTGACGCTCTAAGGACTCTCTTGACAAACAGCCCAGTCTTCGATCTGTGCCTAGAGATTATAGGTCTTCAGCTTCCAGCTGCTCTGGGGAGCCAATGTCAGCAGAGAGGGGTGCAGTGGTGCAGTGGTCCCTGAAGATTACCAGTGGCCTAAGACCCTGGGGTTCTCTGTAACAGGCTCCCTCTCTGATGGAGAGCCCAACTCCATGGTTCTCTCTAGGGAAGCATGCTGGCTAGTTTTCTGTCCACTCAGCATAAGCTAGAGTATTTGGAGACTAGGGAAACTCAGTTGAGAAATGTCCTCGCGAGATTGGCCTGAGGCATGTTCTTTTGATTAGTGATTAAAGGAGGAGGGCCCAACCCACTGTCAACAGTGTCGCTCTTGGGCTGCTGGTCCTGGGTGCTAGGATAAGAAAGGAGACTGAGCAAGCTATGAGGAGCAAGCCGGTAAGCAGCACTCCTCCATGGGCTCTGCTCCAGCTCCTGCGGCCACAGTCCTGCCTGATAGCCCTGAGGAATGGACTATGACAGAGTCGGGTAAGTGAAATAATCCCTTTCCTCCCCAAGCTGCCTTTGGCCAAGTTTAGTACAGCGGTAGAAACCCTGACTAAGACAGGAGGGGTATGCACACACAGTCGCTTCCCTGGCTGCTCTTCAGGGCAAATATCCAAAGGAACCCCTCAGGAGAGGACCCCGACATTAGCATGCGTGGCGCTGCTCAAGCACTTCCCAGATCGGCTGTTTGCTGCCATTTGAAGTGGGTGAAGCTCAGAGAATAAAGAGATGATTTCACAACAGACAAATCAGCTCCCCCACCCCCATCCTCACTCACAGGGCCTTGCTTAGTATAGCCTGGGCTCCTCTACAACCTCAAGGTTCATGGTCCTATCTATCCAGCCACTTCCCAGCCACCAACCTGGGGCTCCCAGGGTCTCAGCAGAACACCCACCAAGCTCCCCACGGAGCTCTGACTTGTATGACTGAGACATCTCCACCACGCACTGCCTACTCCGCCCCACTGAAGACTAACAGCTACAAAGTCGGGCCTTCTACACTAATGGCAGGTGTGTGAAGGCTGCCCGCCTTGCCAGTGGGCACCACCGACATCACACCCGCTCCTGCCTGCGAGCAGCACACACCCTAAGGCAGTGAAATCCTAACAGGTTCCTCTAACTGCCTCCTGTGTCAGTTCTGACACCGCAGCTTTCTTCTTCCTCCCTGTGGCTCGGGGCTCGCCTTCCAACTCTGTCTCTGTCATTGATTCTGACTAAAAGAAAACCGCTAGGCTTGCTCTCGCTTTTGTATGGATCCCACTATGAGGGAAGGAGGCAGAGAGAAGGGCTGGAGCATCAGGAGCTGTGGTGGGCGACAGCAATCAGTGGGGAAATCGTGCCTCGGGGACCACTGGGGAAGCAGTGAAAGGAGCTGGGTTGCTGATGCCTGAGATGCTGATGCCCAGGATGCTGATGCCCATCCGGGATGCTGATGTCTGGGATGCTGATGCTCACCCGGGATGCTGATACCTGGGATGTTGATGCCCATGCTGATGTCTGGGATGCTGATACCTGGGATGCTGATGCCCACCTGGGATGCTGATGTCCACCTGGGATGCTGATGCCCACTTGGGATGCTGATACCTTGGATGCTGATGCCCACCCGGGACGCTGATGCCTGGTGTGACTCCAGGTATCCAGGTTAGGGCAGAACAGACCCTAGACTCAATCATAAAGAAGGCCTATCCCTGCCATCTGGCCTGGAGCATGGCACACAGCCACATGACTGGACTTAAGGGTTAGACAAGAATTTGCACACTGTGGAGTCGCTATGATCGAGGGGTTGGGTTCTCTGGAATCCCTGCTGTGTGGTTCCCTTCCCCCAGAGGAGAGGAAGGTAGAGGGGAGGGGAGGAGAGTGATAAAAGGAGGGGTGTGGTCTGCTTGGACAAAGCCTCCTCTCACTTTTCTTCAGTGGTGTTTCCTTTGCCCTACCTGTCATCAGGCTAGGAACATGCCCTCTGCAGATTATAACTCTGGTAACAGTGACCCCCTTTCTACTTCCAAGTCCTTGCCAGTCTAGACTGTCTGAAGGCCACTCATTGTCCCAGCACTATCCGAATCTAGAAGGGGAAGTTATCCCAAGATTACCAGCCAGAGAACCTCAGACTCACAGGTGAAGACCTCAAAGACTCGAAAGGTAGGCCTTCTGTACCGTCCGTCCTACTATGTGTACTACGGTACTACGCCTATAGTGTGGAGCCTGCACTACAGGACCATTCGCGAGCTGGGCAAGGCCCTGGTGATTTAAGCATACAAAGGCACACAGACAGAGACACGGGTCATCCTTGAAACAAGAATGTCCCCTTTATTGTGTACCAGAGCCGCTTATATAGAGATCCTTAACTGATAGCCATGCCCTAGGCAAGCCCACCAGAAACCACTCCCCTGCCATCAGGAACTTCTGAGGGTCTCTGCTCAGAGCAGCTGCAAGCATAACACGTTGTTTACAGGAAATTCAGGGTCTGGGTCCACAGCCCCAAACAGCCTTCAGTCCTGCACGAAACTGAGGCCCCTCACAGCATGAGAGTCATATTGCTGGTTTGGGGAGGGTCCCCCATAATCTGACACACATTTGGGGATGCTGGGGACAGTGTGAGGAAGGGGCTACGTAGAGATCAGGTGTGATTCTGACAGCATAGCACAAGTCAGTGTTGTCAAGGCAGGACCCGAACCCGGAGCCCACAGCCTCTCTCCTTCTCTCTTCCTCCCTCTCCTCCCCTCTCCCTGTCTCCAGAGGTCATTTCAATGTCACTCCCTGGGGAGAAACCCTGAGCAGAAGTCCGCCGTTTTCCACAGAAACAGGCTCAGCGTGGAAGCTTCAGTGCCTAGGGAATGCTGGGAAAATTCCTGAGAAGCCAGGCTCCTCCCCACAATTGCTCTAAAAAGAGCACCTTGTACAGCGGCGGGAACAGTCCCCAGGAATAATCGCTAAAGGGCCTAATTTTGGAGATAACCACCATTATGAACGTCTCATTACTTTAATTAAAGTCTCATCCATCACTGGCACGTAGTTCCTGGATGTGAGGGGGCTAACTCGGCAACCGGCAGCACCCGGAGGAGGCAGTCATGCACACTTACCGGCAAAATGCATAGCACATAGCTGACGGGTGGACAGTCAAGCCAGCCACCAACGCCCTCGCCCTTCCGTGCCACCCCCGCACCTGGGTGTCTCCCCACCCCTTTTCCACCCCTGTTGCCTAAACGTGCTGTTGTCGCTGGTGAAAAAGGCAAAGGGGCAGAAGTGGAAATGGCTGCCAAACAGGGTGTCAGGGCACATAGGATGACGGGCAGCTGCGTGCCTGCTGGGCCGAGGGATCTGGTCCAGACCAAAGCTGCCGCTGTGTGTCGTGTGTTGGGATATTGGCTTGCGTCTGAGCAGTGGGAGCTGAGTGATCCTGAGCATGAGGTACTACCTACCCTGGCTGCTCACCCGGTCACACCCAGGTTAGAGTTGATCGGTTAGGCACAATAAAAGATTAATTCAAAATATGGAGCAATTGTATAGCAATGTGCTGTCACAGAGGCCATGTGCCGGAATTGCTTTCTCTCCAGATGTCTTTGTTTTCTTTAATTCTTTAAAGCAGGTATCATTTGGACTCAGTTGTGGCTGAGGATGACCTTGAATTCCTGACCCTCCTGCCTCCAGCTCCCTCCCCAGTGCACGGCTTCCAGGTCCACATCACCACACCTGATTTTACGCTGTTCTGCTTTGCTTTCTGTTGCTGTAATAAGACAGTGACCAAGAGAAAGCTGGGGTGGGAAGGTGCATTTGGCTCACACGCCCATGACAATCCATCATTGAGGGAAGTCTGGGCAGGCGCCCAAGGCAGGGACCTAAATGCAGGACCTGAAGCAGAGCCCATGAAGCAGAATGCTGTCTCTCTGTTTGGCTGCTTATGCCCAGGACCACCTGGCCAGGAGTGGCACTGCCCATAGTGGAGTGGACTCTCCCGCATCAAACATCAATCAAGAGAATTAGCACAGGCTTGCTTACAGTTCAGTCTGATGGATGCTGTTTTAGTCAGGTGTCTATTGCTGAGAAGAGACACCACGATCACAGATCACAGCAACTCTTACAAAGGAGACCGTTTAAAAGGAGCTGGCTCACAGCTCTGAGGTTTAGTCCATTATCAGCATGGCAGCATGCAGGCAGACGTGGTGCTGGAGAAGGAGCTGAGAGTTCTCCATAGGCAGGCAGCAGGAAGAGAGAGACACTGGGTCTGGCTTGAGCTTCTGAAACCTCAAAGCCCGCCCCCAGTGACACACTTTCTCCAACAAGGCCACACCTCCTAATAGAGACACTCTTTGTGAGTCTGTGGGGGTCATTTTCATTCAAACCATCACAGAGGCATTGTCTCATTTGAGCATCCCCCGATGACCTTAGCCATGCCACATTTACAAAATATTGACTATTTCATCTGGAGAACCCATACGGGCCTCTCGAATCTTAACAAACTCTACCAACCGAGCCATATCCCCAGCCCAGGAGACAGCTGGCTGTGTGCGGGTTTGAAGGAGAATGACCCCCATAGGCTCATATATTTAAATAATTGGTTCCTAGTTGACGGAACTGTTTGGACCAAGTGTGTCACGGATGGGGGGAAGGTTGGTGGGGGGAACTGTAGTTTCGAAAGCCCAAGCTGTTCCCACCTCACTCTCTGCCTTGTGCTTGTGGATCCAGATGTAAGCTCTCAGTTACTGCTCCAGCACCATGCCTGTTGGCCATCATGGTCATGGACTCCGATCCTCTGGAACAGTGAGCCCCCAAATCAAATGTTTTCTTTTATAAGTTGACTTGATCATGGGGTCTTATCACAACAACTGGAAATAGCTAAGAGGGAGTAGTACTCATACCGTCTTGTTGGCAGTACCTGAAACCATGGCCACCAGAGCCTTGGCTAACGGTCAGCCCTCTAGCCACCCAGCATGCTAGGTTTCCAACAGCCTGCAAGGACTATAGTACCTATGCTTCATGGCACTGGACACGGAGACTCTGAGAGGGAGGATGCCCGTGCTCCAGGTGGTACAGGAAGATTTTGAGATCTGTTTGATTCCAGAATCTTCCACTCAGGCTCTGATGCAAGAAGTACCACTGGACAAGATGAGAGTGGGGCTGGGTGAGCACGGTCATGGGGGGCTGGGTGAGCATGGTCACGGGGGGGGGGCTGGGTGAGCACGGTCATGGGGGGCTGGGTGAGCATGGCCACAGGGTGGGGCTTCAGAACAAGGCTAGGGAGAAGATGGGAGACATGGAGTTGGGCTTGCTAGAGAGGATTAACTGACATGAGAGGCAGAAGCTGGGACACCCTGGGGACAACCAGATGCCAGGCTGTGCAGGGGGACCAGGAGGTCCTGGAAAGAGGTGGAAAGAGAATTGAAGCTGAGACTTATTTTCCTTCTCTGGAGAGGAGGTGGAGTCAAGTGTGGCCCCTGAGGACTCAGAGGAGGTCACCTCTCTAATACCTGTCTGTTGTGCTCGAAAGTGTCTGAAGTCTCTATGGAGAGGACTTCAGGACAGCCTGGGAAACAAGGCTCGGGCAATGGCCATCTCCAAAGATAAATATCTCTGGGCCAGGAAGTGACCTGGGTCACAGTTCTGAGATCCCAGTAGGCTCAGATGAGGAACCAGGCACTGGTGTCTCAGCTCCAGAGATTAGCCGGAGTGGACAGCGCCTTCTACTGGACACTCTGGGAATAGGAGAAAGGAACATGTGAGTGAATCCCCCATCTCCAGGTGGGGTCTCCAGGTGGAATGAAGACCAAGGACCTGGGCTGAGTGAGGGACATCACTCAGCTGGCATCCCCATGGGCTCAGCATTTAGATGAAATGATGACCCACTCTTTCCCATCCTGGGGGAGTCCCCCACCCCACAGCCCCAGGTACAGCAGATTTTATCATACAGCTTTCCTATAGTCATAAATGTGACCACCCTGCAGCCTCTGAGTTTGGCTTCTTTCGCTCAGAAGCTTGTGGCTTCCATTGCTAGGTATTCTCCTGTTGTGTGGAAAAGCTCAGTTTGTCTTTCCTGTCTCCTCTCAGGGCTGGGGTCTGCTCCCAGTTTGGGCTGCTATGACTTAAGCTGCAAAGAACACTCCATGGACAGCTGTGTGAATACATTTTCTTTTCTGTTGAGTGAAGAGTGAGGAGTAGGTTGGCTTGGTCACATGTAAAATGCAGGAGAGGCCGCATAGTAACCAGGGAGTGGGTTTCAAAAGTGGCTGAGCCTTTCTATTCCACCCACCCAAGCAGCAGGTGAGTGCCACCCATTCCTAAAAGTGTCCATGAAGGAAGTTACTTCTGAGCCAGAACAAAGGCTCGAAAAGACCTGTTTTTGGGAGGGGGCGGGAAGGACAGTTCAGTGGGAAGGAGCACTCACTGTACACGTGAGGACTTCAGTTTAGATCCTAGCATCCCTGGGGAGAGCTTGCCATCGCTGAGCACACCTGTAATGCCAGCACTGGGGGACAGAGACCAGAGGATGGCTGAGGCTCACAGGCCACCTGCTTAGCCCCAGGTTCAGTGTTCAGTGGGAGAGGCCGTCTCAAGGGAATCAGGTGGAGGGTGACAGAGCAGGAACCTGAGTGTCCTTCTCAACAGTGTGAAATAGCACCCCCTCCCACACGCACACACACATGTTCACATATACCATCCATAGATACACCCACACACTCTCAGGGGTGCTCTCTGTTGCTCAGGCTAGCCTGGAACTCACAGCAACCTTCAGCCTCAGCCCTCCCGCATCCTAGGACCACAGGCAGGAACCAATCATCTCTGTGGACATGTGAAAGCTCCCTTGGTGTGGACGGCAGGCGGAGGTGGCAAGTCATAGGTGGTGAGAACACCTAGAATGGATTCTCTCTGACCCTTTCCCCAGTGTTGCTCATCCCAAGTCCTTGCCATGTGCTTAGTCCTGTTCTGGGCAACTCTCTTGTCTATCACAGCATCCTCGAAATCACATTGTGTTTAAGGTGCTTTTTTCATCACCATGACCAAATACCTGACAAAGGTCATTTTTGAAGGGAAGAGGTTTATCTGGGTTCATGGTTTTAGGGGATATAGTTCATGGCCGTGAATAGCAGTTAAAGAGGTTACATTTGTTCCTGCTGTGTAATGTTTGTTTAACAATGCAAAGATATGTTGTATTCTTTTATGTTGCATTTGTTTAACTCTGTGAACCTGTATTACTTTGCCTGTATAAAACACCTGATTGGCCTAATAAAGAACTGAATAGCCAATAGCAAGGCAGGAGAAAGGATAGGTGAGGCCAGTAGTCAGAGAGGATAAATAGGAGGAGAAATCGGTTGATGGGAGCGGCAGGCTACGTTCCTGGCACCCGGCCGCCCCGCACGGCTAGCTGTATACCCAAAATAATTACATGGAAACTGTATTCTTTTAAACACTGCTTGGCCCATTAATTCCAGCCTCTTATTGGCTAGCTCTTACATATTGACCTAACCCATTTCTAATAATCTGTGTAGCCCATGAGGTGGCTTACCAGGGAAGATCTTAACCTGCATCTGTCTGGAGTGGGAGAATCATGGCGACTGCCTGACTCAGCTTCTTTCTCCCAGCATTCTGTTCTGTCTGCTCCGCCCACCTAAGGATTGGTCTATCAAATGGGCCAAGGCAGTTTCTTTATTTAACCAATGAAAGTAACTCCTCCATCAGAAATCTGGGGAGAGAGAGCTCTAGGAGTGGGAGAAAGCCAAGAGGGGACTCTAGGAGCCACCACCTGGCTACACAGCTGACCACAAAGAAGAAAAAAAAATAAAGATACAAGCCCAGAGACAAAAGATGGGACAATTTAAGAAAAGCCAAGCTAAGGCTGGTCATTTATAAGTAAGAATAAGCCTCCATGTGATTTATTTTGGAGCTGGGTGGCAGGCCCCCCAAAGCTGAGAGCCAAAGGAATAAACAAACAACAACAATTAACCATGCTGGGGAAGGCACGACAGCCACCAGCATGAGGTGGCTGGTCACAATGCCTGCGGCCAGGGAACAGGGAGAGAGAGAAATAGAGGCATTCACTTTGCGTTCTCCTTTTTATGCAGTTCAGGACCCCAACTCAGGGACTGGTACTCACTGTACACCTGGCATTGTGGGCACATCTGTGGATGGGAGGTCAGCCCTGGCCACAGTTAACTCTGTATCTGTAGCTTCGTAGTGAGCCAGGCAGATGTTTGCCCTTGGCTAGGCCAGGCTGTTTCAGCTTGAGCTGGCATCTCTGATGAGGACTCTCCTATGCAGGGGAGGACCTCACCCACCTCCATCACAGTCCGCTTTCTCTTCAGTGACCCTAAGTATGATGCGATGTCCTGCTCCAGAGTCTGGCTCTATCCAGCTATCCCTGCAAGCACTGCCAGCTTAGCTGTCCACAGGCACTAAGGAAATGGACCAGGGGATATGGTGAGTGAAGGACATCCACTTCCCCAGGGTTAAACATCTAAGGCCGAGGCAAAACAAATGTCTTGTTGGAGTATCTCCCTTCCAAACTGACAGGCCCATTTAATCACACTGTTTTAGTGGTGAAATCTATTAGCAAGATGAGGGTGGGATCAGGAAGATCCTGCTCCATACAGTACTGGGCTAGCTGATGGTAGCTCTGGAGGCCAGGGCTACAGGGACAGGAGGGCTGTGTAGCTGGAATTTTCTTTGGGCTGCCAACCCAGATCCTAAATAAAAACATGGAGACTTATTATTAATTATGCATACTCGACCTTAGGCTTGTCCCTCTAGCTCTATTATCTTAATTTAACCTATTTTATTCATTGACGTTTTGCCTTGGGGCTTTTAACCCTTTTCATCCCATATGTCCTACTTTTATGCTGCCTCCTTGTTTGTCTGTCTGGCCTCTGGCATCTCCCTGGTGTCTCTTTCCCCACCCCCACCCCCAAGCCTAAATTCCTCCTCCTCCTTACTCTCCCTGCCCAGAAGTCCTGCCTGTACCTTTTCCCTCACTATTGGTTGTTCAGCTTTTTATCAGACCAGTCAGGTGCCCTAGGCAGACAAGGTAAAACAGCAACACACCTTTACATAGTTAAACAAATGCAACACATCTTTGTATAGTTAAATAAATATTCACATCAGGGCTGGAAGGAGCCATTTGTCCTTGGGTCAACTGGAAGCAATGTGTACTTTCTCCCTGTATCAGAGGCAAGAAGATGTGTACTCTGTGCCACTACATGGAGCCTACAGTGAGCTTTCTGTGAGACCAGAAGCAAGTTAGGGAGGCCTCTGTGACCAAGAAACCCTGGGTGGGAAGAGGTAATGCCTCACCCCAGACTGTGGGACAGCCTACCTCTTACAGAGTAAGATATTCCCACGCCAGCATCTGGGGGGGGGATCTAGCCAGCCCAGTCCTTGCCCAACTCAAAGACCTGGCAGTCAGTCGCCTGTGCGTCCTCCAGGGCCAGCTGCTGTCCCTCTTGCATCAGATGCTACCATACTGTGAATGCAGCTTTCAGGTGCAGCCCTGGGGTGGAATCTGATCTCTCAGCTTCCTTGGGTTCAGAGGGGGAGCAAGCGAGAGATTGCCCAGGTAGTATTGTGGTAATTCACGTTGTCATTTGAGGAGATTGGAAAGGTACTGCTCACAAGTAGGTCTGTACACCGAGTGCCAGCCTCCCTGCCTCTGTTGGAGTGGGTGTATCCTTGTTGAAGGAGGTGTGTCACTGTGGAGGTAGGCTTTGAGGTCTCATATATGCTCAAGCCACACCCAGTGTCTCAGGCCACTTCCTGTTGCCTGTGAGTGAAGATGTAGGACCTCTCAGCTCCTTCTCTAGTACTATGTCTGCCTGCACGCTGCCTTGCTTCCTCCCATGACAATAATGGACTAAACGTCTGAACCATATGCTAGCCACCACAATTAAATTTTTTATTTTATAAGAGTTGCCATGGTCATGGTGTCTCTTCACAACAATAGGAACTCTAATACAGAAGTTGGTACCAGAAACTGGGGTAATGGTGTGATAGACCTGACCATGTTTTGTTTGGCAGAATATGGATCTTGGGACTCTGGAGTAGAAAACCATTAAAATGCTTTAAGCTCTGTTTAATGGGCCATACTAGTAGGAGCATGGAAGACAGTGGTGCTGAGTGTGATTTGATGAACTGTGGGAGCCTGGCTCAAGAGGTTTCAGAAGAGAATAATTTTAGTATGTTGCCTAGAGATCATTCTTGTGCTATTTTGGTGAAGAAAGTGGCTGCATTTTGCCCTTGTCTAAAGAGTCTGTCTGAGGCTAAAGTGAAGAGTTTTGGATTAATTCTGTTGATAAAAAAATCTTAAAACAGCCTAGCATAGACTCTGTCCTGTGGTTATTAGTGAGAATGCTAATGACAGTTTATAATGAAAAGGAGAAAGTTGAACAAGAAAAAATATAAAATGTACAATTTGAGGAGAAAAGGAGCACCAGAAAGTGAAACGGAGCTAAGTCCTGTGTTCAAGGAGATAAACAGAGTAAGAAATGGAATAAAGGGAGTGGTGACCTTGAGAAAGATCCCACCCAACTAGGTTTTCTTTATTATTATTATTTATTTATTATGTATACAATATTCTGTCTGTGTGTGTCTTCAGACCAGAAGATGGCAGTAGACCTTGTTACAGATGGTTGTGAGCCACCATGTGGTTAATGGGAATTGAACTCATGACCTTTGGAAGAGCAGGCAATGCTCTTAATCGCTGAGCCATCTCTCCAGCCCCCAACTAGGTTTTCAACTTGTGAAAATGAATTAAAGAAAAGCTTAAAGCCAGGTATCATGGTGCCCACACCTTTAATCCCAGCACAGGGAACACAGAGGCTGGTAGATCTCTGAGTTCAAGGCCAGCCTGGTCTACAGATTTCAGGACAGCCAAGCTTGGGCAGTAAAGGAAAGTTGGTGAAGATGTACTTGAACAAGGGGGCCATGTTCCAGCCTCAGCAAGCAGCAGAACTTGGCAGCTTTGGCCACGTGGTTCTGGAGTTAAGGACAGAAGAAAAAGGTCATGGAATTTGCCTCTGCAAAGGAAAGTCACCGAAGCCAGGCATGTGTCAGGGGTGTCCCTGAATGGAGGCCTAGAGAAACCATTGTGTGAAGCCATGAAGTTGAAGCCTGATTACCTTGGAGACCTCAATAAGTTGGAAATGCCAGACCATGGGATACCTGCTGAGCATAGCATGATTAATAAAAATCCAGAGACAGATAATTGGGTTCAACATGAAGGTCAGAAAAGCAAAACAGCCAGCCACTGGCTCTTACCTCTACCTCAGTCCGAAATGGCAATCTGCCTCCAGGAATCTCAGAATGAGACTGTGTCTTAGAGCTGATGTGGGATTCCCCTCTGTAAACTGTGAATACCATTGGTGAATAAAGAAACTGCCTTGGCCTGTTGATAGGGAAGAACAGGCAGGGAAAACTAAACAGAATACTGGGAGGAAGAAGACAGAGTCGGGGAGAAGCCATGTAGCCCCACCGGAGACAGATGCTTGGAACTTTACCTGGTAAGTCACAGCTTACATAGCGATACACAGATTACTAGAAATTGGTTAAATTAAGATATAAGTGTTAGCCAATAAGAAGCTGGAGCTAGTGGGCCAAGCAGTGATTTAATTAATATAGTTTCTGTGTGGCTATTTTGGGTCTGAGCTGCCGGGTGACCGGGAAACAGACAAGCAGCCTCCTTACCACAGAGAGAGATCTTCTCCCATCTTATATTCCCCTCTAGTGCTGGGATTAAAGACGTGCACCACTACCACCCAGTTTCTATGGCAAACTATGTGGTTACTAGGATTAAAGATGTGTGTCACTACTGCCTGGTCTGTAAGGCTGACCACTGGGGCTGATTTACGCTCTGATCTTCAGGCAAGTTTTATTTATTAAAATACAAGTGAAATATCACTATGGCCGAGGAGAGCTGCGAACAGGGAGGGGAACCAGCCCAAGAGAGAGCAGTGTGTTGCAGTCAACAAAGCTGAAAGGAGCTGGAGATCTGAAGAGCGCTTTGACATCAGACATGGAGACGTAGAGTTTGGAGTTTGCTCAGTTTTTTTTGGTCTTGCCTTGGTCCAGTATTTTCTCACTATGCTCCCTTCCATAAGTCTTAGGACAGTAAGATTTATTCTGTGCCATTATATGTTGGAAGTATGTGATCTGTTTTTTTTTTTTAAAAATAACTTTTTTTTTTTATAGGGGATTACAATTAAGAGATTACATGAATCTCAGAAGATACTTTGAACTTTGGACTTTTAAACATTGTTGAGACTGTGACAGGGGACTTTTGAAGTTGAACTAAGTGCATCTTTTGCATTATGACATGGCTATAAGACTTTGGAGGCCAGGAAGTAGAATGCAGTAGTTTGAAAGAAAATGGCCTCAAAGGGAGTGGCATTAGGAGGCACAGCTTCATTGGAGTGGGTGTGGCCTTGTTGGAGAAAGTGTGTCAATGTGTAGGCGGGTTTTGAGGTCTCATATATGCTCAAGCCATGCCCAGTGTTTCAGATCACTTCCTGTTGCCTGCGAGCTAAGAAGTAAGAACTCTCAGACTGAACCTCTGAACTGTAAGTGAGCCACCACAATTAAACGTTTTCCTTTATAAGAGTTGCTGTGGGTATGGTGTCTCTTCACAACACTAGAAACCCTGACTAAGACAAGCTCCCACTGGGGTCAGCACTATTCTCCCTCCCCCAGATGCTTTTGACCTGACCTGAAATTTGGATCTAAATACTTGCCATTCCTGTGGGTCCTGTACTCACAGCCCAGTTCCACCTGGGAAAAGACTCTAATTCCCTCCTGGCTTTTCTTTTTTTTTTTTTTAATATAATTTTTTTATTGAAAAAAAAAAGATTTCCGCCTCCTCCCCGCCTCCCATTTCCCTCCCCGTCTCCCTTTTCCCCCCTCCTCCCTCTCCTCTCCCCCTCGCCCCCACTCCTCTCCCCCTCCCTCTCCAGTCTGAGGGGCAGTCAGGGTTCCCTGCCCTGTGGAAAGTCCAAAGTCCTCCCCGCTCCATCCTGGTCTAGGAAGGTGGACATCCAAACTGGCTAGGCTCCCACAAAGCCAGAACATGAAGTAGGATCAAAACCCAGTGGCATTGTCCTTGGCTTCTCAGCAGCCCTCATTGTCCGCCATATTCAGAGAGTCCGGTTTTATCCCATGGTTTTTCAGTCGTAGTCCAGCTGGCCTTGGTGAGCTCACAATAGATCAGCCCCACTGTCTCCGTGGGTGGGTGCACCCCTCGTGGTCCTGACTTCTTTGCTCATATTTTCCCTCCTTCTGCTCCTCCTTGGGACATTGGGAGCTCAGTCCAGTGCTCCAGTGTGGGTCTCTGTCTCTCCTCCTGGCTTTTCTTGCTGGAGACTGGTCTCCAGAAACGAATAGAACCTAGGGATATGGTCATTTCCCTGTTGTGAAATAATCTTTGTTTGTTTGTTTGTTTGTTTGTTTCAAGACAGGGTTTCTCTGTAGCTGTGGAGCCTGTCCTGGAACTAGCTTTTGTAGAGGAGGCTGGCCTTGAACTCACAGAGATCCACCTGCCCCACCTGCCTCCGCCTCCCGAGTAAGGGATTAAAGGCTTGTGCTACCGCCAGACACTGTGAAGATGTGTCTTTGATAAGGTATCTTCTGATTGGTTTAATAAAGAACTGAATTCATTATGTAAATTGCTATGATGGCCAATAGTTAGGCAGGAAGAGGTTAGATGGGACTTCAGGGCAGAGAGAGAAGAGACGAATCTAGGTGCAGGAGAGGCGCAAGAGGAGATGGAGAGGTAAAAGCCATCAGCAACATGGCAGCATGTAGATGACTATAAATGGATCAATTTGAAGTATAAGAGTTAGTTAGAAACAAGCCTAAGCTCAAGCCAAGCTCTCATAATTAATAAGAAGTCTCTGTGTCATTTTTTGGGAGCTGTGGCCCAAAGAAAAATCCATCTATACCTCCCTATAGTCTGGCTGGCGGATGGAGATTTATCTACCTGCTGTCTACGAACTAGACTGCTCCAGGGAGTGGTGTCTCCTGCACTGGGGTCTCCAAGGCTCCGGATGTGTGTGGGAGGGTGTACTGCACAGCCCACAGCACTGGTGCCTTAACTAAAGCACAGCTCTCACCTGAAGCAACTTCTTTCTTCTGTTGAGCTAGTAGATTCAAGGGCTAAGAGAGTTGCTGCAGCTGGGATGGTGCCTGCCTTGTGAGCTTGAGGACCTGAGTTAGATCCCTAGAACTCACGCAAAAGCGAGGTGTTGTGGCATGGACTGGCGATCTCATCTCTAGCAACATGGGCGACGGAGAAAGACAGATCTCAGGTGCTCACTCGCTGGCTGACTAACTGGCAGACTGGCAGACTGGCTGGCTGGCCTATTTGTTGAAGTTCCAGGCCAATGAGAGACCTTGTATCAAACCAAATTTAGATTACCACTGGGCCACAACACACACATGAAACACGCTTGTGCTAGAATATGACCACACAGGAATGCACATACATGTACAGACACCAGCTTAGGGACCACCCACTGCAAGCCCAGGACTCTGTCTAATACTCTCAGCCCTGCCACCTATGATATGACATTTGGACTCCCAGACAGTCTTGTCTTAGCAGATGGCCCCTGGTCAGTCTGTCTCCCTTCTGGGAGGGAAGGTTTCTGCTGCCGCTTCTTCTTGTTCTTGTGAAAGACCCTGCATTTCCACCCAGGTTGTCTGTTTCTTCAGTGCACAGCTCAGCAGAGGAGGCACTAAAAGGGAGAGTTGAAGGGTGGCTGCTAGCCTGCACAGATTTGAGACCTTACATCATTAGCTCGAAAGCAGCCACAGTGGAAATATTTATGCCATTGGACTGGGCCAGCCTACAAAACAGGGGTTTCCTTCCATCACAGAGCTGATTGTTCAATTCAACAGTCACGTTGTGGGGTCCCATGGTGGCTCCCTTTTTAGCAAGAGATGAGTGTAGTTGCCAGGAGGGTGCCCAGGGCAGCCTGCTCTGCCATACCTGGCTGTCAGCACAGTGGGTGTCTATATTGACTTGAGATGACTCAGCTCTTGGCTAACATGAGAACTCCCTTTAAAAATAAATACCCATAAGCCGGAAAGAACAAGGGTCCCACACAGAGCCTGGGTTCCCTATGTAGTGGGTGAGCAGCGCCCCTAAGTAGCACAGTCAGTTATGGACTTTGCTGCCATAAAGCTTTTTCTAGTCTTGCTTCCCAGACCAACCTTCTTCAAAGTTGGGGGCTCCCAGAGTTTCTGGTAGTGTGAGCCCAAGACCGATGAGAGGCTAGAGTTCCCAGCCTGATTTTGCATTTTTAATGAGAAAGAGGTTTTGGCATCCTAGGGTGGCCCTGTTCATGCTGACCAAGAACCTCTTCAAGAATCAAAGGCTCCACTCTGATGTCCCAGGGTGGCCCAAGTATACACCTCATGCTAAATACTTTTTTCTCTTTGATGCTCGCAGAGACGTCTGGGGGCCTGATCTCATGTGCTGTGTCCCTGAAGCCCTAATAGAGCCCCATATAGATGTAATTGGTTGGCTCTTTGTCCCTTCCATCTGGAGTCATGCCAAGAATCCAAAGGCTGATCTGGTTACATAAGAGCTGACAGTGCGATGGGCTGGACTAACTGATAACAAGTGCATGTTGGGGAGTGGATTTGGTATGCTCCAGCGCCCTTCAGGACGCCTGCAGCCAAAGACAGGCACCACATACCTCTGTCCCAGCGGCACAGAGCCGAGCTGACTCTTCACTGACACAGTTCCATAAAAGATTCAGGATATAAATTTGAGCAAGGATTAACCATGCCCAGAACAAACAGCCTTCACTGGTTCATCTCTGCCCAATGGCCCCGTGCCACAGCCAAGCACAAACAGGTGCAGATCCTGGCCTCTGCCCACAGGACTCCTCTCTCACCTTCTGCCTCTGCAGCCATCCTGGGTGTGGAGTTCACAGCTGATGGCTCTTGGTCTCAAGTGAGGCCACTGGCTGGAATCTATCCTAGGTGTCTGTTTGACCAAGGCCCAGGAATAGGGAAGTGGGATAAAGATATCAGATCCTCACAGAGTGGGATGGGGTGACTTTTCTAGTCTGGATTCTTTTGCAATAAAACACCCACCAAAAGCAGCTTGGGAAGGAGAGGGTTTTCATTCCTGCGCTTGAAAGTGACAGTCCTTCATCAAGGGACACCAAGGCAGGAACCTGGCGGCAGGAACTGAAGCAGAGGCGTGGAGGAGTGCTGTCTAACGTCTTGCTCCCCAGCCCTTGTTCAGTTTGCTTTCTCAGACAACCCAAGACCGCCTGCCCAGGGTGGCACCACCCACAGCGGGCTCTACCCTCCCATATCACACAGTAATCAATGCCCATGGCAGTGAGCACTTCTTCAGCTGAAGTCCCCTCTCCCAGGTGGCTCTAGTTTGTGTTGGGTTCACAGACGATAACCAGCACAGTGTGCACAGTGTACGGACAACTAGTTGTCAGGACTTTGGGCTCCGACTTAGCTACATGGCTAGCTTCCTGGACTCTCAGCTGGTGACAGAACATGGCTGCTGTAATTCCATGAGCCACGTGGTAATTGCTTTGCTCCAGGAACCTGCTTTGCTCATGGCTGCAGAAGGCTTGGCTGCCTGGTTCATATGGTGGCACTGAACACTGCTGTAAGCAAGAACCTAAGGAGGAGGAGATCTCATGACGGACAGGAAGCGGAGAGCCAGAGACAGGAAGGGACCACATACATATATTCACACAACACACACATTCAAGGCCATCCTTAGCTACACAATAAGCTCTAGACCAAAGGCCAACAAAAACAAAACAAAAGTCACATTGCAGGGGGCTGGAGAGATGGCTCAGTGGTTAAGAGCATTGCCTGCTCTTCCAAAAGTCTGAGTTCAATTCCCAGCAACCACATGGTGGCTCACAACCACCTATAATGAGGTCTGGTGCCCTCTTCTGGCCTGCAGGCATACACACAGATAAAATATTGTATACATAATAAATAAATAAATAAATAAATAAATAAATAGTCACATCGTATCAGTCCAGAGGCTACACAACTCACACAGACTCAGGAGCCCACATAGCAACTGCTTTCTCCCGAGTAGCGAGACAGATTTCATACAAAAGCTATGACATTTGAACATTAGCATCCAAGTTCTAGAATTCAGCAGCACAGCAGAGGACATCTAAGGCTGTCTGTGAGCTGACTTGTGCAGTCAGCAGGTAGTTGGCTCTAACTAACCTTCGGGATGTGGGGCAGGGAGGGCCAGGCTCTGGGTTCTCTGCTCTCTCTGTCTCCTGATCCATGCTTCTTCCGAGGAAATACTGTCACGGGGGAGTTTGATTCTGCTTTGTCTTGGCTGCCTTTGATCCTGGAAGCTTGCTGAGCACTGTTCCTTTTACTGGCAGGCTCTGAGGATGGGAGAGTGATTTTGAAAGATGCAACCTGAGGAGAGACGATCCCTCTGGCCTGTTGTCAAATCAGTTTCCACGGTCTCCAGGGCTGGCATGGAAAACCCTGAGCAAGGACAGACATGTTTCCAGGGCCTCCTTTGACCTGAAGGATTTTCCGTTGTTGACAGTAGGATGCGGGAGCCGGGAACTAAGTAGTTCTCTCGAGTGGGCATTGCCACTCTCCCACTGGTTCATCCATCTACCCACCCATGTTCTGATCCCTCTGTCAATCCATCTATCCATTCATCTGCTTATTCCCCCATCCACTCACCTATCAGTCATCCACCCAATCATTTTCCCTATATACCCACCTTCCCATCCCATCCACCCACTCATCTACTCATTCCCACATCCATTCTCCTACCATCCATCCATCCATCCGTCCATCCATCCATCCATCCATCCATCCACCTGCTCACCCATTCACAGACCCGTTCATCTACTTGCTCACCAGCCTATCAGCCCACCCACCACTCAATCTATGTGTACATGCATGCCACGAACATTTGCATGTGCTGGAACTGTGCTGTTTGCTGAAGCGATAATGCTGACTAGACCGTGTTCTCGCTCCTCGCAGAGACTGCATTCTTGCTCCCATCATCCTGGTGCCACGGCTGGTCTGTAGCAAGCAGGGGGACAGAGCGGCTAAGTCTATCTTTCGGGACTGCAGGTGGTGAAGAGGAGCCCACAGCACGTGGGGCATTGAGCTCTGTGCAGCCTGGGAGCAGATAGGGAAGAAAGGCTTTGCTGGAGGGAGGGGGATGAGGAAGAGGAGGAGGGGGGGGAAGAGGGGGAAGAGAAGAGAAGAGGTGAGGAGGCAAGGGAGGAAGAGGAGAGAGGATATAGAGAAGAGAGGAGGGGGAGGAGGAAGGAAGACCCTGCTAGCTCTGGGCAACAAATAAATGGCCCCGTAGAGGGCTCTCCCTTTATGCCCTTCTATGTCCAACACGGACGGGGCGTATTTTGTCTTTGGCACAGAAAGTTCCTTGCTGATGTCAGTTGGCAGTGGGAGGATCCACATGTCACAGTGGGTGAATGAATTCCTTGAGTGGGCTCTAACAGTTCTTTATTTTTTATAAAAACTTCTTTAGATTTATTTATTTTATGAATGTTTTGCTTGCATGCTTATGTGTGCACCATATGCATGCCTGGTGCCTTTGGGGGTCAGAAGAGGGCGTCGGAACCCCTGGAGCTGAAGCCACTGACAGTTGTTGAGTAACCACTCAGGGTCTCCTGCAAGAGCAACACATGCTCTTCATTGCTGAGCCATCTCTCCAGTGTCCCTGTTCTGTCCCGACACACACACACACACACGCACGCACGCACGCACGCATGCATGCACGCACACACACACACACACACACACACACTTCTTTTTTTTTTCCTGGACAAGATCTCATGTGCAGCCCTGGTTTGCTTGGAACTCATTCACTATGTAGATGAGACTGGCCTCCAAGTCACAGAGATCCACCTGCCGCTGCCTTCCTAGTGCTGGGATTAAAGATGTGTGCCACCATGTCTGGAATTCTAGAAGTGTTCATCTCAGTTTTGCTGAGTTTTGCCTTGTAACCAAGCACCCAGAGAAGCTTCCAGTTTTTATCATTTCTCTCAGCACAAGCCTCAGGGACTCAGCTGTTGCTCAGACAGGCTTAGCAACTAGCCTGAGACCACACAGGTCTGTTCCCCAACAAGTTCATAGTCTTCCTGAATCTGTTATGACCAATGAGGACATCAATGTCTAGGAAGAGCTCAGGGAAGGTGGCTGGTGCAGACTTCAGAGGGCTCCTTGTTGGACATCAAATCCCTTCTGTTTCCAGATGGGGAACCTGCCTCATGCTAAGTAGAACCATCAGTGCGTGGCTCCTCCCCACATCAGGTTCCAAGCTAGGGAGGCTCCAGCTTTCACCAAGTAAGCCAAAACAAAATGGCTGGAGGGGGAGGAAGAGGAAAGGGGAGAGAGAGGAAGAGGCTATGGCGTGGGGACAGGGAGAAAAGGAAAAGGAGGAGGAGCAAGGGGTGTGTTAGTTTGCTCCCTGACACCAGTTTCAGGGCCTCAGCTTGTTCATCTATAAAGTGGGAGGATTCAAACAGCAAGTTTTCTCCTGTCAAGAGCCGGATGATGTTCTATCCGTGCTTTGCCAACCAGGATATCACTGTGACAACTTCTCACCTCTGTCACTGCACAGGAAGAGCAGTGAGAGACAATCTGCCCATGAGTGTTTGTGGCCCTGTTCCAATAAATCTTTATTTACAGAGACAGATGGTGGGCCAGATTGCCCTGGTTGTTTACGTGAAGGGAAAACTTTTTATTCAATGGAATCTTGCTTCAAACGCATGGGTTTCTGGAGCAGTTTGAGAATGATAGTCTGTCTTCGTTAGGGTTGCTATTGCTGTGAAGAGACACCATGACCACGGCAGCTATAAAGGAAAAGCATTTGGTTGGGGCTGGCTTGCAGTTTCAGAGCTTTAGTCCCTCATCATCATGGCAGGAAGCATGACAACATACAGGAAGACATGACGCTGGAGAAGGAGCTGAGAGGTCTATATCTTGATCCGTGGCAACAGGAAGTGAACTGTGTGTCACAATGGACGTGGCTTGAGCGTATATGAGACCTCAAAACCTGCCTCTACAGTGACCCACTTCCTTCAACAAGGCCACACCTCCTAATAGTGCCCCTCCCTACAGGCCAAGCATTCGAACACATGAGTCTGTGGGGCCATATCTATTCCAACCACCACAGGGGGCTTAGTCAACTTCCCAAGATATTTCTACTGCCTGAGTCAAGTCATTCATTCATTCATTCACTCATTCATTCATTCACCTGCCTCGTTTCTGTTGTCTACCTAGGAGCCATGAGGGGATAATAACAACCCGTCTAACAATCTTTTTTAAAACACTTTAAAAATATAAATTGATTTTCTTTTGGACAGGGTTTCACTGCATAGTACTGGTTAGCCTGGAATTCTCAGGGATCCGTTTCCCAAGTGCTAGTGTTAAATTTGTGCACCATAACTGGCTCAGATTCTTTTAAAAGTCACCTTATCTTATTCCTGTATATATGCTCATGTGTGCGACAATTTGATTTTTAAAAAAACTTTCTTAAAGATTTTATTTATACGTGTAACTGTCTTTCCTGTATGTGTCTATGAGCACCACGTGTGTGATGAGCGTGTCAGAGTCCCTGGAACTGGAGTTACAGACAGTCGTGAGCTGCCATGTGTGTGCTGGGAGTTGAGCCTGGGTCTCCTGGAGGAGCAGCCAGTGCTCCTGATCACTGAGCCTTCTCACCAGTCCTCCAGATTTTTAAAACCTTTAAGAAATCTGTTTTTTCCTTTTGATCTTTATTAATCTAAGAGTTTGTTCTGCATGACCATGACCATCTACAAACAGATCATTAGCACACCCTAACTGTCGCATAATCTTAATTTTGCTATAAGCAACTTCTGTCCAGAAACAGTCACACAGTGCACAAAACGAGAACAGGATCCTTTGTTCAAATAGGACTGGGGACTCCGGGACAGAAGCACTGCAGCCCCTGCAAGATCAACTCTGAGCCACTGTCCTCCCAGAATGTGGCTGCTTTCTAGCACACAGATGCTTCCCAGAATGCTCAGGGGGACACCCCGGGAGCAACTGGAGAATCTCAGCTTTCTTTCCTGTGATTTCCCATAAGTTCCAAATCCCCCGCTTTTCTTTGTATAGCTGCCACCATAGATGGAAAAGGCAATCTGTCTGAAAACGGGTTTCCTATCCTGGCCCCTCTGCTGCTGGCTGGTGCTGGGTGGGGCCACCTGCCTCTGGGATCTGTTCATGAAACTCAACTGCGGATCCCTGTGCAAATGAGACGTCCTTTCCCTTCATTGCTCTGGGGAGAGAGGAAGCCAGGCTGGCACCAGGAGAACATGGGTGACAACTGGAGAACCCAAAGTGGACATCTCCACCCAGTCTGGGCTCAGCCCCACAACAGGCCTTCTTATTGGGGTCCTAGAGGCCCCATGACCTGGGGCACATCCTTCTGTTGCCATGGGCCTCTTGGTCTGCAGGAGACTCAGTGAGAACCCTTGGGGTTCTGGGAACATTTGGGGAATAAACAGTGTGGGTCAGTCTCTTCACCTAGTTATAAGGGACACTGGGGCTCGGCAAGGTGTGTTCCTCCCCTCTGAAAGTCTGGGTCACAACAGAGAATGACTGCAGGCTCCCAGAGAACATCACCATGTGGATGTGATTCCAGGAAGCAGCTCCCTCCCTCGGACAAACTATCATTGAAAGAACTCAAGGATGTTGGTGGGTGGAGCCCACACCTTTTACTGGAAATGCCACTCTTTCCTGCATACTAGTTACCATCCTTATTACTGCAACAAAGTATCAGACAAGGAGCAGCTTAGGGGAGGAAGGACTTGTTCTGGTTCACAGTTCACGGCTACACAGTCTAACGTGGCTAAGGAAGCAGGGAGGCAGGAGCCAGAGGCTGCTCTATGGAGAAGCCGATGACATCGCTGCTGCTTGGTATGGTTAAGGGGAAAGTTTTCATTGTGGTTACCAGAGGAAGGGAGAGAGGGCCATAGATAGATGATAGATAGATAGATAGATAGATAGATAGATAGATAGATAGATAGATAGATGATAGGTAGGCAGGTAGGTAGATAGGTAGATGGATGCATGAATGGATAGATAGATGATAGGTAGGTAGGTAAGTAGATGGATGGATTAATACATAGATGGTAGGTAGGTAGATAGATGGAGCATATGATGAAACTACCATGTTCATAAGGAGAATGAGTAGCTGTGGGGAGGGAAGCCCACAAGCTGGAAGGGGTTTAGGGTAGTGTAGCATGGACTTTGAAATGTGTAGCGGGTAATTGTGTTACCAAGGGTGCCCGGAGGTCATTCACCAGTTCCTGAGGAATGCTGGCTTTTATCTAACAACCAGAAATCCTCCAGAAATCCAGACTGTGCTCATTTCTGGATATCTGAACCGACTTTTGGAGTTTGGGGATTTGGAATTTCCTTCAGACCTGACAGTGGTCACATTGCCCCTACAATCAGGAGGCGAGGAGTGAACGGGAATTAGGACGGATCCCCACCCCCACAGTGTAACCTGTGGGTCCACCTCTTAAAGGTTCTATAACCTTCCAAAGCAGCCCCGCCAGCTGGGAACCAAGTGTTCCAACTCACAAGCCTGTGGGGACATTTCGCGTTACACATAGAGGGGGGGCTAATGAGCCAGACTGGCGGGTGTGGATTCACAGAGAGTCTAAACTGCCACCAGCACCCTCTGTCCGTGGTGGTCATCTGTGGCCATCAGCTCCATGGCCATTCTTAAACCCCGCACCCCCAGAGGGGACCGGCTGCTCTTGGTTCCCTCCGCGTTAGCAAGAGCTTGCCCCACGAGCCCCGCCAACAGTTCTCAGGTTGCTGCCCCTTAGACTGCCGTGACACCACCATCCACACCTCTGTCATGTGTCGCAACAATGCCGTGACACCACCGTTCACACTTCTGCTGTGTGCAGGAACAAGTCCTCCTCAGCGGCTTTGACCTCTAGTCTCTGGCCATTGAGTGTGCCCCAATGTCCCCTTATCAGGTGTCCATTCATCAGGGTGCCATAGACGTCAGCTTCCTCTCCATTCCTGAAGCCACACTCTCTACCGTTTTTTGTGAATTCACCTGTCCCACATATCAGTATGAGTGACAACCACAAAATCACATGTGGTCCCTGGTTGCTGCCTTCCTGCTAACCACAATAATTACATAACACACCAGGAGGTGGCCTGCACGGTTCGGCCAGCTTGCTGCAGGGACAGAGGACTCCCCGAGGTAAACGAGGTACTGAGGTGAAGGGAGCCAGGAGGGCAGCCTCCGAGTCAACTGGATATGGAAAATGAGATAATTAGAACAAAGACTTCGTGTGGTTAATTATGCAGCAAACTTTGCACCGAAGGAGCATTTATAGAGGGCGGTGGTTAAACGCACAGCATGTGCAATGCCATCTCCTGCATGTTTGACTGCATGCTTCTGTTTCAGCATCAGAGGCGTGATGGGGACAGCCGAGGCCTAGGGACAGTCACAGCTACCAGGGCGACTGTCACTGGAACTGCAGGACTTGGCAGAAGGCCAGTTTCCTAGATCACTGTTTGAGCGTGCCTGTGGATCTGTCCAAGGTGCTGTCATTCGTACAGCCTGAGTCGCCTGAGCCACCTCTGTCACTCTCTGAGCGTGTCTGCTTCCTGCAAAGGCATAAACGTAACACAGACGTCACTGAGACTTCTCTTTCCCACTTGTTAGCAGTGGGATCACGAGCAAGTCAGTCTGCCTTTCTGATGCCTACTGTCCTTGTTCATATTACATGGTGGGCATGTGTGTTTGTGTGTGTGCACGTGTGTGTATGTGTGTGTGCATGCATGAGTGTGCGTGCATGTGTGTGTGTGTAGAGGCCAGAGGACAACCTGCAGGAATCTGTTCTCTCCTTCTACCACATGGGCCCCGGGGGATCCCACCATGAGCCTCCTGGAGAGCAAACTCAGGTGGTCAGATTCACTATGGTCGCAAATGCTTCTACCAGCTGGGCCCTCTTGCCAGCCCACGATTGCTTGCATGCCTGTGTTCACAGAACCTGCACAGGTGTTCGTGGAAGGATGCCATGGACTGACCAATGGCAAGTGCTGGGTACAGGTGTCATCTGTGCCAGAATGAGGGGACTCAGAACCCCCAGCAGAGAGAGACCTGGACATGGCAAGAAGACTTTAAACCCACACAACCACCCCCGGTGACACACTTCCTCTAGCAAGGCCACACCTCCCAAGTCTCCTCAGATAGAACCACCAACTGGGGACCAAGCCCTCAAATTCCTGAGATTATGGGGAACATCTCGTTCAAACCACCACATTCCACTTCTGGCCCCAACATTCTCGGACGTTCCAAGTTTGCTCTTTCTGCTTCCTGTTTGCACTTGGAGATGTGCGCTCTCGGCTGTTGTGGCTGCCTTGCCTGCCTACCACCATGCTTCTCTCCATGATGGCGGTGGAGTCTCATCCCTCTGGAACCATAACCCCCAATAAACCCCTCCTTCTACAGGATACCTCCACGATCAAGTTGTTTATCACAACAATAGAGAAGTAATCAAGACAGCCAGCCTTCATTCTGATGCAGTTGGGGGGGGGGCAGCAGGTGAAATGGTGCTACCTGCCTTTAGGGCGGGTCCTCCTATCTCATTGACAGAATACTCCCGTCCATGCTACCTTTAGGGCGGGTCCTCCTATCTCATTAACAGAATACTCCGGGTCCTCCTGTCTCATTCGCAGAATATTCCCATCCATGCTGGTGAAGAGTTTCCAGTGTGGCGGCTTTGGAGACCCCCCCTGCTCCCTTATGCACCCGGCAAACCTTACCCATGCTCAGCAAGTAAGCACAGTAAACTGGACAGTGGAACCACTTGTTGCTTTGTCCCTCGAGTCTTACAACGAGGGGGCAATCGCTGTTTAACTTTCCCCAGAGATGGAACTCTCACTACAACCCCCAACCCTCTACACTCCCAACACACACGTGCGCACACACACCACTGGCCTGCATAGAGCCTGGGAGAGCCCACTGTAAAGAGACGGGCACGGATGTGGCAGGCAGATGCAGATTAGAACAGTGGATTCCAGCTTTGGGGTTCTGTCCCCATTCCCAAGGCAGAGCAGAAGGTCCAGTTGGGCTTGTTTGTGTCCCAGATTCCTGTCCCCCGAGAGGGTAACCATTCCGAAGCTGGAACATTATCCGCTTTCTTCCTCCCTGCGCACACACAGACCATTCCTGGCTGAGGCGCATCTGTCAGCCGAGTGCCGGCACACAGGCTCTAGACAGCCAGCTGGAGCACGTGACCCCAGCAGCCACCCCGGCTCATGGCCACTGGCCTGGGCGGCTGGATCTCAGCTGGCACATGGAGGAGCTGCGTCTTTGTGTTTGAAGAACCTACAAGAGCCCGGTTTTATTTATTTTTAATCAGCCATTTCAGTGTGTTCCCTCTAGTCAAAGGCAGAGCCCGGGCTCTGTGCAGGTGCCTTATTTGTATTTGGCTTTTATTTACCCAGGGAAGTCTTGAGGGAGGGAGGATCTCATTTGGAGAGACCCCAGTGGCAACACTCCATTACTCAGAGCCTAAATGAGCTCTGTGTAGGCAATGAGAGGGGAGGGAGGAGAGGGAGGAGAGGGAGTGGAGGGAGGGAAGGGAGGGAAGGGAGGAGAGGAAGGGGAGGGGTTGGAGGGAAAGAAGGGGAGCTGAGAAGAAAGAGGGAAGGGAGAAAGTGAAGAACAGAGGGGAAGAGGGAAGAGGTGAGAGGGGAGGGCGGGTCTCACCACAGCAAGAAACACTGGACAACACAGCCTGGAGTTCATCTTCCAGGCCAGACTCCGGCTGGAGCTGCAGCCTGGACATTGGAAGACAAAAGCCAGACTCTCTCCCCTTCCAGTCTTCAGGGAGGCGTTGGGCATCCAAAAACCAGGCTAACTGAGCATGGGCAGGTGGCTCAAACCTGGCATCAGGCCCCACTCCTATATTAGGGGCCCCAGCAAGAGGAGCCGGCTGACCCTTCTCGGGAGAGGGTACAAATATCTCGAGCCTTCTGTGAACCAACACCCCCTAGACCAGCTTCTGGTCAAGGCCGGAGTCTTCGTCAGCTGTCCCTACCCACCTCCGTCTTCCACCGGGTGGTGACACCTCCTTCATGAAACTCGGGGAGGTCAGCGCTCCTCAGCTGGCTGTCACATTGCTAGTCTTCTGGGCAAACACTGGATGATGCTTTCCGAGCCGAGGCAGCAAGGCAGAATCCTTCTTTGCACCCTGCAGGAGAGGATTCTCTCTGCACGCTACAGGCTGCCAACATCTGACCTGCCTGGGCTCTGAGCATGGCTAGGCATGGTGGAACAGGATGTCTGGTCATGCAGAAACGAAGAGGGCCGTTCGAGTTCAAATGGAGGTGGGCCACATCCTTCGGGTTCCTCATTTGGCAAAGCGAGAGCGAGGTCTGGCAAATGACAAGATCCAATATTAGCGCCTCCCCAAAGCTGCCGACACCAGTCAAGACCAGTCATTATGCGGGGCCTCACCTCCACCCACATCGGGTTATTTACATAATAGCCTGCCCCTCAGGTTACCCTTCATTAACAAACACAAGCAGCTGGTTGTAGCTCATAAATATATATTGTTAACCTGGTATAGACAGCTGACTTTCACTTGCTCAGAGAAGAAGGGGTCAAGGGGTTCAGGAGAGCCTGGACTACATTCCCCAGGCGACGCCTCTTGTTCTGAGGTTTCAGTTCAGCCTTCAGATGACTTCCTGGTTTAGGTTCCAGAAGCCAGTGATGGGACAGCACAGAGCGATTTCTCCTTCCTTCCTTCCTTCCTTCCTTCCTTCCTTCCTTCCTTCCTTCCTTCTTTCCTCCCTCCTTCCCTCCCTCCCTCTCTTTCTTCCTTCCCTCCCTCCCTCCCTCCCTCTCCCTCCCTCTCTTCCTCCTTCCTTTGTAGTGATATTTCATTTGTATTTTAATAAATAAAGCTTGCCTGAAGATCAGAGAGTAAAACAGCCCCACTGATCAGCCTTATAGACCAGGCAGTGGTGACACACACCTCTCATCCCAGTAGCCACACTAGTTTGCCACAGAAACAGGGTGGTAGTGGTGCATGCCTTAATTCCAACCCTAGAGAGGAATATAAAACAGGAGGAGACAGCTCTCAGACACAGTCTCATTCTGAGGATTCCTTTTACATCGTACATTAACCCATTATTCTTGTCTGTGTTAGCCACATGGCTTGGTACCTTTTATCAGTGAGGCATTCTCATCTTGCTTCCTCTGTGTCTGGGTGATGACTGCAGACTGAACCTTTCCTCTTCCCAGAATTCTATTCTGGTCACCTGCCTATACTTCCTGCCTGGCTAGTGCTTAATCAGCATTTTATTAAAACAATACAAGTGAAAAATCTTTACAGGGTACAAGACCATTTTCCTTCAGCACTCCTCCCCCCTTTTTTCAAAGCAAGAACTCTGAATCTAATATCCCTTGTTTAGCTTTCTTCCTGACCACTATCCATAAGAACTTGTAACCAACACTCTAAACAAGGAAAACATCCATAATTCATATTTTTAAAAATGTGAACATAGTTTTCTAGGCTACTTCCTAGTGATTGGGGTCACTGATAATCTTATGGGGTCCTAAAGAAAATTTAGAATTATGGTCAAGTCCTGACTGGAATATTCTGTGAGGCTTGATCATCTCAGCCAGCAGTCTTGAGGCCATTCTGGATGTAGAACTCAGACATCTGGGCCATCCACTCCTACTGGAGATTTCTCAGGGGTCTTCTTTTACCAAACCTAATTTTTCTTAACCCAGAATGAATCCACAGCCTCTTATTTCCTGTGGAAACAAAGCAAAACCTCTTCTCCAAAGTAACAAATCTTTTGATGTCAAGGCATTTCCAAAATATATATGTTAGATTAATTCAGCAGCATTTATAATCAACTCTTTCCTCAGCCATCAAACAATTCAAAACAACACAATAACATACAGTATCCAGAATATCTGTGTATATTCCATATTTATGTGGCTTTATTTTAAACTCTATTTCTTTTATTTTTATTTTATTTTTTTGAGACAGGGTTTCTCTGTGTATCTTTGGCTGTCCTGGAACTCACTCTGTAGACCAGGCTGTCCTTGAATTCAGAGATCTGCCTGCCTCTGCTTCCCAAGTGCTGGGATTAAATGTGTGTGCCGCCACACAGGTTGAACCCCAATTTCTGTCTCTGGGTTTTTATTAATTGTGCTACATTCTTTCTTTCCTTTCTCCCGTGTGTGTGTGTGTGTGTGTGTGTGTGTGTGTGTGTATTTTGGGTCTCGTTCCTCCAGTGCTATCCACCTTACTTTTTGAGGCAGGTTTTTCACTGGCACCTCGCTGGCTGACTGGCTAGGCCCCTGGGATCCTCCTGTCTCTACCTCCCCAGTGCTAGGATTACAGGTACATCAATGTGTCCAGATTTCAGGTTGATTTCACGAGTGATTTCCAGGAGAATTACCTTCCCTGCCTCCTGGTATGGGACTTGGATAGAGGGCCGGATGTGCGGTTTAGTTCTGGAAATGGGTACCCTATGGATGCAGGGCAGAGAGGCATGCCAGCCTATGCAGCAGGCTTGCTTGGAGCCCCGGGGACTTCTCCACTCCTAAAAGGCTGAGGTGGGTGAGTGAGATGTGGCAGAGCTTGCTGGCTCTGAATTTCCCTCCCCCGAGACTTTGGGGTGTGCCGGGAAATCGGGAAGAGACATTCAAGTGGTGATGCTGGCAGCCCAGATTGGGCTGTGTGTTCTACAAGGGTAAAGCTATGGAAGGGGTGGTGGCGGTGCTGGAGACAGGGGAGTCCCTCTCCCACATCACCCTCTCAGCCTTGCTCCTTACAAAGTGAACTCACTCACCTGAGCACCCAGCCAGGCCCCTTGGCCACTTGTAGGCACTTCCGCCCTAACTGCTTGTGGCCTTGGAGTCTCACGGAAGGGCAGCAGTATACAGACTGGGGACTGGTTCCATCTGTAGTTGTGAGGAAGTCACCATCTATGCTGGGTGCCAACCTTACGGTGTGGCTGCTTCGCTGTCAACCACACTCACGCCCAAGGCCCTTCAGCCGTCACTCTGTTAGTAAGCGTGATAAACTCGCTGGCTCCGGGGGGAAATGATGGTGAAGCTGAACTGTGGTTTGTCACTGAAGGTAGATGTTGCCTAGTTCCCCCAACCAAGAGGTAAAGTCCTCGCAACAGGTCAGCATAGCCTGAACCTCTTGGCCCAGCCAGCATCAGCCCCTCTGCAGAGAGAAGATGGCCTAGCCCTGGTGGAGCAGGTCCTTCCATGCCTAAGCCACCTGCAGCTCAGAAAGCAGAGTTTCCCAGTCAGGGTCCCGCTTCCATGCCACAGGCTGAAACACAATGGTGTCTGGTGCCACCTCTGCCCATACCGTGCTCCTCGTACCATCAAGGGGGCATGCTACTTGACATTAATCCCCCAGAAGCCTTTTTAGCTATCAGCTCAGTATTTCCAAACCAATTAATAGCTCAGCGTTTGTGAGAAGGGCTGACAGTGGGTTTTCCGTAGGGGACCCCTCCAGTCCCAGCACCAATCTGAGGGGGTTGTAATTTGGCAAAGGGAGAAAAAGCAGATCATTTTTAGCTTGGGGGAGGCTGCAGGCAATCGCGAATACCCTTGAGCGGGTGGAGAGCCTCTGGTTTAAAGCTGCCACGTGTTCCCTGCTGTAATTGGACTTTAGAGCCTGTTAACATGAAAGGAGGGTGGGTGGGGGTGGCGGTGGCTTCTGCGCTTCCTGTCTGTTCCCTTCTGGTAGCTAGGATGGGGCTGCATTGAACTGGCCTGAGCCAGGATGGTCTCAGCTAGGACAGCGAGGGGCAGCTTTCGGGAAACCGTGAAAATTCACGGCTCTGGGACACTGGCTGGTCAGTGGGGGCAGAGCGGGTGGAAAGCTGGGTAGTTCCTGCTCCTTCTTGGAAACAAGGGTGTCTTGATCAGGCCACTTCGTGTTCAACTAAGAGGCAGCTGCTTGCAGGGCTGCAGCTGGGATATGAATGGATGCAAAAGAGAATGAATAAAAGGGCTGGAGAGTGAACGAGCGCGGGAAATGATGTAAGAAGTGTGAATGAAGAAGGAAGGAAGGAAGGAAGGAAGGAAGGAAGGAAGGAAGGAAGGAAGGAAGGAAGGAAGGAAGGAAGGAAAGAAGGAAGGACAGGGAATGTATATGGGGATGCATGGCTCTCCAGCTGTCTGTCTATTTTGGTCCAGCTTTCAGGGACTTCCTCTGTCAGCCTCCCGGCATGAGCCAGAACAGACAGATTCACCGATCCTTCCTGGTGCTCCAGGTGGACACACAGTGGCTGACAGAGGGGTCCATCTGTAGTGGGGCCAGCTCAGGCTAGAGCTTCCTGTCCTAGCAGTGGCAGGGGAGGTTGGGAGTCCTTCCAAGCAGGTGGGTCTGTGCTGGACCGGGCTGATCTGTCTGTGCTTACCACACTGCCATTGGTCCCTTCACCCTTGAGGAAGAGATGCACGTGGGCAGCAGCCACTCCTACGGATCCACGCTCACATCCTGGAGCCGCTTTTGACAGCAGAAAGGCCAAGGGCACTTGGAGGACAGCGGCTGGGGTAATCCCTAACAGAGGCGGGTTTTACATAGGTCTTGGGAGACTTCAGGCTGGAAGCACAAGGCTTAGAGACATTAGCTTTGGCTCTGCTAGGGTTCCTATTGCTGCGATGAGATATTACGACCAAAAAGCAAGTTAGGAAGAATGCATTTATTTGCTTTGCACTTCCACATCCCAGTCCAGCCCTGGAGGACGTCAGGACAGGAACTCAAACAGGGCAGGAGCCTGGACGCAGGAGCTGATGCAGAGGCCATGGAGGAGTGCTGCTTACTCCCCATGGCTGGCTCAGGGCTGCCAGCCCAGGGAAGGCTTCACCCACAGTGGGCTGGGCCCTCTCCCATCAATCACCAATTAAGAAAATGTCCTACAGCTGAATCTTATGGGGGCATTTTTTTTTCATTTGAGTTTCTGCCTTTTAGAATGACTGTAGCTCGTGTCCAGTGTGCACCCCACTTCTGCTGCAGCAAACCTGTGTCTGGGGACACCTCACATCTCTGCGTGTGGCCAGAGGAGGAGACAGTAAGCAACTGTGGCCTCATGGCTCTCTCTCCCTCACACGCAGAGGCTTCTGAGGGGGGCAGGCTCTGGCTTGGCCCTCCTCCTCAGTCTCTAACTTGGGCAAATTCAGAAACATGCAAGTCCCAGCTTTGTTACATGAAAGAGCCAGACACATACCTGCTTTCCCCACTCCCAACTCTTTGGGCCTCCCCTTCGGTTGGTTCCACAGGAAAGCACCTAGCACCTGGGCTATCTTGAGTGTGATCACATGCCACTTGAAGTAAGGAGGTGTGTTTGCTGAACCACTGGCTCAGAGTCCCCGGAGCTGCCTGTGTGTTGTCGCCACTCAGGGTTGGAGCCATGAGCAGAAGTGACCCTCGAACTTCTGTACCCTGCTGGTAGAGAGGGGCATGTAGTCCATTCCTCCACAAGACCATGCACTTTCTGGGTCTCCCTCACCCAGACTGAGCCTACTCCCCACACACCCCTCCCCATCAAGCCAGTGCCCCTTCCCCCACACCCCTGCCTGATGCCCGGGAGCCTGTGGGAAGAAAGGAGTGACTTCTCAGCCTGAGCATGGCTGGAGACACAGGTGAGACCAGACCACCTCTGCACAGACGCTGGATCTGATTCCTAGAAGATTCTCCAAGGGTCAGGAAGGCCCAATTAGAAAGCAGAGTTTGGAACAGGCCAGGCTCCCAGCTAATCCACTGCTGAGTCTGCTTGCAGGAAAGCCACCCTTTCCGGCATTGGCTTTCTTTGCTTACTCTCAAATCCCTGGCTTTGGGGGACCTCAGTGTAGGAAGCAGACCCGAAAGAAAAGAAACCTTCTTTCAACAAAGCACAAAGCCCATTGTCACCACTCTCGCCCTGAATTTCACAGAGTGGGTCTGGGAAGGTAGAGGGGGTCGGGTGGGAGGGAGGGAGAGAGGACCCTTGATAAACACTCCCCCACCCCGGGTGCTCAGCGGGACAACTTGGAAAATGCCGGTCATGTATTTTTAATCTTCATTCTCCTCTCTGAATAGTGGAAAGCAGGATGCCAAGATTTGACTGGCATTTCTGAGCGGCACCGAGGGAGGCTGGGGTTGGAAGAAATGACCTCCGGGGTCTCCACAATAACTCCAGACCTGACTCCGTGCCTCTCCTCCAGTCTCAGGTGGCTGGGCCCCTCCCTGTGGCACTCCTTGAAAGAGCTATCTCTCTGAGAGAATGGAAAAGCATCAGAGTTCTGGTCAGAACCAGCGAGGAGGAGGAGAAAGGGCATAGAAAAAACAGGATAAAGGGCAGTGGTGGTCCCTGCCCCACCCATGCCCCCCCCCCCCGCACCTGCCTCTGCCCCACCCATGACCTTGCACCTGTCCCTAACCATGCTCCTGTCACTGGGCACGCACCCTTCCCTATCCCTGTCTCTGTACCACTCATGTACCAGCCCCTGTCCTTGTTCCTACTCAGGTATCTGTGCTTGCCCCATCCCTATCCATGCCCATTCACAACCTGCCTCTACCCTGCCCCATCTATGCACCTGCCCCTACCCTGCTCCATCTATGCACCTGCCCCATCTATGCACCTGTCCCTACCCTGCCCCATCTATGCACCTGCCCCTACCCTGCCCCATCTATGCACCTGCCCCTACCCTGC
>NW_026067918.1:10156977-10210933 GCF_014885135.2 Alexandromys fortis | reverse complement strand
GCACCTGCCCCTACCCTGCCCCGTCTATGCACCTGCCCCTACCCTGCCCCATCTACGCGCCTGCTCCTACTCTGCCCTGTCTATGCACCTGTCCCTGTCCCCACCCCATTGATGTACCTGCCTCTGTCCCTGCCCTTGCCCCTACCAATGCACTCGTTCCTGTTCTTGCCCTCTGTCACTACCTGGTAGATGTTTCCAACAATGCCAACCTCAGACTTCCAGGGGACACTGCCGGGAAGAAGTGGCTCTCCGGGAGGGAGGGGGACTGATGGCCAGAAAGCTCTCCAGGGTAGGAGAACAGGGGTTGAGAAGAGGACAAGGGCGTTGTAGTCTGGGCCCAGAGAGCTATGGGGAGCTGAGTAGGTCCAGTGTTTTCTGGAGCAAGGGTGGGGGACAGCATGGCTGGGTAGTCACTGTGCAGTATTGGTGGCCTTGGGTAGATCGTCTGAGTTCTGAGAGTTCCTCACTCCTCTCCATTTGCAGATAAGAGCCAAAAGTCAAGCATTTCATCAGTGATGAGCAAAGGAACTAGTGCTTGCCACGAGAAACTGTCTCATACACCTCGTGAAATAGAACAGAACCATTGGAGAAGCAAAGACGATAAAGAGCATTTGATACAAATTACTATTCATGTATTCACTGTGTGTGTGTCTCTTTGAGTGTGGGGGTGGGTGAGTGCGCATGCCTGTGAGTGCAAGGTGACCAGAAGAGGGTGTAGGACTCCTAGAAGACGGGGTTCCAGATGTGTTTGGGGTGCCCGGCTTGTTATCTGAGTGCTGGGTCCAGACCCCCATCCTCATGACTGCGCGGCCAGCGCTTTTCACTTGTGAGCCACCCTTCCAACCCTGGAAAGAACCTTGCTGCATGTAGCACACAGGTTAAAAGTGAAGATTTAAGAGCCAGATGCAGGACTGGAGAGATGACTCAGAGGTTAAGGGCATCTAAATCTCACCTAGTGGACTCGGGTTCTATTCTTGGCCCCACACGGCGGCTCACAGGCCTCTGTAACTCCAGTTCCAGGGGGTCTCATCCCTCCTGAGGCCTCTGTGGGCACTGTGCACTGTGGTGCCTATGCATATATGCAGGTAAACACTCATACTCATAAAATAAAAACAGAAGAACCTTTAATAAAAATAAAATAAATTTTTTAAAAAGGACCCAGAATCATCTGATGATAAACATGAAATAATTGTCCCTCCTGGGGTCAGGTCCAGTGCATGTGGGATTATGTCCTTCCCACGAGCATCCTGAGGGACATTCTCTCTGACTGTGTGCTCATTCATCTGTTCATTCATTTATTCAACAAAAAAGACTTGGCTGGGTATTAAAGCATTAAACACTACATATGGTGCATCCCAGAAGGCTTTGCAGCATGTTTGGGGTGTGGTCATATACAACACATATGATAGGCACCACAATGAGGCCATAAGTCAAGAGCATTGCAATGAGGGATGGTCTAGGTCAGGTGGGTCTGTGATTATTTCTGGGAGGCTGTCTTGGTGGCCTTAATTGGTGCGGGAAGACACAGCCCACTGTGGGTGGCCCCATGCCCTAGGCAGCAGGTCCAGGGCAGTATAAGAGCAGAGTGGAAGCTAAGCATAAGCAAGCATGTGTTTGCTTTTTTCTGCTCTTGACTATGGAAGTGACTGAGACCAGCTGTCTTGAGGTCCTACTGCTGTGACCTCCCCTAATGATGGGCTGAAACCTGGAATTACGAGCTAACACAAGCCCACTGTCCACCAAGAAGCTTTTATTCAGGGTATTCTATCACAGCAGCATAAAAGAAATAAGGATATCCATGCTGGGACTGGCTCTGGAGCAGACATCACTAGGATGGGAGCCCACTGGGTCAGCAGCCACTCTGGGCCCAGTGGGCATTCAGGGAGAGAATCCCTGACAACTGAGCTACACAGGGCCACCCACGAGGTGTGTGACCTCCTGAAAAAAATCAATAGGTCTCTTTTTCTTGTATCCAGAAATAAGATATTTTGTGGCGAACTACCGGTCCCGGGTGACTTCCAGCATGGGTTGACATCTTTCCTCATTGTGGATGAGTCTCCCTGCACCAGGCTGCGTGGGGGATGCTGGGAGGAGGCTGGCTCTGCGGGAAGCCTGGGAGGGAGGTTGGGCTGTACCTGGTGGATTGGGACTGGCGTTGGGGAGGCGGATCCCAGCATGATGGAGCTCATGTCTGGACTCCAGGGTCTACCCTCACTGTGCTGGAGCCAGAGGCCTGGAGGGAGGCCGGTAAGGAGCTGCCAGGACCCGAGATCCGGGACAGCAAGCTTCCAGCTTTCACTCTCGTTCCCTCTGAGGGAACAAATCCCCACTTCCCCCCCAAGCCTCCTTCGTTTGCCCTTCCCCCTTGCCTCTCCTTTTCCTTCCTCCTCCCCCTTCTTATTTCCCTTCCTTCTTCCTTCCTCCATCTCTTTCCCTCTTCCTCTTTCCTTCTCTGCCTTCCTCTCTCTTCCTGACAATCTCCTCTTCCCCTTTTCCTTCCTCTATCCCCACCACGCTTCTCCCTCCTAGCCCTGCCGCCTCCTCCTTTTCACAGAACTTAGGCCTTCCAAGTGCCCAGCTCTCCTACTGAGTTCTGCTCTCCCCGCACCACATACCCTCCCCCGCAGTCCCCCCCCCCCCACCGCTGGCTGACAGGAAAGGGATGAACCAGGGAGGACCTGGTGTGGCAGGCTGCTCTCATACCCAGGACAGGGCGGGAGAAGGATTTCCCTGACTGGTGGGTCGGATTTTCCTCCATCACCCGGAGGGAGCTGCAGAAGGACCCACAGCCTGCAGCTGAAGGGATGGGAGGGGGGGGGCGGATGAGGAGGGGTCAGACCAGAGCTCCCAGATGTGCTGGCTGCTGCTTCTTCATACTAGAGCACCCTCCTTCTCCTCTCCTCCCCAGATGCTGGAGAAGAGAGACTCCACCTTTCCTCTTCTGCTTCAGAGGTCTTCTGCCTGGCTGTGAGATGCAGGGTGACTTGGGACATCCTGGTTTTTTTTTTTTTTTTTTTGTATTCTAAGTGGCTGTCTATGTTGGTCTCTCTTTCGCCTCTGGACCTTTTGAGTCATCTATACCTCGAGGTGGAAGGGGGCTTGGTCTCCGGTGACCCGATCCCTGGCTGGCTGACAGATTCCAGGTGGTGGGAGCCGTGCGGGTTCCCAGGCTGCCGTCCGGATTTCAGGATTGTAATGCAGGCTTGGGCCTGGAAATTCACGTTTGGACCGAGGGTGATTTGAAAAGACCACTGGATGCTCTTCTGGCTCCTGGCTTTAGCCTGTGTGTGCCCCTCAGAGCTGGTGTGAGCCAAGAGGGCCCAGAGACTCTTTACTCCCCCAACTCCCTCCCTCTCAGCTCCGCCCCCTCAGCTCCCCTCCCCTCTGTTCCTCCTCTTGGGCTCTTGCCAGGTCTGTCCATGATGCGGGAGTCCTCAGAACCTTCCTCGCAGGAGGAGGAGCCAGAAACCAGTCAGCAATTACTCAAGGATTCTTAACTAATATACAAATCCTGGAGCCTGGGGCCTGTCTTGTCACCCAGCCAGCCAGGGGGCATCCCTGTCACCCAGACCCGAGGTCGGAGAGGGTCCCTACTGCTAAAGTAAGGGGGTGGCGCCAGGCTGTGTGGGGGCGCTCATCTCCACCCCGCAGGGAGGCACATGCCAGGATGCTGGCTCGCAGCCCTGGCAGAGGAACACAGACACGCTGCCGCGGAGTTAATTAGGAAGAGGGGAGGTGGTGGAGGGAACTGGCAAACAGAGAGGAGGGCTGTGCCAAGCGACTGATGCCACGTGCCGCCCTGGGTTTGGGTGGGAGATGGGCAAAGCTGGCTGAGGAAGCCGCCTCACCCCCGGAGTACCTGCACCTGCCAGATCTTCAGCTAGGAGAACCAGGCCCCGCTGCTGGCCTTTGTCAGGTGTGTCCTGGAGCAAGAGGCCAGGCCCATCACTGGGGATGCTGGGGAGACCAGCCCACACAGCTGGGCTTCCTGTGCAGAGGTCAACAAGCCACACCCGAGCTGATTAACATGGAAGAACGGGATGAAGCAGAAATTACAGCCAGGCCCCTCTTTTTCATTAGCTGGACCTTGACTGCTCAGTGCCCACATTGGCCAGGCTACTTGCCTGCCTACAAGGGGGAAGAAGATATCACTGATTTTCATTTTTTCTTTTTATGAAGATTTATTTTATTTTATGTGCATGAGTGTTTTTGCCTGAATATATGTCTGTACCAGCTGAGTACCTAGTTTCCTGTGGAGGCGGGAAGAGGATGTCAGATCCCATAGAACCGGAGTTACAGATGGTAGTAAGCTATCATTTGGATGCTGGGGACCACACTCTGGTCCTCTGTAAGAGCAGCAAGTGCTCTTAACCATCCATCTCTCCAGCACCTAAATGAAAAAATACAATTTTCACATTTATCTATTTATTTGCATGCTAGGGGGTTATGAGGGCGCCCTAGTGCACACGGAGCTCAGAGAACAAATTATGGGGGCCGATTCTCTCTCTCCACCACGTGGGTTCTAGGACCGAAGAACCCTCGTTAGGCTTAGTGCCTTACCTACTAGGCAATGCCTTTACCTACTGAGCCATCTCCCTGCCTCCCTCCTGCTGCCGGCACTGTTAAAGCACACTGCTGGCTGGGGATACTCTGGTCCTCAGCAGCTGACCTGAAGCTTCCAAAAGAGCTTCTTGGGCCTGGGGACATGGCTCAGTCAGCAAAGCTCTTGTCCTGCCAGTGTGGGGACATGAATTCAACCCCCAGAACACATATGAAAAAGCCAGACATGGTGGTCCATGCTTGTAGTCCCAGGAACGGGGAGATGGAGATGGGAAGACCCCTGAGACTCACTGGCCAGTTAGCCTTGCCCGCTTGTGGGTTGTAGGCCAATGAGAGAGCCTGTCTCAACCAACAAGGTGAGAGTACCCGAGGAATGACAGGCAAGGCTGTCCTCTGAGCTCCACATACATTCACACATGCACACACACAAACATACATGTGTGAACATATACACACGAACATATATGTATGCACACACATGTATGCACACAGAACTTACTGCTCTGATTATTACATTATATTTAATTGTTTCAACTGAATATTCAATATATTAAATAAATCCCCATATATCATTCTGACTGGGTCCTGGGAAAAGAAACACACGCAAATCCTCCATTAAGAGTTTCAATTTTTAAGGGACGTGATGGAGCCTCTGCTAAGAGTGTGGTGGGTGCTGTCCAGGGCCCTGGGGTTGCTCAGCTAAGTAAGCTGTACTTCATTTCAGCAAGCTTGGAGCGCAGCTGTGCACAGGGACCATGCCCAAATCACCCTGCTGTTACCACACAAAGCTATGGGAGTCCAGGGAAGGGATTGGCCAGAGTGGATTCACAAACACACCTTTAGAAAACTTTGTCTTGACTATCTGGATTTTTATCCTGTTTCAGGTCCCTGCATTCTGGGTCCCAGAGTCTCTCTTCTGCAATGGTTCCTGAGAAAAACCATGACTGTTGTTTGGTTTCATGTCAAGGCTCAGCCACAGAAACCAGCTTTAAATCTGAAATGTTCCCCCCTCTGCCACCCAGCCCCAGTCCTGCTTCTTCTTCAGTCCCCTCTGCCTCCCTGCAGTGCAGTCTCTGCCGCTCGTTCCTTTTGGCTGACTCTCTGTCTTTCTTTTTATATAAATTTTAGTCTTGTGTATATATGTGTGTGGTATACATGCATGTATGTGTGGTATACATGAGTGCTGGCACATACGAGCTCTAGGATGATGCTGGATTCTTCCTCCATTGCTCTCAACTTTATATATCGAGGCAGGGACTCTCGCTTGAACCCATAGCTCATTGTCTTGCATGGTCCACCTAGCTGGCTTGCTCCAGATCCCAGTCTCCACTTCCTGAACTCTTGGGATCTTATCTCTGGTCCTCCAGTTTGAACAGCAAGCACTGTGCCCACTGAGCAGTCTCTGATCTCTGCCTCTCAGCTAGAGGGTTTTAACCATTCATGTTTGATGGGCTGTCTCTGGTAAGAGGCTCATGTCTGCCATCTTGCCTCGTCTCTCCTGTCTGTCCCATCTGGTCTTTGTGCCCTTCTTCCTCCCCCTCTTCTCTGCCTTGTGTGTGTCTCACGATTCCATTTGGTGGCTGTTGCACTTTTGAGACAGGACTCATCACGTGTTCCAGGCTGGCCTTGAACTTCTGATCTTCCTGCCTCTACTTTCCCAATGCTGAGTTTACAGACAAGGGCCCCCATGCCTACTTTATGCCCAGTTTATGCAGTGCTGGGAATTGAACCTCTACTTAGACTCTCTGGACTCCAGACCCTCCTTTTGTGAAGGAATGGCCAGTGTGTGTTCTTCCAGCTCAGCATGCAATGTGTTGTGTTCGTCTCTTTCCGTAGGCACTTCACTGCGCTTGTACTTAAAAGCTGGTTGTTATTAGGGTTTATCATTAGCCTCTGCTCCCCAAAGTCCAAACAGATGAGGCTCAGCTACCTGTCTCAGTATGCCCACCAAAGAACCAAGCAGTGTAGGGGAGGGGGGAGGGAGGACAGGGGAGATGCTTCACTGTGTGTGACCACCCTGGGAAAGGCTGGTCAAAACTTCCCGTGACTCCAGAACTGCCCTGAAAGTCTGACAGGAACTTTAAGGCTTTATGGGAAAGGGGAACAAAGAGGGCTGGTATGTGTGGCTAGGGGTCCGGCTGGTCATTATCTCAGGGCTGTCTGAGGTGGCTCTGGGGAGGTCACCTGAAGGGACAATCTGGTTCTGAGATGACTGCTCTGTCAGAGGGAGCAGACCTCCAGCACCCACAGAGCCTCGGGGATGGGAAAGCAGTCAGCTAGAGAAACTCCACGGGACTGACGAAGAGGAAAGTCGGATCTACCTAAATGCATAGAGCATAAATTGGAGGCCAGACTTCCAGCCCTCTGGAGACCGGTAGATCTGGGGGTGACCTGGGTGCCCTGAGCTGCTGTCTGCTCATCTTTAAGCTGGTGAATGATCCTCACCCTAGCTCCCTGGCCTTCCAAGGGCTGGGGTTCACGCTGTGAACACACTTTGTAAACAGTGCGGGCTGGACATGTGTGAGCAATTAGAGGCCTCCGGATCCTCGACCCAGGAGCTAGGCCCCAAGACATGAAGTCATGCTTCTCTTTTCTCTCTTTCTCCTGTGGAAAGGAGACCTGGGGAGGGCAGAGGGAAGTGGCAGGAGGGAGAACAAAGATGGCCAGAGAGGAGAAGATGGCCCGAGGAGAGCTGTTGGCAGGAGATTTATACCGGAACACGCAGATGGTTCCAGAAGGCGCTGGTTGCCCCAAGGGTTCCCTCCTTTGGCCTCTTCTGCTTTCTCTGGTTCTTTCCATTGTTCTGAAGCCAGATGCAAGGGCTCCTGTTCCAGATACCGCCACCCTCCCCCTCACAAGTTAGAAAGAAACCTTGGGTGAGGGGCACTGAGGGATTGCGGGCGGGGGAGGGGGAGGGGGGAGAGGAGGCTGCCACTCTGTGCCAAGCGTGCCGTGGAATCACTGCTTTCATTTTAAACCACTCAGGAGGCTCCCCCCACCCCGCCCCTACCCAGAGTCCCTCCATTATCCCTAGGCCATTTGGTGGTTGTTGCCATGGAGACCACAAGCAAAATGGCATGCAAATCAACACAGCAAGAACAACGGGAGATGCGCCCGCCCGAGGAGTGGGGGCAGTTGGAAATGCCTCCACCCGAAGCACCCCTGGAATAAAAGGCTCTAGATCTGACAGGGTTCAAGGAGGTGCCCCCATCTGCAATCTGGTGAGGGAAGGTGGCTGAATGTGAAGTCCGAGATAGCTGGTTTTCTAAGAGGATGGCCAGGGACAACTTAGAGGGGTTTGGCTACCCACTCCCCAGCCCAGCCTCTAGCATTAGCCGTCAACTGGGGTCTGGGAGGGGGTCTAGGGCTGGCTTGGGGCCAGACCCATGCTCAGGGCAGAGGCGGTGTTGGCCGGAAGATGCCTGGCTCCCAGCCACCTAGGGATGAGCATGGCAGACCAACCCTCCCCAAGCCAGGTCCCTGGGGCTTGGCATAGGCCCCTTCTCTCCACCCATTTGGAAGCTGTCTCTGTTCAGACTCCTGGGGCCTCAAAGAGGCAATGGAGCAGCTCGGGTTTTAAGAAGAAAAACCACAGCCCCCAAGAATCTAAATCTATGAGCTCGAGTCCTCTTTATTGAAATGAGGGTTGACTACGGAGCTGGGAGTTTGAACACCCTTTCCGGCGTCCTGGAGCTCTCCCCACCAAGGCTGATCAAAGCCCCAGGAAATGGTTTGTGATAGGCTCATGACGGCATGGCAGTACTGCCTCATGGTCTTGCTCAGAGGCAGTGGGGAGAGAGGGTGGTGCTCCACACATGGCCTCGCTCTCTGGGTTAGGAGCGATGGTCTTCTTGGAGAGGTTTCTGGGAGCAGCAGTCAGCTCTTGGCATCAGAACAGCTTCCTGAACCCCGTCTCGGCTGTACGTTTTCTGAACACACTCGGCCTGAGGAAGTGGAGGGCCCGTCCAGGGCTAGGAAGGACCTACCCCGTCAATATTACAGCCTTCTCCCCCAAGAACTCCACTCCCCACTGGGTCCTCTGTTCACAAGCCCTGTTCCTTGCTCACTGATGCCCAGTGCATGGCCATGAGGGCGTTCAAGTGCCCAGAGCACAGGGATCCCTTTTCCTTTGGGGCATCTCCCATTCCCTCTGGTTTGTAGCTCAGGAAACACTTCTGTCTCAGAGATGAAAGGACCAATTCTCTGCTGCCAGCCCCAGGAATGTCAGTGGATCAACTTTCCTCATTTGGGCCCCTGTAGAGATGACTCAGGATGGACAGGAATAGGTCAGGTCCCTTCAGGATGCCACTGAGCTGAGGCCAGGGCTGCAGGGTGGCTGTCTCTATCCCCACGGTGGTCTGATGAGTCCCCAGACTTCCACATGCTGGGGATATGTTTCTCAAAACTGCGGTGACAGCATCTTCAGGTGCGGATGGCCTTTGGGAGGTGATAGTGGCATTAGTGACTCATAAGAACAAGAAGAGAGGACTTCCAAGGGAAGGTGGGGGGGGGCTGGACACATCCTCTGTGTGATTCCATGAGTGGGAAGAGTCAGTGTGGCAAAGGAGAGACTATACTCTGATGAGAGAGAGAGAGAGAGAGAGAGAGAGAGAGAGAGAGAGAGAGAGAGAGAGAGAAGGAGAGAGAGAGGGAGAGTGGTGGGGGAGGTGCATTTGGTGGCTCTCAAATTAAACTAGGAAACATCCCCTTTCCTTTTTTCTCTCATTCGGGCAAGGTGGTTCTTGAGCTGGAGGACACCATAGTCCTAGAAGGAGAAGCCAGGACTCCCCAGGCTCCCAGAAGGGGTTCAGTCCATGTCCATTCCCTGTAAACAGAGTTTCTGGTGAGAGTCCCTGAAAACTACAGGTTTGTAACTGGGAAGGGGACAGGACTTGCGGTGGGGCTTGTTCTGGAGTTCTAGAAGCTCTGTTAGCAACAGGCTTCAGACAGATTCTTAGGTGAAAGGTTTCTTCCTTTTCATGTTTCTGAGACATTCCCTGCCTTCCAAGTTGGTGCAGATAAGGAAGTCCTATGTCTCCAGGAACCATCATGTTGCTCTCTGTATCTGTGGTTGCTATAGGGCATCATCACCTTGAGAGGGAGCTGAGCTGTGGCGGGCACAGTAGTCCATGGTCCTCTGTGACAGGGAGCAAGCTCGTCCCCAGTGGGTTGCTGTGGAGGCTCAGCTTTGAGTCACTGGCTGGTGGATTGCTTGGCCTTTGGAGCTGCCTCCCTGTGACCTGGAGTTCACTGCTGGGAAGAACTAAGAGCCCTGGACTGGATCTGGTCTCCAGGATTGGGAGATGTCAGAACATAGAGAAGGGAAGCTTCCAATGTGAACACAGCCCTGAGCTGACTCGCCCTTGGCTGGCACAGTCTCTGCCTGCATGGAGCATCAGCCGGAGGGAGCAGAGGGAGCCACAGCAGACCCCAGCCCACTGCTCCACTGCACCCCAAGCTACAGAAGACCCAGAGTAATAGACTCCAATTCTTTTCCTAAACATATACTTTATTTTTCAAAATATATTGTTTGTGTTTCATCTTCTTACCTTTGTCTAATTCTCATTTGCCTATTTTCCCTTATTTTGTAGTGAAAAAGTTTGATTCTTCTTTCTTAGTATTTTTTTTCTATTCGTTTCCCTTCCCTCAGCCCCTCCCTTATTATCTTTGTGTAGCCGTTTGAATGTAATTGGTTCCCACAAACTCATAAGGAGTGGCACTATTAGGAGGTGTGATTTCATTGGAGTGGGTGTAGCCTTGTTGGAGGAAGTGTGTCACTGTGAAGGCGGGCTTTGTGGCTTCCTATCAGGATACTGCGCAGAGTAGCAGTCGACTTCCTGTTGCCTGCAAAATGTAGCACTAGCAGCCTCAGAACCTCATCTGCCTACATGCTGCCATACTCCCCATCACGATAATGGACTAAACCTGTGAACTGTACGCCAGCCCCAATTAAATGTTTTCTTTGTAAGAGTTGCCGTGGTCATGGTGTCTCTTCACAGCAATAAAAACCCTAAGGTGGGTACAATGACCAAGTGGGAGAAGATGGTGACTTTGGCCGGGATGAGGGTCCCAGGAAGTCCTGGGGTGCCAGGGTTCTTAGGAGAGGCTGGATGGTAAGGATAGAAAAGGCATGGCAGGTGCTTCACCCTCCAGTATGGTGGTTCTCTTGGTATGTGTATGTTTGCATAGGTGTGTGTGCATGTGTGCGCATGGGTATGAGTGCACATGTGTGCATGTGTGTGTGTGCATGTGTGTGTGCACACGTGTGCGCATGGGTGTGAGTGCATGTGTATGCATGTGCACACAGAGGTCAGAGGCCACGCTCAGGCATTGCTCCTCAGACATAGTCTGCCTTTTTATTCTCACTAAATAGGTTGGCCCAGCTAACCAGTGAGCCCCAGGGATCCTGCCCTCTCTGCTTCCCAGCATGCCACCAAAAGCAGCCCTCCCCACTTTTTTTTTTTTTGGCATGGGTGTTGGGATGAAACACAGGTCCTCGTGCTTGCATGGAAAGGAAACTTCCTTGCCAACTGAGGCAGCTCCCCAAATCCACCTCAGATATTTGTTAGAGCAATGGAAAGTTGACTAACTCGGTCCCTGAGCTCGCGGGGGGTCTTCCTCTGGTACCCCAACTATTGTATCCCTGGTACTGATGGTTGCATTGATGATCAGGGAGACAGAGTCAGGGGATAACCATGAAAGCACTGAACAGGCTGGGAGGAAGACTCCCAGCAGGGTAAAATGAAGGCCGTGGGAACTAAACTTCTGGCTGGAATGAGTCTGGACAGGTGGCCCAGGTTTTCTGAATCTCAAATCCCAGCCTGGCCACTAACACGTAAGTGTCTCACCCTGCAGGTGTCCCAGGTACCACCTACAAATATACTGGGGATTCTCAATACTGAAGGGCATTCAGCAGCCACGAGCTGGCAGACTCACCCTGGCAGTCGGCAGCGTGACATGGAGACACATGACTTCTAAGATGCGGCACTGTGGAGTTGACAGCCATGCGTCTCTCTCTACAGAAGGACTTCCTGATAAAGACGAGACACCGAGAATTCTCCAGGGCACATGGTGTCTTTTTCCAATGAGAGAAAGAACCAGCTTTCCCGGTGGCTGTGCAGGTCCCTGGAGATGAGGGAACAAAGATGTCCTCCCTGAGGTGCTGCTTGCTTGGCAAGGGACCTGCTGCTCTCGGCTGCCTGTGCCAGCAGCCACAACAGCAGCTGTGTGTGACAAGCTGCAGCATGACTGCTTCCAACTTACTGCAGCGGGGCCAGCTGTTGACATGACGTGCTGATCGGTGGCCTTTATGTAGTCTATTTTTCAAAGGGGAAGCAGAGGCTAGCACCCCAAGGGCCTGGGGCTAGGCCTAGCCTTGGTCTGCATTTGCCACTTTGTCCTCACACAGAAGGAAAAGGAAATGGCTGTCATCTTCCCAGAGCCAAGGGACTGCGAGGGACAGAGAGCGGCATTTGAATGTAGGCCTGGTTATGCCAGTGATGTGGGGCTGGGAACTAAACTCAGGTTCCCTGGAAGAGCAGTGTTCACTTTCAGCCACTGAGCCCGCTCTCCAGCCCTGTATTCTGTGTTTTCTTGTTTGTAGGATGTATTTCACCTGTGCGAACGTGGGAACTTCACATAATATGGTTGATGCTATCTTAAACTTTTTTTTTATTACACCTAATTATGTATTGTGTGCGCACGTGCACTGTGGTGCTCACATGGCAGTCAGAGGATGACTTCCAAGTGTGTCAGGCTTTTTCTTTTGGGCCACCAACCAGCTCCCAAATCATGACACAGAGACTTGTTATTAGTTTTGAATGCTCGGCCTCAGCTTAGCTCTTTCTTGTTAACTCTTTTAAATTGTCCTGTTTCCCTTTATCTCTGTTTTGCCTTGGAGCTTTTTATCTTTCTTCTGTATATCTTACTTTCATGGCTTCCCTATGTCTGTCTGTCTGTCTGGCGTCTGCCTGGCTTCTTGCCCCAGGCATGCCCCTCCTTCTCTCCTCCTCCTCCTCTCATTCTTTCTTCTCAAGCCTACATTTCTCCTACTTATTATCCTCTCTGCCTGGCAGCCCAGTCTCTCCCTTTCCCACCTAGTTATTGGCTGTTCAGCTTTTTATTGGACCAAGCAGGTGCCTTAGGCAGGCAAGGTGAAACAAACACAACACATCTTGACATAATTAAACACACATCCTTATAGCGTTGAACAAATGCAGCCTAAACAAAAGTAACACACCTCTACACCGTGACAGTAATATTCTGAAGCATAAACAGATTAAACCATCTCTGCCTAGTTAAAATAAGATTCTGCAACAGCCGAGTGTTAGTTCTCTCATTTAACCACGTAGGACGAGAATTCAGGTCAGCAGGCTTTGGCGCAAACACCTTGACCCACGGAGCTGCCTTGCTCTTGCTACATTCGAGGAAACTGAGTCTCCGAAGTTTTCATTCAGACACACATGCTTGAGAACTGCTGTGGTCCGCATCTCTACAGGCTTCCATGTTTGAACATTTGGTTCCCGCCTTGTGGGGCTGTTGGGGAAACTGTGCAGCTTTGAGGACATGGGGTCTAGTTCACTGACATGGACTAGTAGGAAGGTACTTTGTATTTGGTTCTGTCCTACCTCCATGAGGTGAGCAGCAACCTCACACTGTTACTGCCACAAAGTAACCTGCTTTAGCCACCTTGCCTTCTGGACCACAATGGCTGGATCCTCCGAACTGCGAGCCGATGTAAATCTTGACTGTGAGTGCTTCCGTAGATTTTCCTCACAGCAACAAGGAAACAAAGTAACACAAGAATCAACAGGTGCTGGGTGGACCCTGAGTCACAACATCTTCTCCACATGCTACGGTATGGTTTGTGAGCCAGGCAAGGGGCTGAAGATTGAAACACATACACATAGAGACAGCTGCAAACACAGGAAAACAAGTTGTTTTGCTCAGAGCAGCTGCAAGCATAGAAAAACAAGTTGTTTACAGGAAATTCAGAGTCTGGGGGTCCACAGTTCCCAACAAGTTTGGCCTCAAATACATCATGGCCTGAAATCTTGCCCTAATATTCTTTCCCACAGGCTCCCAGGCCCTTGATTTAATTTCAGGAGACATATTTTTTGCACAGTGTCTTAGTTAGGGTTTCCATTGCTATGAGGAGGCACCATGACCACAGCAACTCTTATAAGGGAAACATTTAATTGGGGTGGCTTGCTTACAGTTCAGACTTCAGTCCATTATCATCATGGTGGGACATGGCAGTGTGCAGGCAGACATGGTGCTGGAGGAGTAGCTGAGAGTCCCACATCTTGCAGGCAGCAGGAAGTCAACTGAGACGCTGTGTGGTATCCTGAGCATAGGAAACCTCAAATCCTGCCCCCACAGTGACACACTTCCTCCAGCAAGGCCATACCCATTCCAACAAAGCCACAACTCCTAATAGTGCCACTCCTTATGAGAATATTCATTTACATTCAAACTATCACATGCAGTGACCTTACAATGTCTCTGGGAAGTGCTCAGTGCAGCACAAATTCTAATCATTCTTAATAAAAACCCAGAGTCAGATATTAGTAGTTGAAAGCTGAAAGATCAGAGAAGCAGAGTGACTAGTAGCCACTAGAGAGACCTTTTACCCCTACCAATGCTCAGACTAAGGGGCAATCCTGTCCTCAGACTGCAGGACCAATCTTCAGACTGCACCTGTCTCCACCAAACCTCAGACTTCACTGAGCTCCCGTCTCCTCCCGCCTCATATTCCTCTCTCCTCCCAGCCATATCACTTCTGTCTCCACCTCCCTAGTGCTGGGATTAAAGGCAGGAGATCCCAAGTGCTGGGATCACCTTTGTGTGAGCTCTGTTTCTCTTTTAGCCAGATTCATTCTCCTGTAGCTCAGGATGTCCTTAAACTAACAGAGATCCCTCTGCCTCTGTCTCCCTGAGTCCTGGGATTAAGGGTGTGTGCCTCCACTCCTGGACCTCTAGTGACTTAGCTCTGCACTCTGATCTTCAGGCAAACTTTATTTGCTAAAACATAAACAAAATCTCACTACAGCTCAGGGTAGAGGCAAAGTTTCTCTGTTGCAGGCAAGGACAAAGGAAGGTAAGCCCACACCGAAGAGGAGCCCGCACCGAAGAGGAGCCCGCACCGAAGAGGAGCCCGCACCGAAGAGGAGCCTGCACCGAAGAGGAGCCCGCACCGAAGAGGAGCCCGCACTGAAGAGGAGCCCAGGATAGGCATGAAGCCCAGGCCTGGCCGTCCTTCTACCCCAGAGCCCAAGACTTCTCTCGCTGTCTTTCCTCTTGCCACCTCCCCAGCTCCATTAGGTTGTCAACAAGACCGAGCATATTAAGCAAGCGTGAACACGTTTCCCTGCTCCTGTTTATCCAAGACATATGCACCTGCCAATCAGAGCTCCTAAGCAGCATCCAGTCCCTGGGGAAAGCTGAGACAGGAGAGCTGAGACTTATTCAAGGAGGTCCCCTCAACATCAAGAAATCCTGCCTCCCTACTGAGTGCCAGGCACTGTTAAAGGCACTAGAGATGGAACATGAACAAAACTAAGGCCAAAAAGCTGGGATATCAGGGCGGGGTAGAGTTGAGGGCAGATGTGACTAAAAACGCATCCTAAATATTTATGTGGTGTGCGGTGTACAAGGCTGGGAGAGAGGAGGGGGGCAGGGGACAAGTTGATATATAAAGCAGGAAACCAGGCCAGACCTACAAGGGACTCTAAATCTCAGTTTCAAGGATGCTAAACTGGTGGCCTTGGGATCAGCCAATCTGCTCAGCCTGGAACCTGCACGACAGCAAGCCAGTCCAAGACTCGATGGTGTGTACAGGCCGTGCCAGGTGCTGGGATGGGCAGATATGAAGGCTGTGCACTCACGGTGTGCTCAGAGCTTGCTCTGGGAGGAATGCCCCGATTGGAGATGGATGTGTGCATGAAAGACAGGACATCAACCCGGAGTGGGCCTGAGCATGAAAAATACAAGGAAAGATAAAAACCAGGATGGAAAATGGAGTTCATTCCTCATGCTGATCCCACACTGCCAGAGGCCATCTTTTACTGAGAACCATCAGGGAGGCTTGGGATGCTCCAACAGCCAGGGTGCTGTGATTGATTAGTAATGTCTGCTATTGTCAGGGAGGCGGGAAGTAGATGCAGGAAACTCATGATTTGGTTCAGTTCTTGTCCAGGAGTGGAGGCACTGATGGATGTGCAGAGCTGAGTGGCCTAAGGCCAGAAGCTGGAGGACTTAGAATGTGCTAGAAAGAGTGTGAAAATTAGGGCAAATGAGCCAAAGCTCAAGCCCTGCATGAGGCCAGGAGCCGGAGACCTGAATCTGCTCGGTGCAACCTCTTGTCTCTGCCGTCTGGACGGGAGCTGGCCAGGGTGAGGCACACACACTGCACTTGGACTCATACCCCAGCCCTCCTCTGCCCCTCCCACATGTCTGCATTTGCTGTGATGCATAGAAGGGCTTGTCAGTCTGGGCTCAGAACCTTGATCGCGGGTTAATGATTTTATTACACGAGTCTCAATTTCTGTATTTACAGAATGTGGGCCATAAAGCCGCGAGGGATTAAGAGAGTGCGCACAGGAGCTGGGGTGTGGCTCAGTTGGTAGAGAACTAGCCTAGGATGGAGAAAGTCCTGGCTTCCACCCCAGCACTGGCTGTGGTACTTCACACCTGCAATCCCAGCCCTCGAGAGGTGGAGGCAGGAGGATGAGAAAGTCAAGGTTACCTTCAGCTGCCTAGTGAGCTTGAGGCCACCATGTGATCTCAGATATAGGAGCTCCAGTCTTAAAGGGTGGGGTGTGGCGTCTGCACCACAGGATGGTTTGCGAGTCGGGCAAAGTGCTGGAGATTGAAACACACACAGATAGACAGACATGGGTCATCCTTGAAACAAGAACACCCCCTTTTATTGTGTTCCAGGGCAGCTTAGATAGAACTCTCCTTGACTAATGGCCACACCCTAGCTCTTGGGATTTTTCAGCTGCAAGACCACCAGAAACCACTCCCCTGCCATCAGGAACTCATGAGGGTCTCTTGCTCAGAGCAGCTGCAAGCATAGGAAAACAAGTTGTTTACTCTGGCAGGCAAAGGTCACAGAAAATTCAGGGTCTGAGGGTCTGCAGTCCCCAACAGCTCCCTCTTTTCTATATAATTAGGCCAGGCCTGTCTTGGGTTGCAGAAGTGCAAATTCACATCTTACCCATCATAAAGAACACTTGCCTCAGCACCCAAGGCCTCTGTCTTAGGTCAACTGTGACAGGCTCCTGTCCTACCCGTCTCTGGGTCACTGGTCTTTCCGTAGCCTGCTGACCCATACTGTGCTCGGAGAAAGCCTATTCACTTGGGCAAGTTTATTACATTACTGCTGCTCCTGCTGCTGCCTGTTGTAGAGGCAGAACAATAGAAACCCTCCAGCCACAGGAGTTCCTAGAGCAACCGTCCCAGATCAGCTGTTCACCAAGCCTAGGTCACATGGAAGTGGCTGCATTGGCATGGGCAGGGCAGAAATATGATGGAAGGAGAGGGAGAAGCCAACCATATGCAAACCCCACAAGAATTCCACTGCTCTCATAAAGGGAGGTCTATAGGTCAAGCCGGAAAAATGCCCTGGCAAAAATGCTCATTAAGCAAATTTTGGACACAGAGAAAGCAAGATGAGAATGCCTCATTGATAAACGGTACTGAGCCACATGGCTGACACAGACAAGACTTAGGTGCTAATTTAAAATGTAAGAGTTAATAAGAAGCCTGAGCTAATAGGCCAACCAGTTTGTAATTAATGTAAGACCTCTGTGTGTTTCTTTGGGACTGAACAGCTGTGGGACTGGGCAGGACAGAAACCTCTGTCAACACAGGTTAGATCCTGTAGGTCTGTGGAACCCACACCCTGAGTGTTACCGTTCTGTTTCTGAAAGTTTGGGGTGTTTATGTATGTGTACATAGTATGTGTGCATATGTGTGTGCAAGTGCCTGTGGGGGCCTGAGCGTGCTTCATCCTCCATCACTGCCCATTTTATATTCTCAGGCAGAGGCTCTCACTGAGCCCCTTCCTCACTGTTCACACCTCACTGTCCTCACTGAGCCCTTTCCTTGCTGTTCACACCTTACTGAGCCCCTTCCTCACTGTTCACACCACTCCCACCTCACTGTCCTCACCGAGCCTCTTCCTCGCTATTCACACCTCACTGTCCTCACTGAGCCCCTTCCTCCCTGTTCACACCACTCCTACAAGGCTTGTAAGTGGGTTCTGGGGATCCAAACTCCAGTTCTCATGTTTGCACAGTGAGCACCTCGCCACTAAGACCTCACCCTGGCTCTCCCAGAAGGCTTCCGTGGAAGCATGCACAGGTGACAGCCAGTATGACCCCCGAGTGTCTTCTTGGCCTATAGGCCAAAGGCTGCTACAGTTGCCTAGGAGCCCGGGAGTGGAGCGCTTGCCTGGCAAGGGTGAGACCCTGAGTTTGTGAAGAGAAGAAGAGGGATCTTCTAGGAGAGATGGACACGAGTCCAGCTCTGTGTTAGGAATATTTCTTAATATTAGCTCCCTACCGACACAAAAATTTCCAATCAAGCCAAATCAAAGCAAGCCAAATTAAGAAACATCCCGGTTTAATGGGAGATCTGCGTTCTCCGGTGGTCCCGAGGAGGAAACCTGGAAGCCGCAGAAACGTGACCCTGGGAGGAAGAAAGGGAGACCACGTGTTCTTCTTTTGGGGGATCACTTAAGTATCCTGGGGAGTGGCCCTAACCCCACTCCCAGGGAGGGGTCAGGACTTAGCCTGCTGGGATTTGAAGTCCAGACCTACGCTCCCAACTTAACACTCTGGAAGAGAGACAGACGCATGGGTACAGCTGATTCGCTCTCGACAAACGTATCGGGAATTTATGAAGAGACAGCACAGTCTCATCAGGGACCAGCATTAAAACAGTAAAATTTTCACATAGAAAAACTCAGACTCCTTCATACAATATTAGCTTGGAGTTGGTCATAGACCTACACGTGTGTGCCGAAGCCATGAAACATGCAGAAGAAAAGGCCAGGGATGGAAGGCTACAGAGCAAGTTCCTACATGGGACAAAAGACACATGAACTCTCTGGGAAAATGAGCAAACGGATTTCTTCTCCTTGAAAGCTTTGTTCTTTAACGTCAGCACCAGAGAGATGGCTCCTCGGGTAAAGGTGATTGCTGTCAAGCCTGGCAGCTTGGGTTTGATCACAGAAACCCACATGGTGAAAGGAGAGAACTGACTTCAACAAGTGATGCTCAGATCCACAAGTACACATGATTCCCGTGCATGTTCATGCATTTGAGTGCACACACGCACACGCACACATGCACACAAAGTAAAGTAAATAAAAATTTTAAACCAGCACTATATTAATAAGATGCAAAGCCTCCCCTGGCTGCATCTCTGGTCCAAGTACCCAGAGCCTGTCCAGCTCTTCCTGTGCGTCCACAGGCTGTTCTGAATCCACTAACTAGGAGCGGCGGAGTCGGATATGGAGACTGGGAGAGCCAGCTGATAAGAGGGAACTGATTATCAGGAGACAGATGCGCTGTGTGAATCCAGGAGAGCTGGCAGCCCCTTCCACCTGCAATTAGCCTCTGCTCCGTTCTCCCGGGGAGGCTCTTCTGTCACACGGATGCCATTCACACCTACACATCTCCAGGAGGGGAGCAGCAGCCCGGTGGCCCTGACGGCCCACAGGAGCAGATGGACCTCTGCGGTGTGAGTGTGTGTGTGTGTGTGTGTGTGTGTGCAACACTAGTCACGAGACCCTCAGCTCCTGGAGTCTCCTGGGACCAGGGAGACAAGGGAAGTTCCTTGGGGATAGAGCAGGGACCTTATGCCTGTGATGTTGCTCGTTACAACCGAGACTTCACTTTTTCTCTGGGGTGGCACAGCAAGCATGTAGAGATTCCCAGGGTGGTGGTGGGGGAGACATGGACAAAACTCTAGGAGCAGGTGTGATTCCAGTACATGAGCACACATGTGTTCAATGCCCATGCACACACACAGAGGCGTATGTGCACCCACATCCAGAAGGCTATAGTCCAGAGGCTGTGGCCCCCAGACTTGGCTGTCCATCATCAGCTTGCAAAGCAGAGGTCGAGGTTTGCAGCCGCGTGTGGGGGAGAGGGCTCCGATTTGGCAATGGCCGAAGCCTTCATTCCCCAAGCAGCCCGATGGCTCTTTAATTATCTGGAATTAGAGTGCAGCCTGCACCCCCTAATGCGATGGTGGAGGAAGTCAGGGCCTCTATTAATCACCTGATCCATATGACAAGTGCCACACAGCATTTTCCAGAGCCACGGTTTCCCTCTCTCTCTCCAAGACCTGCACCATCTCTCAATAACAATGCAAGATGAAGGGAAGAGAATCCCAGAGCCAGGTTCTGCCAAGGTGGGTGGTTCCCTACTGGGCCAGGGCTTCCATGAAGCAGAAAGGCAGCCAATGGTTGAGCGACAAAATGAAGAATTTGACAAAGGGTTCTTTTTCTTCTGCTTGGGCCTCGGTGATTATTAAAGCAAAACAGGGCCCAGGGCAATGGCTCGGTCAGGAAGGATTTGCTGTGCAAATATGAGAACCCAAATTTGATCCCCGGCACTCAGAGGAAAAGCTGGGTACGGCAGCCTGTAAACCCAGAGCTGACCGTGTGTATGGCAGATGAGGTACACCATGACGGGAGGGTCCTGGAGCTCGCTGGCCAACCAGGCTAGCCCAATCAGTGAGCCTTGGGTTCAGTGAGAGAGCCTGTCTCAAAAAAATAAGGTGAAGAACAATTTGATGTTGACTTCTGACCTTTCACACACAAGCACACATGTGCACATAAGCCCACACACATATAAATGCAGAAATAAATACATAAAACAACAGAACATGAAATGAGCTTAACTACAGCATGAAGGATCTAGGATAGATGTAGAGTGCAGTGGAAGGAAGAATTGGAAGCATGCTCAACGTCCTGTCAGGTTTTCCCACCCAGGATACAGGGAAACTGATTTTGTGGGAATCTCTATCTCCAAGACAGCAGCGAAAAGACCAAACACTACCAGGAGCTCCAGGGACACACCCAGGGATGCCAGACGCTTGTGCCATGGAGGAGGAAAGGGGCAGGGATGCTGGACTCTGGTGGCACAGAGAAGGAGAGGAGCAGGGATTCCGAACGCTGGTGTCATGGAGGAGGAGAGGGACAGGGATGCTGGACTCTGGTGGCACAGAGGAGGAGAGGGACAGGGATGCTGGACTCTGGTGACACAGAGGAGGAGAGGGGCAGGGATGCTGGACGTTGGTGTCATGGAGGAGGAGAGGGGCAGAGGCTCACTGTGCCTTCACTGTAGGTCTTGTAACTTCCCCTACACCCTGGCCGGCTCCCTGACTGGTGGCTTTGGAACTGGACTGGGGACTCTCGGGGGCTCAGCAGTTGGTACGGTGTAGAAGGCTGACCTTCCTTCTGATGCTAGAGCCCATGCTCCAGGCAGCTAGGGTCCTCATGGCCAACAGAGGTACTGGCTGTCCTGGTGCTCCTTCAGGGTAGCAGCCTGCCTGTCCATTCTCTCTCTCTCTCTCTCTCTCTCTCTCTCTCTCTCTCTCTCTCTCTCTCTCTCTCTTTCTGTGTGTGTGTGTGTGTGTGCTAGAGTATGCAGGATGAAAAGACCCCTCTACACTTCTCCATTATCACCATCACCCTGAGAGTGAAGTCCCTTCAGCCACATTTTAAGCATTTTATAGTCAATGAGACTGCGGCCCAGGGCTGTGCTTGGAGCGGGAGGCAGAACCAGTCCCAGCATCGGGAGGGCGGCACCTACAAACAGCAGTGGGAGCCCCAGGTTCCTGTGTGTGTGGAGGGACTGCTAGCCGCCCCCGGGCCCTCACTTTCCTCAGTGTTTCTTGGTGGCATCACCACTTGTGTGTGCCTCTGTGCCCACACTCTCCCGACCTGCCTCTGACACGGCTCCCTCCTGCTACTGAAGGCCAGGCAATGAAGACAGTGGGAGCAGCCCTGGCTTCCTCATGGTCTGGGCTCTGAAGCTCTCCCTGGGGAGCACACTCTGCATGGTCTCAGCCCCTCAAGTTCAATTCCTGCCTCCATTTCTCCTCCCTGCATCTTGCATTTGAGCTGTTTGGCGGGGTGAAAGAACCTTTCTGTGGAAACAGGCTGTGAGCCCCTCTATTCTATCTGGACATTGCCCAGAGAGAATCAGCTCCTGCCGCCTCCCCTTCCCCAGTCTGGTGCTGAAGCTCTGCTAAGTCCTTGCTGCCTGAGGGTACCAGGCTTCTGGCACGTTCCAGAGAGGGCATCGTTGGATGATAGCACCTGTTTGATCCTGCTTTAGGGAGGTTTTGGGTGAGTGGACTCTTTCAAGGAGGACAGAGCATCTTCACAGGTGAAAATAACCGACAATCGGAGCCAGCACGAAGGTTCTATCCATGGGAAGCCAGGAGCACCTGGTGGGGTGTGGCACGGATAGACTGACCCTGGACCCTCAGTGTCAGCAGTGGCAAAGTGGCCCAGTCAACCTCCCCCTCACCTCCCTTCTACCCAGTATTCTGTGTCTGCAGGAGGTGGCCCAGGTTGACTTTGGGGACCCAGGCAGAGCACACAACCAGCTTGGCTCCAGGACCTCCCTCATGGCTCCTCCCATCCTAGCCTTCCTTGATCCAGATGCCCATATGCCCCGGGGCCTTCTGGCAATCCCCTGGGGACCCTGCAGCCCTGCTGAACCCCCACTCTAGGCACTGAGGACACTAGTCTCCTTTTTCTGTTCCCCAAACCACTCCAGGGCTGCCCCTGCCTTTCTTCCTGCTGGTAAGGCTGGAGCCGCAAGGAGGAAGGGGGAAGGGAAGGAAGGGAAATCTGTTTATTCGCTGCCTGCAGCTCCTGATCCCCCCCCCCTCTTTCCCTTCAGGAATGCAAGTCCCCCTCCTCCCTGCCACCGTTCTTCACACCACATCTCCCAGAATAAAAAACAGTCCTCCCGCGGCATCTATCCCCCCTCCCAACAGTTTAGGACCATTATATTAAATAATGATAATCACAAGTGTCTCTCTGTTCCGTCTGCAGCAGCAGCCCCGTTAGCTTTAGAGCTCTCATGGCCAAGGTCAGGGGCCCTCTGCTTGCTTAGATAAATCTTGCTCCACACAGATGCTCACAAATTGCGCACAAGCCTTTGTTGTGTGTTCTTTGTTTGAAATACGGCGTGCCCTTCTGAGGATGTGCTGCCTCGGTACCAGCTGTCCACCTCTGCATATTAAATTGTGGCCACAGCTTCTAGAGCAGCCGAGGGGAGGGGAGAAGAGAAGGGAGGGGAGGGGAGGACAGCAAAGGGGAGGGAAAGAAGTTGGCGACAGATTCCCCCAGCCACTTATGTCCCCACCCCTCATTTCAGCCAACTTAGGCACCCCCAAGACTGTGGAACCTCTTTTTTGTTCTTAGCCTCCTGCTCAGTCCCAACCTTATGAATCATTTGTACCGTTTATTCTTTAATAATTCATTGAAATCAGAAGATACCTTCATTGCCCTCCAGCAGGGAGGAGTGGGTGAATGGGACCAGCAAAAGGTACTAGAAGGGCATTGTATTAAGGAACCCAAGAATAGTGCGTGAGTGGAAGAGGCCCCCTCAGCTCCACAGCATGGCACATACTGCTGCCGTCAGACAATGGTTCTGCCCCATAGCTTCAGCTCCATCTCCTTTTCTAGTGGGTTCAACAGTGTGTCCCCAGATTCACGCCAATCCATGAAGACTGTGGCCCTTGTTTGGAAAATGGGACTCTAAAGATGTAATTAAGGCTTTGGTGGAGCTGAAGTCAACCTAGATTTGGGGGTGGCTGAATCCAATGAGTGTCTGAACAAGGGAGAGAAAAGGGGGGTTGGTGACTCAGTGGATAAACTGCTTGCTACTATACCAGCATGAGGATCTGAGTCTGTGTCCCCAAAACTGCATTAAAAGCTTGGTGCGGCAGCAGAGTCTGTACTACCAGTGCCAAAGACCCCATAGGCAGTAGCCGCTCTCACGCAAGCACAAAGTCGATCTGCCCTGTTCAGAACAAGGCCAGTCCCTGGAGGAAGGGAGTCAGTGGGAGAGGCTTTCCAGGTGCATGGCTCCTGGAAAACAGAAGTCAGAGTGCAAGAACCTTGCCAGGGAGAGATGTTTGTAAGGGATAAAGGGGAGGGAGGGGCTAGCAGGGGTGGGAGAGGCTTCACCTGGAAGATGCTGCCCCTTGGGTGGGACTGTCAGAAAGGGAGGGGGAGAAAGGGAGGGAAGAAGGGAGGAAGAGGAAGAGAGAGAGGATCATATACTCTGAGCCTCAGTTTCTTTGTTTGCAAAATGGGAAAATAACTGCTCAGCCAGAGTATGGGGAGACTGTGGTGGGACACCACGGAGATGCCAGATCTTAGATGCTCTGATAGCCATCTGGTACCCCAGCACCCTCCGCATCCCTGACAGGCCTCTCAGCATATGACTGCAAACCCACTAAGCAGTTCTGAGATTCTAATAGACACTGAGCATCTAGAGCCCAAGTTTCTCTCAGCCCCTTGCTCTGCCTGCAACACAGGCATATGACTGTGGCAGCCCACACTGAGCTTCCAAAACACCAACCGACCTTCTCACTTGGGCTCAACCCAGCTACAACCATTGTTGCCCTCTCTCCGTCAAGACTAGGATCCATGCTGGCTATGCCTCCCTCTGCTTAGCTACAGCATCCTAAGTGAGGGAGGATTGATAGGTGAGGGATGGAGGGATGGACAGGGATAGATGGGCGGGTGGATAAGCGGACTGAGGGATGAAGAGATGGGCAGACGGAGGAATGAATGGGTGGGTGGGTGGATGAAGTGAGAATAGATTGATGGATGGAGGGATGGAGGGGTAGGTAGATTAGTGGGTGGAGGGATGAAAAGATGGGTAGATAAAGGTAGATATAGATAGATAGGTGAGGAAGTCAGAGGATGGGTAGGTGGTGGATGGGTGGGTGGGTGGGTGGGTATATGGAGATTGGAGAAAGAAAGGGATACATTGGATTGATGAATTAGTGAAGGGGGTGGAGCAGTGGGTGGGTAGGCAGAAGGAAGGATGGCAGGTGGGGGAATGGAGAGATGGATGTATAGATGGATGGGTAGACTAGTGGAAAGAAGGAACAACATTCACGCAAAGGGTGTATGGGTAACCCTCTGTCTCCTCTCGTGTACTGTGCTCATGGCTACTGAGGCTGGCCTGTCATCACACCCTATGACTCTATGCATAAATAGGCTCTTACTGCAAGCAGAGACAAACTTTCTTAAAAAGAAGTTCATTGGTTCAAAAACAATTGCCTCCTATCAGGACGTGTTGTAAGTGTGGAGTACTTATAACCCAGGCTCCGGGTACCTAGGGTTTATGGTTTGCACACAGCATTCTCTCCGCCACACATTTGCATGAAATGCTTCTGTCACTGCAGCTTCACCAGGTCTGAAAATGCAGTGCGACTCCAGGAGCTTCGCTCTGGAGGGAGACGGTGGGCTGAAGCAGCACACTGCTGCCTGATCTCTGCGTCTTCATTAATAGACATGCCAGAACGCGTTGCTGAAGTCGCAGGATTTAAATAGCAGGACTATACACCCCCACCACCTTTCCCACCCAGGGTGGCTTTCTAGCATCCTCGATCCATCTTCCCTTCTCCCAAGTGCCAGACCCTTGTTTTAAAGGCAATAAAGCCTGGGCTAAGAGTCCGGGGTGGGCCTGAGTCTCCAGTGAAGACATATGACCAGAAGGCTACTAGGTCCACATTCTTTGTTCTTTCCTTTGAAAACTTAGTTTGATGCAGGGGCAGGGGTGTGCTGCAGACTCTGGGGTCTAACAAGGGTGGGGACACTGGGATTGGGGACACTGGATGCTGTAAACCACATCACTGGACTCTGAGCTGGATTGGGAAAGCACTTTTCCCAAGACAGTGGCCGGATCCTTTTCACCATGGTGGGCTGGGTGGGGCCAGTGAGAGGCAGTGCCATCCGGAGACTTGAGCCCTTAGTCCCATGCTCATCCCTTTTGCATCTGGTGGTGTGGAAACTAAGGTCGAGCGTGAACCTGAAGGACCATGTTAAAGCCAGAAAATAGGGTCATTTCTCCTACTATCCAACCAGCAAAACAGCATGTCTGTGATGGGAGAGTGCAGACGGGGATTGCTTTCTGGGAACTGCAGACTTTGCAAACAGAAAATGCATCTTTAGGTACTGGTTGCCCAGAGACCAGCAGCCTTGGCCTCTGGGAAAGCCTGGCTAAGATGCAGGTTTGTCTTCCAGGGGCAGGCCTGTGAGGCTTGCATACAGGTTGGGGCTTGTCATTTTAACAAGCCTTCCAGGTGATTCTGATCCCTTGGAGTTGGAGAGCCACGGATGGAGAGGACTTTCAGGCCCAGAACTTGCATGTTCCTATGTATTATGCTTTCTAACTGGTTCTGGCTGGAGTCTGGGAAGGAAGCCCCAGTGAGAGGGGCAAAGGCATGTGGGTCCTTGGGTCTTTCTTCAGTGTGAAAGCCTCTGGTCATCTAGCTGAAGTCTCCACTAGTTCTAATAACTGTCAGCTAATTCTCCTGGATATTCTGGGTGGGAGAGTGTCATCTGTGAAGGGCGGGTTTGTCTCTCTCTCTCTCTCTCTCTCTCTCTCTCTCTCTCTCTCTCTCTCTCTCTCTCTCCAAGGTTTCTCTTTAGCTTTGGAGTCTATCCTAGAACTAGCTCTTGTAAACCAGGCTGGCCTTGAACTCACAGAGATCTACCTGCCTCTGCCTCCTGAGTGCTGGGATTAAAGGTGTGCGCCACCACCGCCCAGCTGCCTCTTATTTCTATTTATTACCCCCTCTTTCATTTGTTGGGGTCGCCACAGCAGCAATGAAATCCTGCCTCTAGCAATCGTTCCACAGATGTGCATCTGTGGACATACAGAGTGAAGAAGTCTGCTCGAGAAGGCCAGCTGCCGTGACGTCACAGGGGCAGAGCACCATTGGGTACCACTGGTGGGACACCCATGGCTGTGGTGCAGACAGTTGAGCCATGACCTCGTGGAGCATCATGCAACCAATAAGAGGGCTGGGTAGATCCAAAATCGCTGATAGGAAAAGTGTCAGACATTGTTATTTGCACGGGAAGGGTGTAAGGTCGTGTGCATAAAATAAAGATAGACAGACATATGGTTAGGCGTGTGAAGACGGCTTCAGGAGGATGTGCGAGGAATTCCCCACAGCTGCTTCTGCAGCAGATGGCAAGAAGTGCTTACTGTCATTCAAATGCCTCTGTTTGTTATTTTATTTTGTTACACTTTAATTTTTTTTTTTTTACTATGTTTCACTTATTTGTTTCTCTTTTCAGGTCAGGAGAGGCTGTCACAGTGTGTGGAAGTTGGGGGATAAGAAACCTTTTCTTTCACCACGTGATTCTTAGGGATCTCAGGTTGGTAGGCTTGGCAGCAAGCACCTTTACCTGCTGAGCCCTCTTGCAGGCCCTCTACCTTATCTTTTGAGACATGGTCTCTCATTGAGCTTGGAGCTAATCAAGTGGCCAGGCCAGTGAGCTCCCAGGATCCCCCTGTCTCCTGCTTCCCAGTGCTGGGGTTACAGATATGTGCTGTTATGCCTGGCTTTTTATGTGGGTCCCCAGGCTTCCACAGCAAGGACATCACCTACTCAGCCATCTCAACCCCAAACTCTGTTTTCTAGGTAGAGTTTCAAGTATCCAGGTATCCCAAGCTGGCTTCAGACTTACTGGGCAGCTACAGTGGTACAGGCTACCACACCAGCTTCCATTCACTGCCGGGGATTGAAGCCAAGGACTGGCACCCCACACTCAAACCCTTAACCGGCTGAGCTGTTCCGCCAGTCTTCTCTGAGACCGGAACAGCATCCCTGTGCCCTGCTGTCCACGCCCCAAGTGAGGGAGCCGATCAGAGGGGACAGAGTCTGGCTGAAGGGAGAGCATACATGAGCCCCTTCAGGTTTTGGTGATCGCCCGGACTCCACAGAACATGGAGGAGGAGATGTGCTGGGATGCGCAGTTCCATCAGGCCCATGCTGAGGAAGGAGACAGATTCCCAGTCCTAGCTGGGACCTGGCTTTGTATTTCAGACATCACAGTGACCCAGTTTGGGGGGTGAGGACAGTGCACAGACAGCTTCCTAGCCTGAAAGCTGAGAGGCACCCAGTGTGACTTAGGTGGAGCCTGAGCTGGGGCACAAGGAGAGTCAGGAAGTAAGAGATGGGAGCAGGCACAGCAGTTAGGACAGCAGGCTGGGGAAGTCACGCTGAGCAGGGATGTGGGAGGGGGCTTCTGTGTGGTAGGGGACCACTTGCTCATTGAAAAAGTCTGCCAGGCTAGGCCTCCAGGACACAGCAGCCTGGAGGTTCATTCAGAGTCTGAGCTGTTGTGGTATTTCTTACAAGTGTTGGCTCCACTCCTGTCTCCCAAAGAAACACTTTGATAGTAGTGCTGTTCCAGCGTTGAGATCATAAACTCAAAACCCAGGGGACAGCTCTGGTGTTAGGGCAGGACCCAGAGGCAGTGAGGTATGGGACAGTGGGACAACTCAGAAGCAGCAGGCGCTGGGGACAGGCTGGGCACTACCCAGCTTAAATCTTTGTCGGAAGCTCTGCTCTTCCGTCTGCATTTCATATTTCAGCTGAAAAAAAAAATAATCCTGACGAAGGCCGAGAGTTCAAGCAGCCTCCCCTCCTCTGTAATTACCAAATTAACACATTCTACAGAGGCCCCAGCGCAGCCGGCTGTGATTAATGGGCAAGAATTATTAGCCGCGGAACCTGCCCCTCTCCTTTTTAACCTTAACCAGGCGCAGCTCTCTGGGCACCTCCGCACCCACCCCCACCGGCCCCCACCCCGCCCAGCGACTTAATGGAATCCAGTCTGGGTTTAATGCGCCTGTCCTGTCCCACCTCGAGGGGCCTCACCCTGTGGGTCAAGGAGGCGGCTTCCTTACCCAAGCAAGAGGCCTGGGAAAATGAACCCCAAATTAATTTATTCAGCTAATTCATTAAACAAGCTCTGTCTGAGTGCAGACTCCACCCAGCCCTGGACTGCGGCTGAGGGAGAACGCTGGGAAAGCCATGTGGTGGGTAGTGGAGATGCTGCCATCCCACAGCCAAGGGCAGGGCAGGTGCTTTAAGGAAAACCAGGGTGTAGCCAAGAGGAAATAGAAGTCAGGTCTTGAGGCTTTCAGGGGAGGAGGCCCAGGGCTGGGTTCTCAGACTGTAGATGGTGCTAAAGGGGTCACAATGGGGATGGAGCTTGAGTTGAATGCTGGGGCGTGGCTCAGCTGCATCGAGTGGAGGGCGATGGTCGTTGGTAGACGACATCTTCAAAGCATGAGTCCAGGGCCTCTACAGTGCTTGGTTCCCAAGTATGAGGACTCGAGTTCAAGCCCAGGTATTCAGGTAAAAACGGCTGTAAATGGTAGCTTGTGCTTGTCATCCCAGTGCTGCGGAGGTGGAGTCAGATGAACCCCTGAGACGGCTCAGGGGTCCAGGGAACTGACTGCCTTTGCAGAGGACCAAACATTTCAAAGCTCAGCTGAAGGAGGCTGTAGCTCCTGCTCACTGCTAGTCCTGGGAGGCGTTTTGTTTTGTCTGGAAGCCATGCCAAACATCCTGGACGGCACTTGGAGTGACAACGTGAGCTGAGCAAAGTACCTGCCCGCCGTTTGATCTCTGGGAAATGAGAGGGGAAATGTGGGCACTCAGCGCAAGTCCCTCACTACATCTGGCTTGGAAGGAGAAACACCAGTCCCACTCAACTGTCTCCTCCGCGCAGCAAGGAGTGGGAGCCGCTAGCCAGGCTGCAGGCATGTGGGGCAGAAAATGGAGATAAAACTTGTCCAAGGAGGCTGACAGGAATTGTCCCTGAAGAGCCCAAGGGACACAGCAGCCACGGCAGAATGCTGGAAGTCAGAAGGACTGGGGTCTGGGTCTCCAGCAAGTCTGAGGGCAACCTTGAATGTATCTTCCTGCAGTTGTGTGATCACCCTGAGGCGTAGTTTCTCAGCAAGACAAGCTTACAGCCACCCCGACCTCAATGATTTCTAGAGGATTAATCAAGATGAGAAATCCATACATCTTATTCCTGCCATCTTCATTATCACCATCATTATCACTGCCATCACTACCAGCATCATCATCAGTGCTGTGGAAGTGATCCCTATGGTTTGTTGTTACTATCATTTCATCATCTCCTTCACCACCATCACCTTCACCATCATCATCACCACCATCACCATCATCCTCACTACCACCATCACCAACAACCACCTCCATCACCACCATCGCCACCATCACCATCACAGCAGAGACTGCTGTTCCATTCCTGGCTGTCCAGACCTGAATAATCACACAGAAACTATATTAATTATAAAACTGCTTGGTCAATAGCTTCAGTGTATTCCTAGCTACCTCTTACATCTTAAATTAACCTATTTTTATTAATCTGTAAATCACCATGAGGCTGTGGTCTACTGGTAAGGGTTCCAGCACCTGTCTCCTTCATGGTGTCTCTTTGACTTCACCTACTCTCTCGTCCTCTCTCTCTCTCTCTCTCTCTCTCTATATATATATATATATATATATATATATATATATGTATGTATGTATGTATATATATCTGAACATTCCCACCTGGCTTTATTCTTTCTTGCCATAGACCTAAGTGGCTTCTTTATTAACCAATGGTAATAAAACATATTCACAGCATACAAAGTGGAATCTACATCATCTCCCCTTTTCTGTCTAAATAAAAAGGAAGATTTTAATTTTAACATAGTAACATTACATATAACAAAACAGGTATCAAGCAAGAATTACAGTTACAATATTTATATCTAATTTATCTTTTATCATAACTAAGAAAACTATAACTATAAATTCTTCAACTCTTCAAAGACTCCAGAATGATATAATATTACCTAAGTAAAAAGGAAGTGCATTGTAAGCAACTTCCAACATTATAGAATTAACAGAGACGTCCTGATGCCTGGACAGTCACCCAAAGTTCTTTTGTAACATTGGGACATCCATCTTCAGCCTACAGGCCCATAGTCACTGGCAGACTTTTCCATGAAGCAGGAAATTTGATCTGTTCTGCCTTGTAATGGCAAAGTTCATCAGTTGCTTTCTTCTATGTCCTGCAGAATGTCTGGCAGTATTTTCTGTGAAGCAGGAACCCTGAAGGATTGTCTCACCTTCTTTAGACAAGTTCAGCAGTCATTTTTCTGTGGGTCCTACATGTCCAGTTCATACAACATAACATCAAGCAGTCCAGGGAAGAGCAGTTTCTTGCCCAAATGGCTAACAAACTCCATAAGAAGCCTCTTCAATGCCCATCATCCCCTTGAAGTAGATTGGTGCTGCCCGGGGAATATATCTCACTGTCATAAAAAGTCCAAGATCTCAAAACATTTTTTAAAATATTTATTTATTTATTATGTATACAATATTCTGTCTGCGTATATGCCTGAAGGCCAGAAGAGGGCATCAGACCTTATTACAGATGGTTGTGAGCCACCATGTGGTTGCTGGGAATTGAACTCAGGACCTTTGGAAGAGCAGGCAAAGCTCTTAACCGCTGAGCCATCTCTCCAGCCATATTTTAAATGCCATATTCCATAGTCTTTGACATGTTGAAGATTTTATATATATATATCTAGAAAATCCAACTAACATGATTACTAATTAGATTAGTTTGGGGTTTTTTTGTGGGTTTTTTTTTTTTTTTGGATTTTTAAGACAGGGTTTCTCTGTAGCTTTGGAGCCTATCCTGAAAACTAGCTCTTGTAAACCAGACTGACCTCAAACTCACAGAGATTAGTTTGACTATTATAAATGACTGTTAATATGTAATTTTTAATTATATGTCACATTTTTAAATGGGCTGTATAAACATAATACCTTAAATAAGAGCAGAAATACATATACACAATGAGGCAAATCAACCTTAAATTTGTATCAATTGACCAAAATCCATAACAATTCAAACTATTCATCTCTATATTATAACCCCTTTTAAATGAAAATAAGCATTTATAAATAATCATTTTGGGAATTTGAGCATAGTTTTCTCCAAACTGCTTCCTACTGTTTGTTGGGTGAAGTATTTTTAGGGTTCATGGAGACCTTTTTTGGAGGGTCTTGGTCCATCAAACCACATCAGTCTGGAAGGAATCCACAGGTTCCCATCCTCTGTGGAAACAAAAGCAGAACCTTTTTTCCAAAGCAACATATCCTTAGACCCAAATTTTGAAGTCCAGATACCTTTATGTTGGTTTAGCTTAGCAGCCCCCAGTCTCTTTAAAGACTTTGTTTTAAACCTATTTCCTTCTATAACTGTCTATACTCTTTTTCTTCTCTCTCCCAAGCCTACATACATTTATCCAACACTATGACCCATTCAGAGGTCTTTTTTTATCTGAATCTGTCTTATTGTGTATCTATAATCATTTTCTGACCAGGAGCACCTTTTATTTTTTAAATGCTAAGGAGGTGTGACTAGGACCAACTCCATAGCCCTGCCTGTCTGCTCTACCCAGTCCAACATGGCGGAGGTATGTTCACTGCCCCAGCTCCAAGGACACAGCAGGTCTATGCCACCATTAAGCACTTTGTAACACACTGCTCCAGGCCCCATTTAAGTGGAGGACCTTTCGATAGAGCCAGAGTTCATGCCACCAGCATGAACCAGGAAGCTGTCTCTTGAAGCTGTGCAGTTTTTGCTACTAATGCTGAGTCAGAAAGCTTTCTCTTAAAGGAGTCACACCTCTACTTGCCACCAGCAAACAGCCTATCTGAAAAAAAAAATGTGGCTACCAAGAAGTTCCAATTGACTCCCGTTTTTGTGGGTCTAGAAGCCTTTTTTTTTTTTTTAAAGTTTTCTTAGGTTTTTTTGTTTTGTTTTGTTTTTTTGAGACAGGGTTTCTCTGTGGTTTTGGGAGCCTGTCCTGGAACTAGCTCTTGTAGACCAGGCTGGTCTCAAACTCACAGAGATCCGCTTGCCTCTGCCTCCCAAGTGCTGGGATTAAAGGCGTGTGCCACCACCGCCTGGCCCGTTTTCTCAGTTTTATGTGGAAATTCTTGCTCCACATTGGGTGCATTTTGTAAACAGAGACTGCTCTTTCGTTCCCAGCTGCTCAAACCCGAATAATCACACAGAAACTATATTCATTACAAAACTCCTTGGTCAATAGCTTCGGCATATCCCTAGCTATCTCTTACATCTTAAATTAACCTATTTTTATTAATCTGTGTATCACCATGATGCTATGGTCTACTGGTAAGGTACCAGGTCCAGACAGGTCCAGTACCTGTCTCCTTCAGCAGCTATATGGCATCTCTTTGACTCCACCTACTTTCTCCCTCTCACTCTCTCTCTATATATATCTGTTTGGATTGCCCTCATGACTTTATTCTGCCCTATCAAAGGCCAAAGCAGCTTCTTTATTAACCAATGGTAATAAAACATATTCACAACATACCGAGGGGAATCCATAACACACAATCATCATCATCACATCACAACCATCACCACCACAACCATCATCATCACCATCTTCATCACCACCACCACCATCGCCATTACCACCACCACCACTACCACCAATCACCTGAACCCCACCATCAGCCATCAACAGCATCACCACTACCATCACTATCATCACCACCATCACCACCATCACCACCATCACCATCACCACCACCATCATCACCACCATCACCACCACCACCATCAGCATCACCATCACAACCACTACCACCATCACCACCACCACCATCATCACCACCACCACCACCATCACCACCACCACCATCATCACCACCATCACCACCACCACCACCATCACCACCACCACCATCAGCATCACCACCACCACCACCACCACCATCACCATCACCACCACCATCACCACCACCACCACCAATCACCTGAATCCCACCATCAGCCATCAACATCACCACTGTCATCAGCACCATCACTGTTTCCATCACTACCACTGTCATCCTGATGCAGTAAAAATGCAGGCAGCTCCAGCCCTCCCTCTGTATCCCCCTTTGCAGACATGTAAAAGCCATGCCTTCATAAACTGCCTTTTTCTTTTGATGACATCTTAACCAAAGCCCACTGTCTCTAGAGCCCTAACCATGACAAACATCAATAACATGATGGCTCCCTGAGGCTGAATTTCAAAAGAGCATTAAAGATTAAAGAATGCATAGGTCAATTATAAATGCAAGGAAATGACTCCAGGAGTAATTACACAGCATTTTATCTTGTTTATTTGGCATTAGTTATAAGGATCCATGATCCTAGGTCCCAGGGGTCCATTGCTTCAGGTTTGCCTTTGGCAGATGAAGGATGGAGCTCAAGTGTGAGAAGGGGCTCAGGCATCACATTCACAGAGGCTTCTCCATCACCAGACCATCCCCAGTGGGTGTCCTTACTGGGGACCACTACCAAAGAAACAGAGCCAATGGGATAGAGATGCAGGTGTGGGCACAGAAGCTGATATAGATGTAGATTCAGGTGCAGATGCAGGTACAGGTTCAGGATCAGGGGCAGGTGTAGGAGCAAGTACTGGTGCAGAAGCAAGTATAGGTACAGGTTAGGAGCAGGGGCAGGTACAGGTACAGGTGCAGGAACAAGTATAGGTGTAAGAGCAGGTTCAGAGGCAGGTACAGGTGTAGGAGCAGGTACAGGAGCAGGATCAGGGGCAGGTACAGAAGCAAGAACAGGTGCAGGTTAGGAGCAGGGGCAGGTACAGGTACAGGTGCAGGAGCAGGTACAGGAGCAGGAGCAGGGGCAGGGGCAGAAGCAAGTACAGGTGCAGAAGCAAGTTAAAGGTTCAAGTGTAGGAACAGGTACATGAGCTGAGTGCTCTCATGGTCTGCTTTCTACAAGCTTGCATTGTGATGTTGTCTGAGTTAGAAAGCCCAAGAGCTCAGGACAGCAAGGGTGAGACTCCCAGTTTAAGGCTAAAGGCCTGGTGACCTAGAGCTGCTGGTGTCACTGCCTGAGCCCAGAGGGCCAGGATGTCAGACGGCAGGAAATGATGGGTGTCCCAACTGGAGGACAGGCAGGACTGTGGCATCCTCTAGCTTGTCCAGTCTAGGCCCTCAGTGGATTGAATGATGCTCCCCCCACTCTGGGGAGGGCAAATCTTTAGTCAAGAAACAGACTAAATAAATGTCAGTTACCTTCCAAAACCTTCCCAGACCCAGTGATCCAGACAGTCAGGCTGGGACAAATGAACCCTTCAGAACTTGCCCCTCGGGTATGGTATGAAGCACCAGAAATACAGGGGTTTCTACTTTTGGATGTCTTCAGTGGATGCAAAGAAGAGGGGGTTCCAGCTGCAGAGTTAGCCACATCAGATTGGCCTGTGGGCATGTCTGCGGGGGCATTTTCTCAATTGCTAACTGATATCAGAGGACCCCGCCTATTCTGGGTGATGCCATCCCTGGGCAGAGAAGATGAGAAAGAAGGCTGAGAAAGTCAGGGAAAGCAAGCTGGTACACAGGGTTCCGCCATGGCCTCTGTTTCAATTCCTACCTCCAGGTTCCCATCCTGGTGTCCCTAAGTGATAGATTGTTACATGAAAGCTGAAATAAAGCCTCTCCCCAGACTGGCACCACACTAGCCCCAGACAAATATGGCTCTGAGCCTATGTTACTACAGCTTAAAAACTTACTCTTAAAAAAAAAAAAACTTACTCCTTCGGGATGTGCTCAGCGGCAGAAGTCGTCCGCACCCCGGAGGCCCCCTCCCAGCACTGGGAAAATACATTACCTCTGCAGGACTGAATTAATTCCAGGTAACTTAACTGTGTTTTAGAACATGGTTCAACAATATTTAAGTGAATATAACAAAATCCAACACCACAATGTACAATTCAAATGTCTGGTACCCAGTAGAAAAAGGACACACAAGAAAGCAGACAACATGCATTTTATTTTTAATTTCCCCTAATCGGAGAAAATCATCTGAGATGGCATAAAAGATAAACTGGTTGGAACTGGATATTAAATTCCTGTAAAGGAAAGCTGCAAACAGACAGAAGACTAGCAGAAGAGAAAACAAAAACCACTAGACCGGGGGCTGGAGAGATGGCTCAGAGGTTAAGAGCACTGGCTGCTCTTCCAGAGGTCCTGAGTTCAATTCCCAGCAACCACATGGTGGCTCACAACCATCTGTAATGAGATCTGGTGCCCTCTTCTGGTCTGGTGGCATCCATGCAGATAGAACACTGTATCCATAACAAATAAATAAAAATCTTAAACACACACACACACACACACACAGAAAAAAACACTAGACCTAAAAAGGACAATGTCTGAACTAGAAAATGCACTGGGTGATATGAACAGACTAGCCATGACAGATGAAAACCGAGGAAATAAAGACGTGAATTATTGAAACCACAACAAAAAGAAAACAAGACCAGAAAAGAAAAGAACAGAGCCTTAGAACCCTAGGGACAATATTAACCACCATCACGTGAGTACCCAAAGGAGAGGAGACAGACAAGAAAGAGGAAACATATTTGGGGAAAAATTTGTCTGAAGAAACCAGCGCAGTGGTTACGAGCACTTGCTGTTCTCCAACTTGTTCCGTTCCTAGCACACGTGTGAAAAAGCCGGATGTAATAGCGTGTTTATATTATAATCCTAGCACTGGGGCTCCAGGCCAGTGAGAGACTGTCTTCAAAAAAGAGGTAGGTGAGGCTGGAAGAACAACACTGGACGTTAGTCTCTGACCTCTACACACACACACACACACACACACACACAGAGAGAGAGAGAGAGAGAGAGAGAGAGAGAGAGAGAGAGAGAGTTCCTAAATGCTCTACAGTCTCCCCAACTGTACCATACTAAAGTATGCAACCAACTGAACCATACTAAAGTAGTTTTTTTATTTTTTTTATTTTTAATTCCATTTGGTGGGAAGGGGCCACACATGCACGCCATGCACACATATGGAGGCCAGAGGCCAGCTTGTGTAAGTTAATTCTTTCTCCCACGATGTCAGTTCTGGTGACCAGAAAGAGGTTATTGGACTTGGTAGCAAGCCCCTTGACCTCCTGAGCCATCTCGCCAGCCCTAGAGGACATAGAAAGAGTAACTACAAGTTTTCTGTCACCAGTTAAATCATGCCTTTCTAAAACTTATGTGTAAATTCTGGTGCTTCAGGGTGTAACTTGGTTCAGATGTGTGGTTGTTTGTGGTGCTGGCAATTGAAGCTAGGGCCTCACCAATGCCAAGCAAGTGTTAGATCATGAACTCATGCCCCCAGTTAGGGTTTCTCTTGCTGTGATCAAGCACCATGTACAAAAGCAACTTAGGGAGGAAACCGTTTATTTTATCTTAGACCTTGTAGTCCCTCATCCAGGACAGCCAGGGCCATAGCTCAAGACGTGACCTGGAGGCAGGAGCTGATGCAGAGGCCATGGATGGGTGCCTTGCTCTTGACTTGCTCTCCATGGCTTGCTCAGTCTGCTCTCTTATAGAACCCAGGGCCACCAGGTCAGGAGCGGTACCGCCAACAGGGAGTTGCTTCCCACTCCTCATCAATCATCAATCAAGAAAATGTACCACAGGCTTGCCCACAGGTCAATCTGGCAGGGGCATTTTCTCAATTGAGGTTCCCTCTTCCCAAAGTTGACATAAAAGCTCACCGACACAGTGAGGAAATGGGGTCTTAGGAGATGCAGTCAAGCATCAAGCAGGGCAGTCATGGCACATGTTTTTAATCCCAGAACTCTGGAGGCAGAGGCAGGCAGAGCTCTGTGAGTTCAAGGCCAGCCAGGACTACAAAAAGAAATGCTGTCTTGAAAAACAGACAGACAGACAGACAGACAAATAAATAACAATGCAATGTAGTTAAAGTAGGTCAATAAGTAGTCCCAACCCACAGTGACTGGAGTCTGTATAAAGAGAGGAAACTGGAGCTGTGGGATGGTTTGGTCCGTAAAGAGCTTGCTGCACAGGAGAGCCAGGCATGGCAGTTTGCACCGATTCCAGCCCTGGGGGAAAGGAGACAGGTGGAGCCTCGGGGTTTGCCACTGCTCCAGTCTAACTGAATTGATGAACTCCGGGGTCCGAGGGAGATCCTGTCTCCAAAAGGAAGGTTGAAAGCGTGGAGGAAGACATCCAGGATGCACTTTAGAACTCCAGACATACATGTGCACACATGAACATACTAAAGAAAGAGAGAGAAAACCTGTATACAGAGACACACAAAGGGAGCGGCCACGCAGAGATGAAGGCAGGGGCCAGGGGTACAACATGTCAAAGGGCACCAGAATGCCGGCACATCCCATAGCCAAGAGAGATGGGGACAGGAGGACCCAGCCCCGGGATGGCAGGTCTCAGGCTTTTGATCTATCAGAACCGGTTGAGAGAAACTTCTGCTGCCTAAGCCACCGTCATCCTCAGCGCTGACTACTGCGGAGCTTTGGGTGCTGGCCCTGGTGACATCAGTGTCCTTCATCTAACCCTTCTTTCAGCACCTGCCTCTCAGCTCCATCCTCCACCCCGCCAGCCAATATGAGGCTCCTAACTAATTCTTTCTTTCTTGGATCACTGCCTGGGCAGGGCCAGGGTTGTTCCCACCTTTGAAAGCCAAGTTAAATTCCCCACTTAATATTTTCCTGGTTCCTTTTTTTTTTCTATTTATTATACAATCTGAGTACTTATACCACCTCATTGAGTCATCTGAAATAATGGCCCTTCCTTGGTGAGTATCTTCCTACATCTCTCCTAGACTGCCCTTAATTTTTCCTCCTGGCACTCTAGAGGCAGAAGCAGACAGAACACTGGGAGTTTGAAGCCAGCCTGGTCTCCAGAGTAAGTTCCAGGACAGCCAGGGCTACACAAGGACACTTCCCTTGGTCGTAGTCAACGAGAAACTGACTGCCCTGCAGTGTCTCTAATAGGGCCACATTGGCTTGAGGGAGCCTGACATTGGTGGACACCATGATGGCTCAGGACTGCAGCCTCCAATTCAGAATGGCCAAGAGGTACAGTGCCCGAGAACGCTGACTTTGGACCTCTCTCAGGAGGGGTCATGGGTGTGACAGTGACCTGTGCACACATGTACTAGGAGGCTCCCCAGATTCTCCCAGAGCCCTGTTGTTTGGGGGACCTCAGTAAGCACTCCATGGCTTCCTCCTGTGGCAGGGTCTTTCCACTTCCAGAAGCTTCCACCACAGTATTTGTGAGGCATGATTGACTCTGGGGAATCTTTGTTGTGTGATCCGCCATAATTATTTTAATTCAAGCACACGCCCTTATAGCAGTGACATGGTAAATGCTGTTCTCAAGAACAAACAGCTGTCAGGGCTGTCAGTGGGACTGCCTACTGTTTGATATCATTACAATATTTAATTTCAACTCGGCAAGGGCTTTTCTCCCAGTGAACATTTTTCAAGACTGCTCCTTCCCTGAATGTCTGGAGTCAAGGAAGGCAAGAAGGCAGAAGTAGTCCCTCACATGAAGAAACCGATCACAGAGAAGTTTAGGAAAAGAGAGGAAGAAAGAGAAAAGAGAATAATGAGGTCAGTGTCAGAGGCATAAAGGAAGGAGAAGGCGAGGAAAGGAGGGGGAGAGGGAGGGATAAAAGGAAGCAGGGCACCAGTTACTCCCATTTTTTTTCTCCTTTCCCACTGCAGGTATGCTGCGTGCAGACACATGGGCTCCCATCGCCAGGCCTGCAGGCACCAACGTGCTCTCAAACACATATGACCATTCCTACATTCCTGCGACCTTGCAGGATATGGAAGTCTGTATTAAAGAGAGCTGTAAATATCCTGAGCTCACTTCCTCTGTGGCCGCCCCTCTCAAAGAGATTTACTGCCGTGGAAAATTCCAGCTTTAAGACGGGCAGCTGGCTACCACTGCATCGTACTTCCTGCAGCCGCCAGCACTCAGCAGACACACACACGTGTACACACACACACACACACAGAGGCATGCACACACACACAGAGGCACACACACATATACACACACATAGAGAGAGGCACATACACAACCCACATACACACATAGAGGCACACCCACATACACATACAGAGGCACACACACATACACACACGCACGCACACAGAGGCACACATGTGCACACACATATACACACACAAAGGCGTGCACACACATACATACACAATACAACACATGATTATGCACATACATACACACATATGCGCACAGATACACGCAGACACAAGCTCACACAGATACACACTCACGTGTACACATGCCATCTCTGTGATTATAAAGCTGGATGCAGGGAAGCCTGAGAAAGTTAGACAGAGCCCACAGCCTAGTTCTTGTCTCCTTCCCAGGCGAAAGGCTTTAGGATGACTTACATGTAATTGAGTGTTCTGTTTTCTCATCCAAATTTTAATTTATCTGCAATTATTAAATAGTTCTTACATAATTCTTGTGCTCTTATTGTTTTGACATCAGGTCTCCCTGTAGCCGAGGCCAGCCTTAAGCACATGATGCGTCTCTCGGATCCCAAAGGCTGGATTAAGGGCGTACACACCATGTCTGACTCATGTGAGTGTTTTTTCATTATTAGCTTTTGTCCCTGTTTTTTTTTTTTTTTTTTTTTTTTTTGTGGCTCTGGAGATGGAGCCCATGGCTTTGAATGTGCTAGGCAAGCATTCTACTGCTGAGCTATGCTCCTGGCCCTTTATATTTTATATGTTTATATTTTTAATAAAATATTTGTGGGCAGTAGCGTCCTGAACAAAGTAATCCAGGAGGGCCAGGATTGCCCTCCCCTCACTGCAGGAGTTTCCTGGACGGCCCCTGGGCCTTTAGGGCGGTCAGGAAGAACTCTCCTTTCTTGAATGGCAGGCCTGGGATGCCTTCAATGTCCCCAGAGAGAGAGTCACTGTACTCACTGTCTCTCAGGTCTGGAAAGCACGTATCATTTTCATCAACACCTTGCCTTCTATCAAGGTGTCTCTGGGATGGCGGAGGTTAGTCAGGCAAAATGCACCCCTGTTCTGCCCTACCACCAACCACCACCCCTGGCTGCCCCACGGTATAGATCGTGTCTGGGCATGAAGGGGCTGTGGAGGTCACTAAGGTACCAAGGAGCAGGAAGCCTGGAGGTAGGTACCTAGGACCAGAGGTCGGGATTTCTGTAAGTGGAAGGGAATCTTCTGAGGGGCTGGATGATACAATACAGGTGGAGCTAGAAGATGCAGGCATGGCCCTATGGCTCTGTGAGTCTCACAGGCAGGGCCTTGGCTTCTGAATTCACAGCTGGCCTTTGGTCAATACCTTAGTCCTTCCCTAGAGGCCTCAAAGGGCAACTAAGCACAGGTAGAAAGGGAAGAGGAAAGATGGGTAAAAGCGTTTGCGACCAAACATGAAAACTTAAGCTCTGTCTCTGGGCCCCACATGGTGCAAGGGAAGAACTAACTCCCCGAAGCCGTCCTGAAAATAGTTAATCAATTAATTAAAGAGGCAGGGCAATGGACCAGTCTCTGTCCTGTCCCCTCATCCAATCCAAGCCCAGCGCTGTCACAGCACAACCCTGCTCAAGAAACCAGAGGTTAACATAAGCTTTTCCTGTCCCAGCCTCCCAGAGATCTCTCCCCACACCCTCCCAATTTATATCTGCAATTATGATTAAGAACCTCGCAAAAGGGGTTAGCTACTGGGTCTACTTGCTCAATTTATTGATTAACTATTTTCCAGAAGTTCATTACTATGCCAAGGCAGGCAGAGTGCAGGGAATTGGGCCTCTGTGGTTTCTCAAGGCTTTCGCTGCTCCTGGTGATTAAATGCAGCTAGAATGCATCCATCCTGCAAGAGCAGCCTGCCCAAGGTCAAACATTCATGCAAAACAGGAGCCTGGATCTGATCTGCATATCTAAATACCAGGGCAGAAGGCCTGAGAGATGGCTTTGAAGCCAGCAGAGGAGAAAGGAGGGAGAGAAATGGCCTAGGGCTAAGATGGCTCACTTGTAAAGCCTTTGTCTTCAAAGTATGAGGACAGTCCCCAGCACCTATGAGAAAACATGGTATAGCCATGCTGGGGGAGCGGAGACAGGAGGACTTCTGGGACTTTCTGGCCAGCTAGTCTATCTGAATCCTCATGCTCCAGGTTCAGTGAGAGACCTTGTCACAAAAACTAAGAGGGAGAGCCAGGAAGATGGCTCAGGACAAACCTGATGACCCAAATCTCATCCTCAGAACGCATGTAAGAGACGAGATGTGGTGACACACATCTGCAGTTCTAGGCCTCAGCAGTGGTGCACATCTGCAGTCTCAGCACTCTGCATTGATACACATCTACAGCCTCAGGGCTCTGCAGTGGTGCGTGTCTGCATGGAGCTCCAGTGCTCCACAGTGGTTCACATCTGCAGTCTCAGCGCTCTGCAGTGGTGCACATCCGCAGTCTCAGCGCTCTGCAGTGGTGCACATCCGCAGTCTCAGCGCTCTGCAGTGGTGCACATCTGCAGTCTCAGCGCTCTGCAGTGGTGCACATCTGCAGTCTCAGTGCTCTGCAGTGGTGCACATCTGCAGCTTCAGTAGTCCTAAAGCAGGATGGGAGGCAGGAATGAAGAGTCACTGAAGCTCCTTGCTCACCTAGCCTGGAGCACACAGCACAATGGTAGAAACAAGAGACCCTGTTTCAGCAAGATGAAGATCAAATAAAAATTGACTCTCAAAGTTGTCCTCTGATTTTTACATGTGTGGCACACACACAATTACACACATACATGAACACATACACAAACAGTTTTACACATACATGAACACATACACATATACACATGCACACACACACAGAGTTAAAGAATAAAAATGCTTTAAAAATAAGGTGGAATGTGATAGAGGAGTCTTGCAAGGATCTCTGCCCTCTGCAGCACATACACACTTACCCTACACGGGGTGGGGGCAGAGGGAGGGAGGAGGCTCCGAAGAAAATCAGAAGGTATGCTAATGTGGCCTACTATGAGAATGCCCAATGGATTAACCTAACTGCCCCCTCAAAAGGCTGCAAAGTGGTCTTTCTGCACAGAATCCAGGGTCCTGGCAGCTATAAAACCAAGGGGGAGAATAAAGCAATTGCTCATAGCTTGGGTGACCCAGAAACATAGCCTGCTTTGTGGTTCACAGCAAGGCCTCTGTGGAGAAGTCTGACTTTCACACTAGGATGTGCCAGCGGGCAGGGGGATGCTGGGGAGTCGAGACCCTGATATTGCGCTGTACACAGGCCTGAAGTGAGAGTGGGAAGCAAAGACAGCAGGGACGTCCTAAACGCCAACTTCAGCCTCCATGAAGCACTGACGCTTCCAGTTTTTACCTAGGTGAATGCTGTTGGGGTGCCCTGTAGTAGAAGGAGGATGATAATATTTTACTCTTTTTGATCTTTTGAACTCTTTTGGGGAGCTCGTCACCCAGCCCCCAAACAAATCACACAGAGGTTTATTCTTAGTTATAAATGTCTGCCCTTTGCTTGGCTGTTTCATGTCAGCTTTTCTTATCCTGTCTAGCTTTTGCCTCTGGGCTTTCCCCATTCTCTTCCTTCTGTAAATCTTACTCACTCGTACTCTGTAGATTGCTATGTAGCTGGGTGGCTGGTCCCTGATACCCTCCTGCTTCTCTGGCTACTTCTATGTATTCTGTCTGCCTGCTAGCGTAGCCTATCCTTTCTCCTGCCTCCCTGTTGGCTGTTCAGATCTTTATTAGACCATCAGGTGTTCTAGACAGGCAAAGAATCACAGCTTCACGGAGTTAAACAAATGCAGCATAAACAAAACTAACCCCCAACAGTGCCCAGGTAAAGTGCCACTGAGGTTTGGATACAAGTACCCTTCCACACGTCTAGTGACGGGGGGTGGGGGTGGGGCTGCTTCCTGGTGTGTCTGTTCGCAGATGGTGGAACTTTTGGCAGCTGGGTCGCATGGTCTCGAGATGTGTAGGAATGAGGAGGGTGCGTAGTATCCTAGAATAAACTCTGGAGTGAGCCGCTGTAAGAACCTGACTCCATCAACCCCTGACAGCCCTCTAGCCTTGTGTCCTGAACTGTGGCTGCTTCCTGCGTCCCCTGTTCCCCCTGTGTGGCACAGGGCCTCACAGTGCACCCAGAATCTTAAGAGCCACAAGCTGAATAAACCTTTGGTTTTCCCTCCCCATATCTCCTCGTCCTCCCCACCTCCCTCGGAGCCTTCAGCCCTCTTGCCTGGATGGACCAGCTTCCTAAACCTCCCTCCTTTGTCCCTTTCTGCTTTCCCTCCTCCTGCTTTTGGGCTGTTGTGGACCAGACCACAGTCTGGGACACCCTGGAAAGCTCTCTACGGTCAAACTACACCCCAGCCCTCTCCTTCTGGTCTCTTCTACTTAAGCAGCCAAGGTGAATTTTTCCAAGTGCGGGATCAGATTAGGCATTGGCCCTGCTTGACATCTTGGCAGCTCATCTCCTTGGCGAAGATGAGGCCAAGAGGTCCCGCCCTTTGCCCTGCGGCCTCATCTCTGAGCTCCAGCCACCTGCCCACATCAGCCCCAGGAACGCAAGCCCAGTTCCCACAGAGCAGAGGATGCCATTGCTGTTCAGTCCTAGCAACTCCCGTCTGGCTTGCCATGTCATCCCACCCACCCGAGAGGAGCCAGCTCTGACTCCCCACCGCCAGGACTCCCTTCCTCTTCTTCATTGAGCTCCCTTCTCCCAGACGCTGTCATAGCTGCCCAAATTCGTCAATCTAGAAATTGTTTGATGAGCACGGGGCTCCATTTCCCTCATTTCTGGCCAGCACTTCCTGAAGGGGAGAGAAATGACTGTTTAGGGGGCCCAGGTTCTGGCTCCTGACCACAGAAGACACCACAAGGACTCGGAATGCTCAGTGCGCAGGTAGACTGCTCCCGGCTACACTGTCTCTCTCTCTCTCTCTCATCTCTGTTTCTCTGCCTCCCCATCTGTCTCTGTCTTGCTCTGATTTTCACTTATGTTTGCCTGTATCTGACTCCCACACGCACACCTCCACCCACCACCAAGATCAGCTAACATAGTGGGTGTCCTCTACGCCAGAGCATGCTGGGATTTGTTCCACCTATGCCAGCCCACTCAGTTCTCCTCCACGGTGGAGACCCTGGACCTGTCCAATAGGCCTGCACCAAGCACCACCCATGAAGCCCCAACAACACAGAGAAGAGCACCCCTAGCTCTGAGGAACCCGGAAAAGGATGCCCAGCGCTGGAGCTTCGCGCCTCGCCTGCCCCCTGCCAGACCACAGCCACCCAGAGCCCCATCCTCGCTTCCTGGTTTATCTCTAACTCTGCCTGCTCAGCACTCTGACCATCACACCTTGGGACCCTGAGTCCCAGGGCATCGCCAAGGCAGCCGGTGGCTGGAGTCCCATTCCCACACCTGCTTTCCCTGCCCTCCCCAAGCTAGTCGCTGGTGCTATGAAGGTCTTCTTCCTTCTCCCTGAGTGCAAAACCTGCCTGAGCGTGAGCCCCTGAGAATGCTGAACCCTAGAGCGGAGGCTGTTTTTCTGCAGAACTACACCCCTCCCCAACCCAAAGGAAATCAGAAACCATCCGCAAAATTGCAATGTCCCCGGATGCTGGATGGCACGGTTGGATGTGGTGGTGAGCGGAGCTCTGGCTCCAGGGGCGGAATAAGTAGATTGGATTGGGGAGGAGAGAAGAGGAAGGGAAAGGCCTCCCTGGCCTCTGTGTGCCTCTGTAACGGAGCTTAAACTAAACAGGCATTTCACGGGGCTGAGCAGCGGGCCTAGAGGCTCAGCTGCCCGACCCTGTCCTGGTCCCTCCTACCCCCACCTCTGGAGGTGTCGAAGTGAAGACTCTGCCATCATCACCCAGAAGGAGCGTACGTGAGATGTGACCATTTGTCTCCTAGATGGAGCACAGACGCGCAGCCCGGCAAACACCATAATGACTAATTTCAAACATGTATTACAATTCTTGGGAGACTTGAAAGCTGTCCCGGCTCTGGATTTTAATAAATGTAGTCTCGAAGCAGCCGCTTATCAAAGTGACACAAATTGTGCGGTAAACAGATTACGGCGCAGCTGAAATACTGGAAAACGAGATCGGAAATGCCCCTTCTCTGCCATTTAAAACTCCCGAGACCCTTCGGCCCGTGCTGCCGCAGGCCCTGGCCTCGGAACGTGGAGCCCGAGAATACCACGGCCCAAGGACGCGGCATAGGCGGCTCACACCCACCCTGTGGGGAGAGCAGAACTGGAAGGGGGTATAGGCAGCAGAGAGGTGAAGGGAGGGAGGCTGGAAGGAGACGCTTGTGGGGCGGGGGTGGAGGGGCACTTACCCCTCCCCAAACCCCCAAGCTCGACTTCTCTTAAGAACCCCAGAAGTGTTCTGAGTCCACTCCTAGTGGCTCTGCGCCCCGAGGGTCCTGAGCTGTCTGATTTCTTCCTCCTCTTCAGGCAGGGCAGTGAAGCGGAGATGGAGCAGTCCCGGTGGGTGAAGCCGGTGCTCCGAGTCCTTTGGAGCCCTTGGACATCACATGGTGACTTCAACCCACAGAGAACCCATCACCCTGCTGGCCTGGCCAGAGACTTGGCATTAAATAGGGGGTCCTGGGTCTGCCATCTACTGCCTGGTCAGGGCGGCAGAGCACTGTGGATGCTCCCTGGCCAGGTAACCTCGATGCTTGGACCAGGTCATGCTCTGAACAGATACCTAGCTCCACACACCTAGGCTGCTCCCCGTCCCCTGAGGACAGAGTGACCATGAAAAGCCAGGCACACCCAAACACGGTAAGAAAGTTGCAGAGAGGCTTCCCTGTTTGCCTCCAACGCCCAAACCAGGGTTCCCTGAGACTCCCAGCACCCACAGGACACGCCCACTCCAGATGGCTCCCTCCCGAGTGTGTGATTTGGTTGGAATCAGGCCAGGGGGTTGTCATTCTTCCACCCCAATGGACAGGAGGACAGATTAGCTTTGAAGAGACACAGGAGTCCATTCTTTGTCACCTGGGTGCCACAGTGCGGCTGTTTTGGGGACCAGGATGCCTCTCCAGAGCCTGCCTGTCAAGGACTCCAAAGACAGACAGCACCATAGATCCTTGTTGGTAACTAACTGCTGAACTCACTAGACAGACTGCACTGGTGCCAAGTCATGGTCACAGACTGAGCCCAGGTCTCTAGATGAGCGCTGTGCCCTTCCAGAAGCCTTGACTCTCTCTCCTCTCTCTCTCTCTCTCTCTCTCTCTCTCTCTCTCTCTCTCTCTCTCTCTCTCTCTCTCTCTCTCTGTACATGCCATGGAGCACACGCGGAGGTCAGAGGACAACCAGCAGGAACAGGTTCTCTTTTTCTACCATGTGAGTCTCAGGGATTGAACTTGGGGACTGAGGGTTAGCAGCAAGCCCCTCTACCTGCTGAGCTGTCCCACAGCCCCGGAAGCCTCGGTCTTTTTTTTTTTTTTTTTCCAGACAAGGTTTCTCTGTAGCTTTGGTGCCTGTTCTGGAACTAACTCTTGTAGACCAGGTTGGCCTCAAACTCACAGAGACCCGCCTGCCTCTGCCTCCGAGAGGTGGGATTAAAGGCATGCGCCACCACCACACCAACTGAAGCCTCAGTCTTTTTTTTTTTTTTTTTTTTTTTTTTCCGAGACAGGGTTTCTCTGTGGTTTTGGAGCCTGTCCTGGAACTAGCTCTTATAGACCAGGCTGGTCTCGAACTCACAGAGATCTTCCTGAAGCCTCAGTCTTAAGGCAGCTTTCCTCCTCCCCTGCCCAGGCCCGTGTTGCCCCGCAGCCAGCTCTCCTGAGGACTTTACAACTCCTGACATTGTGACACTGTGGAGTTAAACGCACTGAGCCTTTGGGAACCAAAGCCCTCCTGGGTCTCAGAGGGGAAGAAGTGATGTCACCACAGTCTCCTCTCCCACTCGGAATGCCTGCCACAGGAGACACCTCTGACACAGGACACCTGCCTGTTCTGGCAGAGAAAAAGTCTAGCTTGGCTGAGAACGCTAAGGCTGTAGCGGCTCTGAGGACTCCTTCCTGTTTCGTTTTTTAAAGTAGACACCAAATTAAGCAATTAAACTGTTTACTATTCAAGCCCAAGTTAATAGATGCTAAATTTTATTATTTATCAAATGTTAATTATTCATTAGGTATTTTCAAATGAGACAGCAGACATCTACAAATTAAATTTAAACAATTCGATCTATTGTTCTGTGCGATTTGCAGCTGAGGTGGGAGGAAAAGCTTTAAGAAAGGGTTCCTCCAGTCGGGAGAGCGCAGGGCTTTGGGAGGAAAGTCTCAGGAGGCTGAAGGGCGGGACCTTGAACACACACTGGCTCCTAGGCTCCTACCGTGCTGAGCTGGGACTGAAGCCTGCCCCTGCTGGCCTCTGGGGATGCAGTCTGCTGTTTGGATACACAGCAGGCTTACTCCGAGGCGGGATGGCTAGCCAGGCTAACACAGAGGCATGATGTGATCCATCACTTTATCAGAGAGAAGTGTTTGAGGAATGGGACTGCCTAGAAGAGCCGGCCGGGTCCTCCAGAGAATCCCTGGAGGATCTGGACAAGGTGCGGGGTGTGGGGGAGGGGCTGAGGGGGGAGGAATGGCCTGGACACCCAAGGAGGGGACAGGGGATCTAGACTTACAGAGATGTAGGCTGGTTGAGCCCAGTTATATGACTCTTTTCTTTACAATGTCTACTTAGAAAATTAAGGTATGGGGCACAACTCAGTGATAGGGGGCTTGTGTGGCTTGCTGGGGCCCTGGGCCTGTTGCTCAGCACCATAAGATCCAGTTCCGGACTCAGTGACTGCCACTGTCTTGCTCCTAAAGCAGCTCTCCTCCTGGAGCTGAGATCCCCAGGAGGCTTTGGCCCATGTGTCCCCTTTGGTTCACTGACTCCACCAGCCTGGTGTCAAGCCATGTTATCCTGCCTCCTTAGGATCCTCCAAAATCCTGTACACACCCTTGGGATGTCACCCCTCTTGCCCAGGCCCTACCCCACTTCCTCACTGACTTCCACAGTGTGCACAAACTCAGCCACCAACAATAAAACACATCTGAAGAACCAGAGAGGTGGTTCAGCTGTTAAGAATGTACGCTGCTCTTCGAGAGGACCGGAATTTGGTTCTGAGAACCCATGTCAGGCAACTTACAACCACCCGTCACTGTGACTTCGACATCTCTGGCCTTCTCGGGTATGCACACACAAGTACACACACACACACACACACACACACACACACACGGGGGGGGGTAGGGAGAGAGAGAGAGGGAGAATAAAAATAAATCTCTTTTAAAAAGTGTCCTGGCAGTGTGTGGGGCATGCCCTTAATCCAGGTGGATTTCTGAGTTCAAGGCCAGCCTGATTTACAGAGCAAGTTCCAAAACTGCCAGGGTTACACAGAAAAACCCTGTCTCAAAAACAAAAACCTACAAACAAACAAATAAATAAATGGTGTCTGTGGGCAGCCCAGCCTCAGCAAGCTTTCTGGCTCGTCTCCTGGCTGTGCCGTGTTGGACTCTAGACCCCCTTAAGTAATGATGACCCTGACTGTGTCTCATGCCCACACCCTGAGTCCTACCTGAGCTACACAAGGTTCCAGTCACTATTTGCTGCAATAACAAAAGTCCACAGGCTGAGCGATTCATACAGAGCAGAAGTCTACTTGGCGCGAGGTTCGGAGGCTGGAAGTCCAAGGGTGCGCTGCCAGCACCTGCATGGGACTACTCCACATGGCAGAAGGGAAAGGGAGCCTGAGGCAGGAGGAATCAACAGCTTCCTGCACCTGCAACAGCTCCACCAAAGATGACCCTAATCCATTCACGGAGGAGGAGCCCTCCAGAGCCCCTGCCTCTCACATTCCACCAGCCCTGGATGAAGCCACAGAAGCAGTTAAACTCCAGCACCGTAGTCCACATTCACAAGCTCAAAAACAGGTCCATGGCCTCTACCTGCAACTCCTCCAAGCAATTCTCATGAGCGTCTACAGTCTGGGGCCCAGAACACTCCCTACTGCTCCTCACTCAACCAAGCGGATAATCCTCACGGCGGCGGGATCAGAAGGCAACTTATACAACACGCAGAGATTTGCAGTGACCTCTGACCCCTTGCTCATTCGCAGCGCCTCTCCTCACTGCTCATCACCTGCAAGGGCACCCCGGGGCTTCCTAGCAGTCTTGAGAAGTCGCTGGCATAGTGATGGGGGAGTGTCCTACGTGGGCTCGTCTCCATGGTAACCTGTTCGACTGAGCAGCAGCGGGCAGCCAGAGCCGTCCGGGTCTATCACAAGGCACCGTGGGGGTGAGCTGCTGGCTGGCGATGGTTGCAGAGGAGGGCTGCCCTGCAAGGCTAGCCCTGTAGGCTGCTGCAGTGCAGACCTGGCCGCAGCCCCTGGACAGAATGCGAACTTCAAGTGCAGGAGCAGCAAGCTTCAACAAAGGGAAACTATGGTTTGAAGAAGGCCCAAGCCACTCCCGAGAAAAAAGGGGGTCCTGCAGCAGCTCCAGAAACAGCTTCCATCGTACAGGAGAGGGATCAGTACTTTTATAAAGGTGGAGACAGACACCACCACACACACAGGAGGCAAGGGCTCAGCCTGGCATTTCCTGAGGCGCTGGATGGATGGCACTCCCCTCCTGCAGCTAAGCTGTGGGCTTCTCTACCTTACGTGAGCACAGGCTAGACCTGTCTGACTCTTGTCATATGTGGCTGGCACTCTCTGTATGGTTGAGCAGGTGTCTGCCATTCCCAGTAAATGCCTCCTGCCCATTTCAACAGTTCCTGTTATCTGTCCCTCTTGAACTCAATTCTTGTGTATGACTCTGTGTGTGTGTGTGTGTGTGTGTATGCACATGTCAAAGGAAAACCATGGTGTTGTGCCTCAGGCACCATGTACCTTGTCTTTTATTTATTTTTAATGTGTGTGTGTGTATGTGCTTGTGTATGGGCTTCTACAAGTGATACAGTGTTCTCAGAAACCAATAGAGGGCATCTAACCCCCCCCCCATGGAACTGGACTTACAGCCAGTTTTGAGGTGCCTGATATGGGTGCTGGGAAGCAAACTCAGGTCCTCTGCAAGTGCTCCTACCATTGCGAGCCATCTCATCAGCCCCATGTCTTAGTTAGGGTTTCTACTGCTGTGAAGAGACGCCATGACCATGCAACTCTTACAAAGAAAACACTTAACTGAGGCAGTAGCTTATATTTTTAGAGGTTCAGTCCATTATCTTCACGGCAGGGAGCATGGTGGTGTGCAGGCAGACATATTTATCAGAAGGCAACAGGTGTGCACTGTCTATCACTAAGTGAAGTTTGAGTAAAAGAGACCTCAAAGCCCACCCTCACACACTTCCTTCAACAACAAAGCCACAACTCCTCATAGCGCCACTCCCTGTGAGCTTGTGGGGTCAATTACATTCAAGTTACTGCATCCACCTTGTTTTTTGAGACTGGCCTGGAGGGCCACCGGCTAGGCTGACATCCTGCTAGCCACCTGCCTGGATTTGCCTCCCCAGTACTCCCCAGACTACAAGCAAAGGACATAGCACCCAGATTTGAGGGTTCAGACTTAGGCCCCTTGCTTGCCCGACTGAGCTATCTCCCCAGCTCCTTGGCCCCAGTTTTTGTTGGTGTCCCGAGAAGGATTATCAATGGTTGAGACTTGCGGGAAGCACACACTGGCTCTGGTTCATCACATGCAACATGCAGTCTTGTTGTGGAATATTCTTACACTGTGTGAATACATGTCACAGCAAACCCGCCTACACAGCCTACCTGTGTTTATGGAGGGGTTTGCTGAAGGATGCCCGGGGCCATGTAGGCACTCAGCAAGCACTTTACCACGAAGTCAGAGCCCAGAACCCCCAAACGTCATTCAGGATCTTTTCACACGCATTTCCTTCCCCCAGTTAAGGGAAATTTTTGCTAGAAAGGACTGTATTTTATTGGTGCCTTCTGCATGATGAGACTTAATAACCGTTTGAGGGTGAGGTAACAGCTCGGCATCCAGTAACAGAAACAGAATCATTTTTCCGTCATCCCCACGAAAGGGAAAGACCTAGAGATTGAGAGCATTGAAGGTGAAGAGCTCGTTTCAGGCACCTGGCTCTGAGCTGGCACCCTAGCTGAAAGCACCCTGATTCCAGAAGTCAGTGCAGCCCCCACACCCAGCTTGCTCTGGGTCCAGCCTTCCTAAGTCTGCTGGGAATGTCTACTGTCTCCCTTGAGGTGGGCCAGGCCTCCGCCAAGTACCCTCTGCTCTCAAGGAGGAAGGTTCCCCAACCACAGCTTCTTTGGCTCCGATGGAGTAACCCTTCTCTGCCTGCAGAACTTTCTAGACCTCAACTTTCACCTTTGCAAGGACAATGCCTCTCATGTTTGCCCAGGCCCTGAGTCATTGCATTCATCCCGACTGGGTGTTGGTGAGCAGCGCAGGGGTTGGCACACCCAGGGCAAGCATGTCCCACACAGTGTGTGGAATGGAACCTACGCAGAGGATCTGGAAAAGAGCCTTTGCTGTCTAACTAGTTACATTGAGCATCTCGGGACAAAGCTATCCTGGATTCCACAGGTAGATGAAGCTAAATGACAAAGATCCCACGTGTGTATGTCCAAGTGTGTACGTGTGCATGTGGAGACCAAAGGTTCATATCAGATGTCTGTCTGCCTCACATACTTAAATATATGTGTGTGTGTATATATATATATATATATATATATATATATATCATTTCAAATTGTATATATCTCTGTGTGTAGATGTGCACGTGAGTACAGATACTCACAGAAGCCAGAGGAGGGCATCCGATCATCTCCTGGAGCTTGAGTTACAGGAGGTTGTGATCAACCTAACATGGATGCTGAGAATCAAACACCAGTCCTCTGAAAGAGCAACAAGCACTCTTAACTTCCGGGCTGTTGTAAGAGCCCACTTGTTTTTTCCCAGCTGCTCAGCCCCAGAATAACCACACAGAAACTATATTATTTGCAATACTGTTTGGCCAATAGCTTAAGCATATTGCTAGCTGTCTCTTACATCTGGAATTAACCCATTTCTATTATTTTATATTTTACCATGAGGTTCGTAGCCTACCGGCAAAGTTCTCACATCTGTGTCTGCTGGGGCTACATGGTTTCTCACTGACTCCGCCTTCTTTCTCCCAGCATTCAGTTTAGTTTTCCCACCTACCCTATTCCGCCCTGCACAGGCCTAAGACAGTTTCTTTATTAACCAATGGTATTCACATCATACAGAGGGGAATCCCACATTACTGGGCCATCTCTCCAACCCCAAACACATATTTTTAAAGACTTAAAGAGCATTAAAGGGGGCAGGGCGGGGCTGGAGAGGTGGCTCAGTGGTTAAGAGCACTGACTGCTCTTCCAGAGGTTCTGAGTTCAATTCCCAGCAACCACATGGTGGCTCACAACCATCTGTAATGAGACCTGGCGCCCCATCTGGCCTGCAGGCACACATGGAAGGAATGCTGTACACATAATAAATAAATAAATAAACAAACAAATAAATAAACAAACAAACTAACTAAAAAAGAACATTAAGCAGGGATTCTGAGACAAGCCTCAATGACTGTAAATGAATGGCAGTCATATTTTGATGGCTTTCGTTGTCAACTTGACATAATCTAAAACCACCTGGGCCTCTCGGTGAGGCTGTGGGTACAATTCGGGGGGGGGGGGATTATTCTGATCACACTACCAGTCAGACCTGCTTACTGTGGGTGGCGCTGTTCCCTAGGCAGGGAATCCTGAACTACACAAGAGTAAGGAAAGCCAGTCGAATGTATACAAGCGTGCACAAATTCACGGCTCTCTGCTCTTGACTGTGGGTATGATGTGACCTGTTTCACCTGCTGCTGTGACGTCCTGTAAGGACGGACCATGGCCTGCAATGTGTGAGGTAAAATAAATCTCCCCTATGTTGCTTTCGTTGAGGTGTTTCATCACACAACAGAAATTAAACAGACACACCGAACGTGTTCTCCAGGCAGACAGGAATCAAATGAGAGATGAATGACAGACGACAACAAGGTGATCTCCAAATGCCTGGAAACAAAACACTTCCGAATAAGCCATGGACTCACGATGGTGCCTCCAGGGAGACCACGGGCGGTGAGCTGCATTAGAACTGAAATTCAGCTTAGCTACGAAATGTGTGGGCACAGCGACACAGCAAAAGAGAGAGCTGAGCAGCCTTAAGATACACACATTGAGCCGGGCGAGGTGGCGCACACCTTTAATCCCAGCACTCGGGGGCAGAGGCAGGTGGCTCTCTCAGTTCAAGGACCACCTGGTCTACAAAGCAAGTTCCAGGACAGCCAGGGCTACACAGAGAAACACTGTATCAAAAAAAAAAAAA